>NC_089837.1:361145777-361445777 GCF_035609145.1 Eleutherodactylus coqui | reverse complement strand
AACTGCTTTTAAAATGACAGAATTACCAAAAAAATGAAAATCGTAATTTTTTTCTTCTGCTTTGCTTAGATTCATTCAAAAACCGTGAAGTCAAAAAAGACATCGTACCCCTAGATAAATTCCTTAAGGGGTCTAGTTTTCAAAATGGGGTCACTTTTGGGGGTTCTCCATCGTTTTGGTCACTCAATGGCTCTACAAGTGTGCAATAGGGCCTAAATCTCCTTCAAGCAAAATTTCTGTTCCGAAAGCCACCGGTTGCTATTTTCATTTTGGGCCCCATTGTGCATACATACGTAAGATTAGGGCCACAATGGGTATGTTTCTGAGCACGGGACAAACAGGGGTGTGCATTTTGGGGTGCAAATCCTCATTTTAATGTGTACAATAGAAAAATGTCCTGTCTTTAATATGACATATTTGCAAAAATATGACATTTTAGTTTTTCTCTTCTAAATTGCATTGACTCCTGAAAAAAAACTGTGGGGTTAAAATACTCATGACACCCTCAGTGAATACGTTAAGGGGTGTAGTTTTTAAAATGGGGTCACTTGTGGGGTATCTATCATTTTGACTTCTATGAGCCTTTCCAATCTTGGCTTGGTGTAGGAAAACAAAGTGTTCCTCAAAATGCTGAAAAGTAATGTTAAATTTGTACTTCTCCTAAATGGTTAAAAAAAAAAACGAAAGTTTTTCCAATGTGTGTCCAGAATAAAGTAAACGGATGGAAATATATATCTTAGCAAACATTTCTATATTATGTTTGCACATATTTGAGATATTGCAGTTGGAAATGGGAAAAAATGACGATTTTTTTCAACATTTTCCCAATTTTGGCGCTTTTAATAAATAACCACATATTCTATCAGTCCTTTTTTTTGCCTAAATGAAGTACAACATGTGGCGAAAAAACAATGTCAGAATCGCTTGGATATGCAAATCCTTTGTGGTGTTTTTCCATGTTAAAGTGACACATCTCAGATTTGCAAAATTTGGCCTTGTCATTAAGGCGCAAACAGGCTTGGTCACTAAGGGGTTAAAGGCACTCACACAGGGCTCTTCTGTGCACATCTAAAAAAACCACGCTGAAGCGATGGCAAACAGCGATCAGAAGAAATGCTCAGAATGGCAATAAAAGTCCTAATTAGGGTGAGCTGTCTTCTTTCCCCAGTGTTGTATGCAGGGTAAGTCCCCCACCCCTCTCCTTTTTTTAGCTGCCATAGAAGTTTATGGGAGCTTGCTGTGCAATACGGCAAAAGATAGGTCAAGAAAGACCTATCTTTTCACATCCCGTACAAAAGATACGGTTGTAAAAAATAAAGCAGGTCCTATTTTTTTCTCGCACTGAAAAAACACGTTCGACTGAATAAAGCTACTGAAATCGAATGCATCGCTTATAAGTGTGACTTTTTAATGTGCGTAAATGCCTGTGAAAATACCTTGGGGTAAAATAGCCCTTAACAGCTTAATAAAGAACAAATAAGGAAAAAACTATAGTTATAACAGTATGACATACTCATGAAAACTGTCTTCACAACTCCATCTGTAGCACTAGTGCTAGCAACTATACGTAAAATAACTACCGTGCTTCCCCGAAAATAAGACACTGTCTAATTTTGCACCAAAAGAGGCACAGTGTCTCTTTTTTTTCTTTTTTTTTTTGGGGGGGGGGCTTATACTCACCTGGTCAGCGGCTTCCCGATGCCTCGCGATGGTCTTCAGTGGTGCTGCGGCAAGCTGCAGTCTCCTCCATGCTGACATATCAGTTTCTTTCTGGTAAACAGGGCTTTGAATACCCCTCCTCCAGCAAAATGAGCACTGTGATTGGATTGAGCACCAGCCAATCACAGCTGGCGCTCGATGAGCCAATCACAGCCATTCAGTGATGTCATTCACTGAATGGCTATAAATGATCGAGCGCCAGCTGTGATTAGCTGGCGCTCGATCCAATCACAGCGCTCACTTTTCTGGAGGTGGGGTATTCAAAGCCCCATTACCAGAAAGAAACTGATATGTCAGCATGCAGGACACTGCAGCTTGCCACAGCACCACCTGAGACCATCACTAGGCACCGGGACGCAATGAACCAGGTGAGTATTGATGTTTTTCTTTTCATGTGGGTTAGCTAGGGCTTATTTTCAGGGGAGAGTTTATATTTCAAGCCTTCTCTAAAAACTGGAGTAGGGCCTATTATCAGGGGAAACCAGTAACGGTAAAAATCTTACCAAGCTCTGCTTTGATTTCCGTTCCATTGGTTGGATCCAAAATATCTGGGGGGTTTTGAGTATCTGGTACTGTAAGAAAAAGATAACAATACTGCTCAAAGACCTTGTCTGTCTTGTGTTCATAGAAGTGTTACTTGGTAATTGAAGAAACTGTGATCTATGTATTTCCTTCAGCTTGTAAACTCCATATCTGAAGTGGTTCCCCTCAATCACATCAAAGTTTATATCCCATAAGTATGGTCTTTTTAGGCTTTTTCCACATTTAGTGTTATTATTATCCCAACTGAATTAAACAATTAAAGTGTTTTCTAGAAACTTAATTATAGGCCTAATTATAGGCAATTTTCCATTTAAAATACTGCACTACTTCAAAGATTGCTAGTACCCCCGTAGACTGCCCAGAAACACATGATCAAATATGCGATTGTTTCTGAAAATGGTGCATGTTCATCAGGCCAAATAGATCTGAACTGTTCCCCCATTCAGCAAAATAGTCAAGGCCCTTGATGTGTCCTTTATTATGACTAGTATTATCTGATTTGAAATACTGTAATCAGTTGGATCAAAGTAAGCTACTTGCTATTAAAGGGGTTTTGTCAGTAGAAAAAAAAAAAAAAAAATCAATACTTCTTTCCCCAGGCAGTCTTCTTACCTCTTCCAGTCCCCCGGGGCCCCTTACCTCCAGTTGGCCAGATCCTCTTTTTTTCTGTTTTGGAGCATCCATTAGCTGCAGCTCACTTCCTGCAGGGTATTGAACGCTACGAGTGACGTAGCATTCACTGCCTAGCAGGGTATGCCGAATCCTCAGCAGCCTGCTTTAGCATGCATGCGCGATATCTCACCACTATTGTTTCATATAGTATATGAAACACTAGCGGCGAGATATCGCATATGCACGCTAAAGTAGGCTGCTGAGGATTCAGCATTCCTTGCCAGGCAGTGAATGCTAAATCACTAGTGATGTAGCGTGCATTGCCCTGTAGGAAGGAGACTGTTGGTAATGTATACTTTATCACTAGAAGAACAGGATCCGGCCAACTGGAGGTCAGGTGACCCGGGGACTGGAGGAGTCAGGAGAATATCGGGGAGGTGAAGATGTGGTAAGGAGACTGCCTGGGGAGGAATAGGTAAGTGTAGAATTTTATTTTTTTTTAATGACAGAACCCCTTTAAATATCTCAGGTTCTAGCATGTGTACTATGTATTGAAGCTGATTTTAATGCATACTGTATAGCCACCGGTAATAAAATATTATGGATTTAGTAGAGAGCACTTACCATCAACTGAAACATTGATAGTTGCTCTCACGATCCATTCCTTTCCATTCATAGGTAGATTATAATCACAGGTGTAAATTGCAGTATCTTCTACGTACATAGTTGAAAACTGGATATTATTATTACTTATAGTTAAAAAAAAACGGTCTGGTGATAGAACATCTAAAAACTTCTCGGTCTGAAATGAAAATGATGAACCTAAGGTCAGTCAGCCAAATTTATTAACAGGCAAAACTACAAGAACAAGAAGTTAGCGTTGTTCAGGGTATTTACATAATATGTTTTTATGTCATGACGCGGGTATCACGGAGTGAGCCTCTGTGACCTATCCCCCCACTTCCCTGTAACCCACCAAAACAATACGCTACTACTTCTAGTTTGGATAATTTTTGGCCACAGCGGCCATTTATTTAACCTTAAGTTTAACAATGGGTAAAAAACACAATAATAGACAACCCACCAACGAGGGGGAAGTCCCCGGAGCCTACAACCCCCTCTGTCGCCTCACTACAGGGAAAAGGATCTTCCGTACTGCCTCCCGTCGCCCTCCCACTATCCGACTCGGGAGACCGAAGATCCCTCCCGCTACCGCCCTCCCGTCGCGAGACCGCCGACTCGGGAGGCAACACACACACACGGTTGCCCCTAGTCGCCAACCTCCCGACTCAGAGACCCGCTAGCCGTTCCTAGGCCAGCCGACTGGTCTCCGCAGGGACTACGGCCTGACAGAGCCGAGAGGCGACAGACCTACCGCACACTGTAAATCAACAATGGGGCGGGAAGGGGGGACAGGCAGCCATCGGCCCTCCGCTCTCCCCCCCCCTCGCCCCGCATCCTAACTGGCTCCGAGAACTCCACCCCCCCTCCAACTGCCGCTATGACAATCTACATATCACCTCCAAAGCGCCCCCCCCCTCCCTCTCACTAAACTTTCACCCCTAGCTACTAACTAACGGGCGGGTGGGTGGGACTTCCTCGCTGTCTCCGTCTTCTTCTCTTCTGCTCCTTCTTCCTTCTGCTGCCGACTGAAACTCCTCCTCCTGCTTTTCCCGCACTTTCTAACTGCTCCCCCCTCCCTATTCTCATCCCCCCCCCACACCTCTGCACTACTGTTAACCCCTAGCCTCCCCGTTAACCCTGTCATGTGCTGCCTACATATATACGCCTGCGGCTAATATTCCGGCGCTTCTTGACGCGGGTATCACGGAGTGAGCCTCTGTGACCTATCCCCCCACTTCCCTGTAACCCACCAAAACAATACGCTACTACTTCTAGTTTGGATAATTTTTGGCCACAGCGGCCATTTATTTAACCTTAAGTTTAACAATGGGTAAAAAACACAATAATAGACAACCCACCAACGAGGGGGAAGTCCCCGGAGCCTACAACCCCCTCTGTCGCCTCACTACAGGGAAAAGGATCTTCCGTACTGCCTCCCGTCGCCCTCCCACTATCCGACTCGGGAGACCGAAGATCCCTCCCGCTACCGCCCTCCCGTCGCGAGACCGCCGACTCGGGAGGCAACACACACACACGGTTGCCCCTAGTCGCCAACCTCCCGACTCAGAGACCCGCTAGCCGTTCCTAGGCCAGCCGACTGGTCTCCGCAGGGACTACGGCCTGACAGAGCCGAGAGGCGACAGACCTACCGCACACTGTAAATCAACAATGGGGCGGGAAGGGGGGACAGGCAGCCATCGGCCCTCCGCTCTCCCCCCCCCTCGCCCCGCATCCTAACTGGCTCCGAGAACTCCACCCCCCCTCCAACTGCCACAGCCAGCATGGCATGACCACCTCATGCCTGCGCAGCCCCCCACAGAACCAATGCGCGCTCTATCCCCTCCTGTATGCCCTCTAACCAAAGATCTGTCCCAATCTCGTTGAGATGGACCCCGTCGCCTCTCCAATAATTTCCCGCCCCTTTCTCAAGATCAATATGCCGCACGGCGACTCCTCCATTCCGCACCACGAAACGAGACACCTCACGATTCACTTTGATCCTTGCCTTATCTATGCCGCGCACCGAACGCACATTCCGCCAAACCTTACGAGGGACCATCTCGGACCAGACCAAGGTCAAGCCCCGGTACATCTGCAATAACCGAAGCATATCGTACCGTATATCTCTGCCTAGTTCCCTGAACGGTCTACGCCCCAAGTCGTTGCCCCCGACGTGCAATACTAGAATGTCGGGCGTCCTGTCCAGGGAGACTAGGCGCTCTGAACCTCTCTGACTTCCACCGACCGATTCCCATCACCGCCTGACTATCCATACCCCTCGCTGCCGCCTCTGTCGCCGCACCTATTCTAAACGAATGCGTTCCAAAACCTGACCCATCCAGTCCCAGAACAGCTATCGCTCTTTTAAACCCCGCCTCAAACTGGAACCTTGATAAATAATGACCGTCCTGATGCTGTAACAGGGGCCCTACCCTGGCCCCTGCTAGAGAACAGTAGTTCTCCCAACAACTAACCGGGCACATGTTTTCCCCTGGAATACGCCCCAGCGACACCCAACGACCCCTTCCGACCTGATCCGTCTTAGAACGCCGAATGACTATTTCTAAACGTCCCTTTACAACTCTAGTGTCCTCGGCTCTCAACCCCCCCGCTATCTTTTTGCTTGGGGAAACCAATTCCCCCACCCGTAACGCCCCGAAAAAGGCTAACGAAAAAGCAAACCTAAAAAGAGAATACTCGAACCCGTTCCCACAAACCTCCTGCAACGCGAACCCCAATTTTTGTAGTAAATCAAACGAAACCGGGCGACGCGTAACCGGACTCCCCCGCCCCTTTCTAAAACCTTTAAGCGCCTGCCTCACTACAAAGTTCTTCGTTACCTCTGTTACACCCCTCAACTTAGCGCCAAACGCCACCCCCCCCATAAACTTGTTAACTGCAGCCACCGACAAACCAGCCTCCGCGCTTTTTGGCAGCCACCCCAACAACGCCCCTGCCGCGTCCTCGTCCGTCCATACATTGCCCCACTGCTTCAACCACTCCTCCCATTCTACCCATGCTGCCTTGTAAGCCGCCCATGTGTTCCGAGCCAAGGAGGCACCTATCAGGTGCCTCACTGCTCGCTGACCACGCTCCATATGTGTCTCGGGCAAGACACCCCTTCTTCTTCTGCTCCTGGGGCCAACCGTCGGAATCGCTCCCACTGAAAGCAAGAAAGAGCATCCGCTATCGAGTTGCTTACCCCTGGCACGTGTACCGCCCCAATCCAAGCATTCAGCGACAACGCCTGCAGCACCAGGTGGCGCAATAATGCTACCACTGGGGGGGATGATGCAGACAATCTGTTTATTGCCTGCACCACCCCCAGGTTGTCGCAGTGAAAGCGCACCCTTTTATCTCTAAACTGAGCTCCCCATAGCTCAACAGCTACTATTATGGGGAATAGCTCTAGCAGCACCAGGTTTTTTACCAAACCCGACGAAAACCATTCGCTCGGCCACCCCGACGCGCACCACCGGCCTTGGACGTATGCTCCAAAACCCGAACTACCTGCGGCGTCAGTGAACAATTCCAAATCGAAATTGTCCACCACCTCCTCCATCATCACTGACCTTCCGTTATAATTTTCTAAAAACGCCGCCCATACTGCCAGGTCCTTCTTGTGGCCTTTGCCCAGCCGTATAAAATGGTGGGGTAACCGAACCCCTGCTGTGGCTGATGCTAATCTCCTACTGAAAATCCGACCCATCGGCATAATGCGACAGGCGAAATTGAGCTTGCCTAACAACGATTGCAGCTCTCTTAACGTAACTTTTGTGACAACCCTTGCCCTGTTGACTTCAGCCTTTAATTCTGCCACTTTGTCCTCGGGCAACCTGCATTCCATTGCCTCAGTGTCAATGGTAATGCCCAGAAACTTCAAACACGATGTGGGCCCTTCGGTCTTCCCTGGTGCCAAAGGCACCCCGAACTGACCGGTAACCCATTGAAGGGACCCCAGCAAGTTTGCGCAAAGTGGCGAACTTGCCGGACCTATGCATAGGAAGTCATCCAAATAATGGATAACCGACCTAATCCCTGTGCAATCCCTAACTACCCATTCTAAAAATGAGCTGAACGCTTCAAAATAAGCGCACGAAATAGAGCAGCCCATGGGTAGACACCTATCCGCGAAGTAACTTCCTTCCCAAAAACAGCCTAACAAACGAATACTTTCTGGGGCCACTGGGAGTAACCTAAAAGCGGACTCAATGTCCACTTTAGCCAACCTAGCCCCCTGCCCGTACTTGCGCACCCATTTCGTAGCGGCGTCAAACGAGGTATACACCACGGAACATATGTCCGGGTCGATACCGTCGTTCACTGACGCCCCTTTCGGGTAAGACAAGTGATGTATGAGCCTGAACCTATTTGGCTCTTTTTTAGGAACTACTCCAAGCGGAGAAACTACCAACTCTGTAACCGGAGGGGAGCTAAACGGCCCCGCCATCCGTCCTAACTAAACCTCCTTACGCAATTTCTCTGTTACCACCGCCGAATACCGGAGCGCCGACGGTAAATTTTTTGTAGTAACAGGAACCCTATGAACTGGGGCGGGAATTTTAAAACCATCCCTAAAACCTTCTAATAATAAAATCGCCTTCTCTCGGTCGGGGTACCTATTTAGAAACGGCACCATCTTTGCCAGTTTCACTGGTGTCATCCCTTTTTCCAGCTGCCCCGAAAAACTTTCCTTTTCCCTTCTTAAAGCACTTTGCTGCTCCGTGTGATGTAGCGTTACACAGGGAGCAAACGTGCTTGAACCTGCAGCTATTTCCGAATTTGCATTGGCCGTCGTTAAACTGCCAACACAATCCGAGCCTATGACTCCCCGACTGTCCGCCCTGACTTCCTCCCTGGGAACCGCTGTCCGAGCTACTCGTCCCGGCCCCTCCCTGAAAGGGCTGCCCGAACCTAACTGGGGCCATCACCCTCAACCACAGCCCTATGTCTTTCTGATCCCACCGAATAGACGGTCGGATCGCTTTTCTTTGACGAAACTGCTCGTCATACCTAAGCCACGTCTGGCCCCCATACACCCTGTACGCCTCACCTATCGCATCGAGGTAACAAAAGAGGCCGGAACAATTCTCCGGCGCCTTTTCCCCTATAACGCTAGCCAGAATAGCGAAAGCTTGCATCCAATTAGAGAAAGTCTGTGGAATCAGTCGCCACCGACGTTTCTCTTCCTCCTCCTTCTTGTATTCCGTCCTTTTCCCTTTATCCAAATTAAATTTTTCTAAAGGGAGAAGGGAAAAGATCTCGACGTACTCGTCGCGCCAGATCTTTTCTCTAACCTCCTTTTTCAAGTGCGCACCTAGGGGGCCCTCAAAGCAAACATATACCTCCCCCTTCGCTCTGTCATCAAGGCGAATCCTGTCCCCTTCCTTTTCTGTCTGAACGCCTACCGTGACAGGAGCTGTTTGCTGCCCCACCGACGATCCCGTCCCAACTCCCCCCGTGTCGCTATCGCGACCACTCACCGCATTGGACGGTAAAAACCAGGCGGATACCGGCGACGGCCCTGGCCCTGTCTGTTGCTTGCGCCAAAGTTCCAATAATCCCCCTAACATTAACCCCAAATCGCTCGCTGCGCCCTGAGTGCCTACCGTCACCCCCCCGCCCCCTGTCCGCCCCCCCACACTATCTGCCGCTGGCGCAACGCGGCTAACTGCGATATGTGTGTCCCCGTGTGTTCGCTCACCTGGCTGCGTAGGGGCTGTAGTCCCACCAGCCGCCGATCCTCCCTCCAGCGGATCCGAGTCCTCGTCAGACGGTGATCCGCGCTGGTACTCGAGGTCCTCATCTGGCTGCAGTCGCGCCACCGGAGTCGCAGCCGCTCCTCTGCTGATCAAACTGGCTCCCACGGGCCGCGTGTCCTGTGGGACTGAAAGAAAACTGTGAGGCTGCTCGCCGACCACCACCTCTCCCGGCGAGCGGCCCCACGCTGCTCCAGCTCTCTCCGCCGACGGTCCGGTGCCAGGCCCCGCCCCCCTGGCGGCACGGGACCTGGAGCCAGACGCTGCACCGACCCGCCTGGTGAGATTCCTCCCGGGCCTGCGCTCCCCACCTGCTGAGTTGGAAACTGGGAGCCGGCCCGGAGGGGCCCGTGAGGGGCTCTCAATGCGGCGCCGACGCTGAGGGGTTAAATCAGGGCTCAGCCGCGCTGGGGCGCGAGCCCTCCGTGGCCTCGGCTCTCTCCTCTCCACTGCCTGTGTCCCGCGCCTCCCCACCGCTGAGGCATTGCGGCCATGCTCTGTCCCTGGGCTTCGTCCAGCTGCTGCTGCTGTTACACGGCTCCCAGCAGCAGCCGGGCTCCGTCCTCTTCCTCTGCCCGGCGCTGCAGCTGATAGAACGGGCGCCGCTTCCTCCGCTCCTGCAGCCTGTGCCGGACCCGCTCCCACGTGCTCCGGGCCAGGGGCCCCCGCATCAAGTAAGCTCACCAGCCAGTCTAAGCCCCGCTCCTCCACCGCTGCCCGGATCCTCTCCATGACGCCGTCCATACCGGTAAGTCGTCTTCTGGGCTCTTCCAGACGCTCCTCTTCGGGCTCTTCGGTGCTTCCAGCCGTCTTCACTCTTCTTTACTCACGATTTCTTCTCTCTTCTTCCTCGCTGTCTCCGTCTTCTTCTCTTCTGCTCCTTCTTCCTTCTGCTGCCGACTGAAACTCCTCCTCCTGCTTTTCCCGCACTTTCTAACTGCTCCCCCCTCCCTATTCTCACCCCCCCCCACACCTCTGCACTACTGTTAACCCCTAGCCTCCCCGTTAACCCTGTCATGTGCTGCCTACATATATACGCCTGCGGCTAATATTCCGGCGCTTCTGTAAATTTGGGAATCTCCTCTATTCACATAGAAAATGGCTATTGAAACATGAAAAGCTCAAGCATAATACTACTAAAATGTGATTCTGACAAATGTTCTCTGGTTGGTGGAAATGAATAGCAGTTTGCTACAAATACCCCTAGTGGCACTGCGTGGTACTGAAAATTCTTATGTAATTAAAACATCTTCTTGTAATGAAAACCTTGTAAAAGGTGCCTTTACATAGGACAATTGTTGGGTGCATAAGCCATCCCACAGACAACAGTGAATAGATGTGGAGTGGGTCAAAATTATTCCGACCCACCGACCTCCCTTCATGGTAAACAGAAGTCGCTCAAACACTGCTAAAAAACAAGCAACTGTGACAAGTGAGTGATTGCTTGTTCAGTGCCATGTCGGAGGCCGCGAATACCCGGGGTAATTATTTATTGCCCAAATTCACCCTTTTCAGTGAGAATTCAGGGGATAATTACCCTGTGTTAAGCTATTTTTACTCCTTGCTCAAAAAACGTTAAGAGCAAGGCTTTTTAAAGAGGAACTTCTATCTACAAGATTATTTTGTTTCACTTGGGCCTCCTGCTCATGGACGGATATTTGCTGTAGTATCCGCGGCGAGCAGTGGCACTGCGGATCCATAGCAAATGCCGTCCATAGCATGCTATAGGAAAGCAATTATTTTTGCACACTTGCGGAAACCAATTGCGGTTTACGCAAGTGTAGGAAAAATCGCAGCATGCTCCATTTTTCCGCAGATTCCGCGTGGATGGCTTCCATTGAAGTTAATGGAAGCTGTCCGATCTGCGGCCCTTCCACAATGACATCCAGAATCCACCTCTGCCGTGTGCAGGGGACCTTACTCAGAGCAGTGACCTTTTGTTTCACTAGCAACCACAGTGCCAAACTTTTTTCCTGTTATGTACAAGATTATTTTGTCATGCTCTATGTTAAGTGGGACATACAGCATCTCTTTAGAGCCTTTGGCATTTTTATTCTTGTTTTCGTCCCTTTTTTCTGTTCACCTGCAATAGCTCCTATTACTTTCAGAGCCTGATACTAATCCATCTTCAATGGGCAGTCTCCATCGCTCAGTGTCAATAGCTGATATGATGTTTGATTGACACTGGGCGGTGTGGTTTGCCTACTTGATGATCCAGGGACGTCAAAACTGAAACTAAGAAGTTGTGTGTCAGGGACCTGTGGTTCTACAGGTTTCCATGAGCATACCTTCACAGGTGAGGGTTAATTGAGCTGCCTGGGTGTGGCATTTGCCAGCGAATCCCCCTGGTCTGCTGCACATAAATGCCAGCTTCTCTTGCCAGAGAATGCAAGTCATTTTATTTTGTTTATGCATTCCGTGTTTATCCCACTTTGAGCTGGATGTTATGCATGTCTAATCTGTAGTGTCTCTCACTTTCCCTGAGGATGGTCTGGACACCTGTAGTCCCCGTCTGCATCCTGTAGACACCTCTAGACCCCCCTCTTCTCTTTGACAGGTGCGGCCTCCAGATGTCTGATGTCTTGTGTGTGTGTCAGGTGGGTGATGCCTGATACTGTTCCATGTATGTCAGTACAGTGTCTGACTTTTTCCCCTTGGTGTGAGGACACTTGCGGTAGCAATAGTTTATCTGTATGCATGTAAGATCTGAGTGGGGTTTCTGTGTTGGATTTCTCTGTCACCCTATGGTTCTGCATTTAAGCATGATGTGTGGTACATGTCTGTGCAGGTGGCCGGACATGTGTGTGAACAGTGTGGTGTTCATTGGGTCTGTGCAGGTGCCAGACAAGGTGTATGAACAGTCCTGTTCTATCTTGTGTGCAGTCTCTTGGGTGTTGGTGTGAACAATAGCATGTTCAGTGTCTGTGCAAGTTTCCAGACATTAAGTATAAACAGTCCTGTTCTGTAAGTTGGTTTGAGCTGTGTCCTGTCCTGCTGTGGATCGTTTGCCATACAGCAAAATGTGAGTCCCTAAGTTCCAGCGCAGGGTCGTCTTGATCAGGATGACCGCCCTGCTTGCAGGCAGGTTTTCACAAAGTGGCTGTCCCCTTAGAGTAGGGATATGTTATGTCTGCCCGTGATACCAGTTTGCACCAGTCCTACCTGGGTGTTCAGAATGCATTTTGTGTGTGCTTATGGCGTTTGTGTCGTGCGTCCGTGCTGAGGCTTGTTGCCCTGGTGTTGCATGGACATAACACTAATGCAGTCTATATGGAACCATATGGGTGAGCAGGGAAAGAGGACTAAAGCAAGGATAAATACACTGCAGGAACCAGAGGGGATATGGATGTAAAGGTATGCAGCTCGTCCCACTTGAAAGAGAATGTGGCCAATCCACTGTAATAGCTTAGTGGCTTTGAATGTGGCCCTGTGAATTCCAACAAGTCAATTTATCAAATTTATATCTAACCAGAGCTGCGCAACTGTAAGCCTTAGTATTTTGAAATAGAAATGCCTATAAGCAACAATTGTGCAACGAATACATAGTGAGCCAATTCGTCTAACCTCCATTGGTGTTCTACTTAGGCTAGGAGAGTTATCGGTCTCTATCCTACAAAGTGGATTTAACACTTTTTGTCCCTTTTAGCTTCTTGGCAGAGTCGCTTTTTTGCTTGTTTTTAATAAAAACCTAACCTGGTTGCCCTAGCTACAGATAGTCCCCTACTTGCGAACATTTGATTTACGAATTTCGCTAGATACGAACTATCTGTTTTGCACAGTATGATGTAATGCTATGGCATTACATCATACTGTGCAGGGACCGGACAAGCTTCTATCAAGCCTGATAGAAGCCTGTCCAATCAGATCGCAGGACGCTGTGCGGTTGCTAGGCAGCCGGGGGCCTTCTGAAAGGCCCTAGGGCTGTCTATGCAGAGCGCCTATTAAGCCACGCGCTTGATGGGCACTCTGCATAGACAGCCCTGGGGCCTTTCAGGAGGCCCCCGGCTGCTTAGCAACCGCACAGCGTCCCGCGATCTCATCGTGGGACGATGTACGGGCCCCCTGAACGTCGGGTACAGGCTGTTTCTTACAGCGGGCACCCGGCGGCAGCAGTTCCGACGAGCCGCGCCGCTCGTCAGAACTGTTAACACTTTAAATACCGCTGTCAGAGCGGTATTTAAAGTGTTAACCGTTCCGACAAGCGGCGCGGCTCGTCGGAACTGCTGCCGCCGGGTGCCCGCTGTAAGAACAGCCAGCAGCCGACGTTGTATGGAGCGGGATCCACCCGCGATCCCGCTCCATACAACCATTTGTTCGGACTTGCGAACAAATGGACTTGCGAACAGACTCTTGGAGCGGAACCTGTTCGTAAGTCAGGGACTAACTGTATATAATAGATTTTCTTATAGTGAATGCATTACAGTAAAATGAATATGAAATCTGGACTTGTGAACATCCATGTATCTCCATAGCTGTGCTAGATATGAGAAAGCTAATACAACTCACCTTGTACCATGTGACATTTGTTATATTCTGTCCTTGGTAACAATTTATTGAAGGGCATGACAAAGACACAATATCAATGGTTCTAAAAAATAGACTTTTAGGACCATATTTTGGGCAGCTTTCCATGTCTTCGACGTGTACTATCATTTTCATGCATACATTTTTCATTCTGTTTTAACAGAGCAGAAAAAAATAACTGACTTAAAATATAAGATAAATGATCATTTATGAACAATAAAAAAAATGTTGGTCTCCCTAGACTGATCTTTCATGAGTGGAAAATACACATTTCATTAAAGGGGCTTTCTGGGACTTAACTGTTGATGACCTATCCATCAGTTAGTTGATTAGCAGTGGTCTTCCCAGATCAGCTGTTTGGTGGACCCACTGTTATTCGCGACAGAGCCGGAAACAGACAGCTCTGCCAACTCTGCAGCAACCCTAGTTGGTATTGCAGGCTTTGCAAACTGCAGGCCATTGACTTCAACTCATCTGATCTAGAGTATGAAGTTAAAATTAAACTAAAAGGCAAAATTAGTTGAAGATGCACCTTACAGACTTCCTACTCTGCACATAATATTGGTGCTACTGGTAAGTCTCTGACCCTTGCAGCTACTTACCCTGGCTTTCTGGTGCAAATGTATAAAGAAGCAGATGAAATGAGGTGACACTATCCTGCTGTCCCAGGAGGTCTGAAGTATTTTTCAATCACTATCTTGTGATGCGATCTCACTACCGCAAGTTGTCCCCCACCACCTATGCATGAGTGGTTGTTCAGCAGTATTTTGCATTTATGCAATCTCCTCCATAGAGCATTTTACCATTCTGCAAGCTGCTGGGAAATGATGTTTATACCTGCCTGTGTACCCTTGTATCAGTAGTGTTGGCCTTTTTAGTGATTTGTCAGTGCATTATTGGCCTGTGTATCCAAGTAGTATTAGAAGTGGGGGGCTCTATTACTGTTGTGGCCACTCAGTAGAGATGTATAGTGCTTTTCATTCAAATTGCCATATTACTCCAATTACTGACCTGCACATGTATGTCCCAGAATTCTTTCTTTCCAGAGGTGATATCTGAAGGGCAGCTCCATTCACACTAAGATTCAAATTGTTTTTACTTTTCACTTCCTCAAGACTTCCGTCAGATTTTTGGTAGAACCACTGAATCGTGTTTTCTTCAGCTTGTATTGGCTTGTAGGTTGGTAAACTACAGTTGAAGAATATAATCTCTCCAGGATATACCAGATAGCGATAATGTGGTTCTTCGGTTGAGCAATCTGAAAATGGAGAATGAACCAAAAAATGACAAAGGATAGATTGCAAGTTATTCACCCAGCAATATAAATAACAGAGAACATTTCCTCATGATAGAAAATAGAGGAAATAATAGATGACAGTTATCATCCAAAAAATGAACCTAGAGGCATTATTGTGGGGATTGGAAGCTGTGTACACTAGATACAAACTACAGGCTAAAGTTAAGGCTCTTTACTGTAGTTACATACGAGGTTGTAAAAAGACGCAGCTTCAAGTTCAACCTTTTTTGATCAATTATTTATCATTAATTGTTAGGTTAATTATTAGATTAATTATAACCCTCAATCCCATGTCTTACTAGAGAAGCCCTTTTTCAATGCAGACATCGTGTCTGCCATTACTACCTCTTGGAGTAGTAAATTGCATAGTTTGACTACTACAACAGTAAAGGACCATTTCCCATATAGATGTTTAAATCGTCTTTCCTCCACACATAAAGAATGTCATTTGTACAGTCTGCAGGAAGAATAAATAATGAGGGGTCGCTCATGTCAGACCAATCTGATCAGCTTCTACAATGAAGTAAGTTCTAGGCTCGACCTGGGAGAGTCTATTGATCTCGTATATCTGGATTTTACGAAAGCATTCGACACCATGCCGCATATTAGGCTGATATATAGAATGAGCAGCTCAGACTGGGTGATAACATGTGTATCTGGGTAAGGAACTGGCTAGGAGACAGAAAGCAGAGGGGGATAATAAATGGTTGCTAGTGGGGTGCCACAGGGTTCAGTATTAAGCCTGATTCTGTTCAATATATTTATCAATGACCTGATAGAAGGACTACAGAGTAAAATATTGATATTTGCAGATGAAACAAAATTATACAAGATAATCAATACAATGGAGGATAATATACGGCTAGAAACAGACCTAGATAAGCTGGGGGCTTGGGCAGAAAAATGGGACATGAAGTTCAATATTGATAAATGTAAAATTATGCACATGGGCAGGAGAAACAGATGTCACCAATACACACTAAATAGGGCACTGCTAGGGAAAAGTGAGATGGAGAAAGACCTGGGGGTACTAGTGGACTGTAGACTTAACTGAAGCAATCAATGCCAGCCAGCTGCTGCAAAAGCAAATAAAGTCTTGGGGTGCATTAAAAGAGGTATAGGGGCGAAGGACGAGAACATTATTCTCCCACTATATAAGGCACTTGTCAGGCCTCACATGGAATACTATGTTCAGTTCTGGACGCCGGTGCTAAGAAAAGATGTTGCAGTGCTTGAGGGGTTCAAAGAAGGGCAATTAAATTAATAAATGGAATGGGAGTACTAGAATACCCAAAGAGGCTATCCAAATTAGGATTATTCACCCTAGAAAAAAGATGACTAAGGGCCAATCAAATAACAATGTGATTTCCTCCCTGTCGTACATTACGAGACAATACAAGGATCTCTCCGATGATCTGTTTATACCCAGGACTGCAGCGGTAACAAGAGGGCATCCTCTATGTCTAGAAGAAAGCAGGTTTCATCACCAACACAGAAGGGGGTTCTTTACTGTAAGAGCAGTGAGACTGTGGAACTCTCTGCCTGAGGATGTGGTGATGGCAAAATCGGTAGAGGAGTTTAAGAGGGGACTAGACGTCTTTTTAGAGCGATATGATATTACAGGATGTGGACATTAGGTGACCAGCGGGGTTGTTGATCCGGGTCTTGGAGTTAGGTAGAACTCAAACATTGATCCAGGGATTATTCTGCCATTATGGAGTAGGGAAGGGATTTTTTCCTCCAAAGGAGCTAAATTGACATCATCCTCGTTTTCTTTTTTGCCTTCCTCTGAATCAACAAAGGAGGGAGCAGAAACAGGCTGAACTAGATGGACATGGTCTTCATTCAGCCTAGCATACTATGTTACTATGTAAGTGTTGTCAGTGTCTTTCATGTTGCATGAATATGATGTGTATTGCACTTCTGCAGCATTGACTGGGTTAATTGTCTGGTATGCAGAGTGCCTGAGAAATGTATCTTGTTGTATGTCATGTGATCTTGTTTTATATATGTGGTTGCAAGTTGTATGCAAGGAGTCGGTTGTGATTCTTTGGTTCTAGACTTGGCAGCGGGTGGAGTGTGAAGGAACTGCCAGAAACCCACACGGACACCTTCAGTCCATGGGGGCCATGATGGGGAGAGAAAGAAAAGTAACCTCAGATTTTCCTGGGCCCGTTACACCCAGGAGATACTGGTGGTTTAATCCTGCTGAGGTCCTTGAGGAGTGTAAGAAAGTGGGCCACCATTGCAGAGTGGAGTGTGTGTTGGACATGAGTGCAGACCAATAGAGAGCAGGAGATGAGAAGAGGAGTTGTGCCGGACCCGAAGCCATACGAATAACTGAGACTGTAGTCTACTTGGTGTACCCGTGATTTCCTCCCTGTCGCACCACTGTGTGAATTTTGCACAAATTATCCTGCTAGCATGGATCATACCTTGTTGGACTGTAAATAACTTTTTTCAAGTAAAGTGGCACTGCCGACTGTTTCCGGCTTTGCTAGTTAAAACTACTCTGTGAGTGTGGACCAGTTCTTTTATCATCCAGATTCACTGCAGAGGAAGGAATGGTGGCATCAGCTGTGACAACCTCAAGCCCAGGTAAATCGCACCTTGGGTTCGCTGTTTGTAGGCCTTCTTCTCAGCTACTGGGACAGGTCCAATGCTAACCTCAGGGTGGGAAACGGCAGAGCCCTGTGACAAGGCCCAAACTCTACCCCGCTGTCTCGTAGGCTGAGGGCCCGCTCCTCGGATGCTGCACGTTGCACCAGTGTTACCGACCCCTGTCGGTCAGCTGCCAACTACACCTGGACTATTCCAGGAAGTAGCACCCTGTTCGGTTTCCCGCTGAAACTATCTTTGGCCGGAATACAGCGGCATCTGCCATAGACTCCTATGGTAGCTTATGACAGCTGCCGGAGAAGGCAGGTGGGAGGGAGCTAAGCAGCGTGACTGCTAAACTGCCTCCCCCTTCTCTTCCCCTCTCTGCCCTTTTGCTGGCTGTCTGCAATGGGAGAGGGTGGGATGTGGCGGGAGCTAGTGTGCCAAAGTCCACTCCCTTCCCCTTGCCGCAGCTCACATAGGCTGGAGCGGAGAGGGCAGGGATGAGCTCTGATAAGCTTCCACCGCCTGCCTTTGTAGTAACCCAGCAATGGGCGGAGAGAGGGCAGGACGGTATCCTGGGGCTGCGGCGTATATACTGTAGTTAGAGGGAAAACATCCCCCTGTAGTGACAATAGTCACTGGCAGAGCTGATCAGTGTCTGCTACTCTGCTGTTTAAGCACTGTGTACTAGGGGAAGGAGAAGGCAGAAGGGGTTAAAAAACACTTCTCCCTCCTTCTCTGGGTTTACACCTGTGACTAACAGCTGACAATCCATCCTTCCTCTGATTAATTACAGAAGCAGGAGCTTAACCCCTGTATCCCCCCTCAACCACCATAACTTAATTATACTATCGTCCGGGATTAAAGCCCAGGACCAAGCGCTGTAAATTTACTGTGTTTGGTCCTTAATAGATTAAAATGAGACCAACAGTACATGCATAACAGATAGAACTAGAACTACAGCCATTTTATTACCCCTCTGCCCCATCAATCAGAGAACATATTAACTCTCTGATTGTCACATATGGAGGTCCTTTTTCCCAAAATAAGGAGTGAGAAGATGAAAACTTGCTCATCTAATCCCCTTTATGCAATGTAACCTGACAAATGCCACAGTCATTGCTGACAATGGCATTTAAGCATTTTTACAAAAAAGGAAAGAAAATGTTTTTGTCCCTGGGTAGTAGTTTGCCTTTGAATTTTTTAAAGTGTTTTAATTAGTACATCTTTATTTTCTAAATAAAGGTTGTTCATTTTATTTTGGGTGTGCAATCATTTTTTTTGGATGTGACTTCTTGTTCTTGAGTCATGGTTATGTTCACGTCCTTTTTCACACCCTTTTTTTCCATCATAATCATGTCTGTTATAAAGTAGTGTGCACAACACAGATTCCAGGATACAAGGCAGACGACGGAGTTACAAAAATAACTGTAATCCAGAAACTGTAAAAGAACAGGGATATGCAACAATTATTAATTTCAGAATAAGCAATACACACCAGTGAAAGAACAAGTGAAAACCAATAATTGTGGCTTGCCACATGCAGTTCGTAAGTAACTGAAGAACTGACCACAACTAGCAGATTTGTTTTAAACACTCAAAGTAATTACCCAAAAGTCCCAGACTTGTTTCCATTATAGCTTCCGTCCTTTTTCTAAGTATTTGAGGGGAGAATTTACCAGCATCTCACAAAACAGTATTGCAGCGGACGGAGTTAGGCCTTTGGCCAGGAAGAAAGCGGGGTACAAGATGGTGGGGGTCATGATGGCTCTACCATCTCCACCCGGTACATCCAAAACGCAGCCTAGCCCAGCTGTGCACGTTGCACCAGTGTTACCGACTCCTGTCGGTCAGCTGCCAACTACACGTGGACTATTCCAGGAAGTAGCACCCTGTTTGGTTTCCTGCTGAAACTATCTTTGGCCGGAATACGGTGGCATCTGCCATAGACTCCTATGGTAGCTTATGGCAGCTGCCGGAGAAGGGAGGTGGGAGGGAGTTTAGCAGCGTGACCGCTAAACTGCCTCCCCCTTCTCTTCCCCTCTCTGCCCTTTTGCTGGCTGTCTGCAATGGGAGAGGGTGGGATGTGGCGGGAGCTAGTGTGCCAAAGTCCACTCCCTTCCCCTTGCCGCAGCTCTCATAGGCTGGAGCGGAGAGGGCAGGGACGAGCTCTGATAAGCTTCCACCGCCTCCCTTTGTAGTAACCCAGCAAGGGGCGGAGAGAGGGCGGGACGGTATCCTGGGGCTGCGGCGTATATAGTTAGAGGGAAAACATCCCCCTATAGTGACAATAGTCACTGGCAGAGCTGATCAGTGTCTGCTACTCTGCTGTTTGAGCACTGTGTACTAGGGGAAGGAGAAGGCAGAAGGGGTTAAAAACCACTTCTCCCTCCTTCTCTGGGTTTACAGCTGTGACTAACAGCTGACAATCCATCCTTCCTCTGATTAATTACAGAAGCAGGAGCTTAACCCCCGTATCCCCCCTCAACCACCATAACTTAATTATACTATCGTCCGGGATTAAAGCCCAGGACCAAGTGCTGTAAATTTACTGTGTTTGGTCCTTAATAAATTAAAATGAGACCAACAGTTCATGCATAACAGATAGAACTAGAACTACAGCCATTTTATCACCCCTCTGCCCCATCAATCAGAGATTTATGCAATGTAACCTGACAAATGCCACAGTCATTGCTGACAATGGCATTTTAGCATTTTTACAAAAAAAAAAAAGAAAATGTTTTTCTACCTGGGTAGTGGTTTGCCTTTGAATTTTTTAAAGTGTTTTTAATTAGTACATCTTTATTTTTCTAAATAAAGGTTGTTCATTTTATTTGGGTGTACAATCATTTTTTTGGGATGTGACTTTTTGTTCTCGTGTCATGGTTATGTTCACATCCATTTTCACACTCTTTTTTTCCAGCACAATCACGGAGTTACAAAAACAACTGTAATCCAGAAACTGTAAAAGAGCAGGGATAGGCAACAATTATTAATTTCAGAATAAGCAATACACACCAGTGAAAGAACAAGTGAAAACCAATAATTGTGGCTTGCCACATGCAGTTCGTAAGTAACTGAAGAACTGACCACAACTAGCAGATTTGTTTCCAGTATAGCTTCCGTCCTTTTTCTAAGTATTTGAGGCGAGAATTTACCAGCATCTCACAAAACAGTATTGCAGCGGCCGGGGTTAGGCCTTTGGCCAGGGAGACAGCGGGGTACAAGATGGCGGGGGTCATAATGGCTCTACCATCTTCACCCGGTACATCCAAAATGCAGCCTAGCCCGGCTGTGTGCAGGGGATAAAGTTAACAATGGTGCTACGAACTTTCGGTGTTTATCTGTGCATGTGACACCAGTGCCTCTTCCAAGTGAGAAATCACCTGAACCGAATAAAAGAGTCACAAAAGAGTTAGGACGTGCCGCGATTTGCTTCCCATAATACCGTTACCGGTCATTGACATCAATGGGTGATGCGATGCGAGGGCACGCACAAAGATAGGACGTGCCCCGACTTATGCGGTAAAAAGTCACTCATGTGTATGACCCCATTCAAAAGAATGGGGTTCACATTTGTGTGAGATTTGAGTGAGATCCTGCAACGCACAAATCTCACACAATTTTCTCGGCCATGTGAAAACAGCCTCATGTGAAGTGTTGTGAAATCAAACAAGCTGAAGGCAGATTGGAGAACAAATTCTTATGTGTTGGAGTTAGTTGCTCTGTGTTTGAGCCATTTTGCTCTAGAGATGGCAATCTAGGGAGTGACTAATCCGTAAATTGTCACACCGTCTATTGTTCACACTGCCTGTCCTTCTTTTTATCTATCACATAATTACAATCTATTAATAACACTGAGCAATCTTTTACATCACTCAGTACTTCAGTTGAAGAAGGAGGTGACAAATACAAAAGTTCCAACAACGTTACCATTAGAGATGAGCGAACGTGTTCTTCCGAGCTTGATATTCGTGCGAATATTAGGGTGTTCGGGATGTTCGTTATTCGTAACGAACACCATGCGGTGTTCTGGTTACTTTCACTTCCTTCCCTGAGACGTTAGCGCGCTTTTTTTGGCCAATTGAAAGACAGGGAAGGCATTACAACTTCCCCCTGTGACGTTCAAGCCCTATACCACCCCCCTGCTGTGAGTGGCTGGGAAGATCAGGTGTCACCCGAACATAAAAGTCGGCCCCTCCCGCGGTTCGGCTCAGATGCCGTGTGAGTTAGTGAGGGACAGTGCTGTTTGTACCGGAGCTGCTGTAGGGAAAGAATTGGTAGTTAGTGTAGGCTTCAAGACCCCCCAAAGGTCCTTATTAGGGCCACTGATAGCTGTGTGTTGGCTGCTGTTAGCAGTGCCATTTTTCTTTTTCTCAAAATCGGCTCTGCAGAGCGTTGCACCCGGCATTAGGGACAGAAGTGCTGCATAGGCAGGGAGAGTGTTAGGAGTGAGTGTAGCCTTCAAGAACCTCAACGGTCCTTTCTAGGGCCATATTTAACCGTGTGCAGTACTGTCCAGGCTGCTGTTAGCTGTGCTGCATTTTTTTTTGCTTCTCAAAATCGCCTCTGCAGAGCATTCCACCCTCCATTGATACTGCAGGGAAAGAATTGTATAGGCAGGGCCACAACACAGTTATTATTCATTGAATATACGCAGTGCTGCCTTTTGCTTGTAAAACAAGTGAAAATAATTCTATTTGTCCTGCCTCTGTCTGTCCTAACGCCGGTGGACACGTGTCGGCTGCGTGTGCAACCTGTAAAAATCATACGCACCCAGCTACGTTTTACTCCTGGCTTCGCCATTTGCTTTCCTTAATTGGGAAAAAAAAACCTGCTCTGCCACAGTTAATAACTCTGCTACCCTCACGTTCTGTGACACATTAGCAGGAAAACAGCACAGTTATTAAACTTCTCATGTTCATAGAATATACGCAGTGCTGCCTTTTGGTGCAAAAAAACGGAAAATAATTCTATTTGTCCTGCCTCTGTCCGTACTAACGCCGGTGGACACGTGTCGGCTGCGTGTGCAACCTGTAAAAATCATACGCACCCAGCTACGTTTTACTCCTGGCTTCGCCATTTGCTTTCCTTAATTGGGAAAAAAAATACCTGCTCTGCCACAGTTAATAACTCTGCTACCCTCACGTTCTGTGACACATTAGCAGGAAAACAGCACAGTTATTAAACTTCTCATGTTCATAGAATATACGCAGTGCTGCCTTTTGGTGCAAAAAAACGGAAAATAATTCTATTTGTCCTGCCTCTGTCCGTACTAACGCCGGTGGACACGTGTCGGCTGCGTGTGCAACCTGTAAAAATCATACGCACCCAGCTACGTTTTACTCCTGGCTTCGCCATTTGCTTTCCTTAATTGGGAAAAAAAATACCTGCTCTGCCACAGTTAATAACTCTGCTACCCTCACGTTCTGTGACACATTAGCAGGAAAACAGCACAGTTATTAAACTTAGATTATTCATTCACTAGAGGCAGTGGGGCCTTTCGTTTTCAAAAAAGGGAAAAAATTATATTTGGCCTGCAGTCTTGCGCCAATTTATTAGCTGCCTGTGAAATCAAATCACTGGTAATACAGCATGCTGAGGGGTAGGGGTAGGCCTAGAGGACGTGGACACGGCCGAGGACGCGGAGGGCCAAGTCAGGGTGTGGGCACAGGCCAAGCTCCTGATCCAGGTGTGTCGCAGCCGACTGCTGCGCGATTAGGAGAGAGGCACGTTTCTGGTGTCCCCACATTCATCGCCCAATTAATGGGTCCACGCGGGAGACGGTTATTAGAAAATGAGCAGTGTGAGCAGGTCCTGTCCTGGATGGCAGAAAGTGCTTCGAGCAACCTATCGTCTACCCGCAGTTCTGCGCCGTCCACTGCTGCCAATCCGAATCATCTGTCTGCTGCTCCTCCTTCCTCCCAGCCTCCTCACTCCACTACAATAACACCTGCTCAGGAGCGGGAACACTCCCAGGAACTGTTCTCGGGCCCCTGCTTAGATTGGGCAGCAGCGGTTCCTCTCCCACCAGAGGAGTTTATCGTCACTGATGCCCAACCATTCGAAAGTTCCCGGGGTCCGGGGGAAGAGGCTGGGGACTTCCGCCAACTGTCTCAACAACTTTCTGTGGGTGAGGAGGACGATGACGATCAGACACAGTTGTCTTGCAGTGAGGTAGTAGTAAGGGCAGTAAGTCCGAGGGAGCAGCGCACAGAGGATTCGGAGGAAGAGCAGCAGGACGATGAGGTGACTGACCCCACCTGGTGTGCAACGCTTACTCAGGAGGACAGGACTTCAGAGGGGGAGTCAAGGGCATCAGCAGGGCAGGTTGCAAGAGGCAGTGTGGTGGCCAGGGGTAGAGGCAGGGCCAGACCGAATAATCCACCAAGTGTTTCCCAAAGCGCCCCCTCGCGCCATGCCACCCTGCAGAGGCCGAGGTGCTCTAAGGTCTGGCAGTTTTTCACAGAGACGCCTGACGACCGACGAACAGTGGTGTGCAACCTTTGTCGCGCAAAGCTCAGCCGGGGAGCCAACACCAACAGCCTCACCACCACCACCATGCGCAGACATATGATGGCCAAGCACCCCGCAAGGTGGGACGAAGGCCGTTCAGCGCCTCCGGTTTGCACCCCTGCCTCTCCCCCTGTGCCCCAACCTGCCACTGAGATGCAACCCCCCTCTCAGGACACAGGCACTACCGTCTCCTGGCCTGCACCCACACCCTCACCTCCGCTGTCCTCGGCCCCATCCAGCAGTGTAGTTCAGCGCACCGTCCAGCCGTCGCTTGCGCAACTGTTGGAGCGCAAGCGCAAGTACGCCGCCACGCACCCGCACGCTCAAACGTTAATCGTCCGCATAGCAAAATTCATCAGCCTTGAGATTCTGCCGTATAGGGTTGTGGAAACGGAGTCCTTCAAAAGTATCATGGAGACGGCGGCCCCGCGCTACTCAGTTCCCAGTCGCCACTACTTTTCCCGATGTGCCGTCCCAGCCCTGCACGACCACGTCTCCCGCAACATTGTACGCGCCCTCACCAACGCGGTTACTGCCACGGTCCACTTAACTACGGACACGTGGACAAGCACAGGCGGGCAGGGCCACTACATCTCCCTGACGGCACATTGGATGAATTTAGTGGAGGCTGGGACAGAGTCAGAGCCTGGGACCGCTCATGTCCTACCCACCCCCAGAATTGCGGGCCCCAGCTCGGTGGTGGTATCTGCGGAGGTGTATGCTTCCTCCACTAAAGCACCCTCCTCCTCCTCCTCCTCTGTCTCGCAATCAAGATGTGTTAGCAGCAGCATGTCGCCAGCAGTCGGTGTCGCGCGGTGTGGCAGCACAGCGATGGGCAAGCGTCAGCAGGCCGTGCTGAAACTACTCAGCTTAGGCGATAAGAGGCACACGGCCCACGAACTGCTGCAGGGTCTGACACAGCAGACCGACCGCTGGCTTGCGCCGCTGAGCCTCCAACCGGGCATGGTCGTGTGTGACAACGGCCGTAACCTGGTGGCGGCTCTGCAGCTCGGCAGCCTCACGCACGTGCCATGCCTGGCCCACGTCTTTAATTTGGTGGTTCAGCGGTTTCTGAAAAGCTACCCACGCTTGTCAGACCTGCTCGTAAAGGCGCGCCGGCTCTGCGCACATTTTTGCAAGTCCCACACGGACGCTGCCACCCTGCGCACCCTGCAACATCACTTTAAGCTGCCAGTGCACCGACTGCTGTGCGACGTGCCCACACGGTGGAACTCTACGCTCCACATGTTGGCCAGGCTCTATGAACAACGTAGAGCTATAGTCGAATACCAACTCCAACATGGGCGGCGCAGTGGGAGTCAGCCTCCTCAATTCCTTTCAGAAGAGTGGGCCTGGTTGGCAGACATCTGCCATGTCCTTGGTAATTTTGAGGAGTCTACCCAGGTGGTGAGCGGCGATGCTACAATCATTAGCGTCACCATTCCTCTGCTATGCATCTTGAGAAATTCCCTGCAAACCATAAAGGCAGCTGCTTTGCGCTCGGAAACGGGGGCGGGGGAAGACAGTATGCCGCTGGATAGTCAGGGCACCCTCCTGTCTATTTCTCAGCGCGTACAGGAGGAGGAGGAGGAGCATGAGGAGGATGAGGAGGAGGGGGAAGAGACAGCTTGGGCCGCTGCTGACGGTACACCGGCTGATTGCCTGTCATCCTTTCAGCGTGTATGGCCTGAGGAGGAGGAGGAGGAGGAGGAGGAGGATCCTGAAAGTGATCTTCCTAGTGAAGACAGCCATGTGTTGCGTACAGGTACCCTGGCACACATGGCTGACTTCATGTTAGGATGCCTTTCTCGTGACCCTCGCGTTGCACGCATTCTGGCCACGACGGATTACTGGGTGTACACACTGCTCGATCCACGGTATAAGGAGAACCTGCCCACTCTGATTCCCGAAGAGGAAAGGGGTTCGAGAGTGTTGCTATACCACAGGACCCTTGCGGACAAGCTGATGGTAAAATTCCCAGCCGACAGCGCTAGTGGCAGAAGGCGCAGTACCGAGGGCAAGGTAGCAGGGGATGTGCGTAGATCGAGCAGCATGTACATCCCAGGCAGTGCAACAGTCTTTAAGGGCCTGGCCAGCTTTATGGCTCCCCACCAAGACTGTGTCACCGCTCCCCAGTCACGGCTGAGTCGGCGGGAGCACTGTAAAAGGATGGTGAGGGAGTACGTAGCGGATCGCACGACCATCCTTGGTGACGCCTCTGCCCCCTACAACTACTGGGTGTCGAAGCTGGACACGTGGCCTGAACTAGCGCTGTATGCCCTGGAGGTGCTTGCTTGTCCTGCGGCTAGCGTCTTGTCGGAGAGGGTGTTTAGTGCGGCTGGGGGAATCATCACAGATAAGCGTAGCCGCTTGTCAACCGACAGTGCCGACAGGCTAACACTCATCAAGATGAACAAAGGCTGGATTTCCCCAGACTTCTGTTCTCCACCAGCGGACAGCAGCGATACGTAAGCAATACGTAGGCTGCACCCGCGGATGGAAGCTACGTTCTCTCTCACCATCCAAAACGGGGACATTTCTGCTTCATCAATCTGTGTCTAATATTCCTCCTCCTCCTCCTGCTCCTCCTCCTGAAACCTCACGTAATCACGCTGAACGGGCAATTTTTCTTAGGGCCACAAGGCTCACTCAAATAATTTTTCTGAACAATTTTTATAAGTTTCAATGCGCTTAAAAGCGTTGGAACTTTAACTTGAACCAATTTTTCGTTACACTGGGCTGCCTCCAGGCCTAGTTACCACTTAAGCCACATTAACCAAAGCGATTAATGGGTTTCACCTGCCCTCTTGGCTGGCCATGGCCAATTTTTGGGATGTACATTAGTACTGTTGATACAGCAATTTTTGTGGGCCCTCGCCTACAGTGTAATCAAATTAATTTTTAGCCCACCTGCATTACAGCTGACGTTACCTCAGCTGTGTTGGGCAATGCAATGGGATATTTTTATGTACCGCCGGTGGGTTCCAGGGAGCCACCCATGCTGTAGGTGCACACTGAGTTTTTAATACATCTGTACACTTCTAAAGAACCCCAGTCTGACTGGGGCATGCAGTGTGGGCCGAAGCCCACCTGTATTACGCACGACATTACTACCTCAGCTGTGTTGGGCAATGCAATGGGATATTTCTATGTACCGCCGGTGGCTTCCTGGCACCCACCCAGGCAGTGGGTCCACAGGGAGTTTAACCTACATGTGTCCACTTCTAAAGAACCCCAGTCTGACTGGGGCATGCAGTGTGGGCCGATGCCCACCTGCATTATGCACGACATTACTACCTCAGCTGTGTTGGGCAATGCAATGGGATATTTTTGTGTACCGCCGGTGGGTTCCAGGGAGCCACCCATGCTGTAGGTGCACACGGAGTTTTTAACACATCTGTACACTTGTAAAGAACCCCAGTCTGACTGGGGCATGCAGTGTGGGCCGAAGCCCACCTGTATTACGCACGACATTACTACCTCAGCTGTGTTGGGCAATGCAATGGGATATTTCTATGTACCGCCGGTGGCTTCCTGGCACCCACCCATGCTGTCGGTCCACAGGGACTTCACAATAGGGAGTTGTACCTGCCTGTGTCTATGAATTAAAAAGCCCGGTCTAACTGGGGCATGCAGACACCTTGACAGAATGAATAGTGTGTGGCACATAGGTTCCCCATTGCTATGCCTACGTGTGCAGCTCCTGATGGCGGTGGCACAGGATTCTATTTCTCATTGCTTCTGTACAGCATTGTGGGCTATCGCCCCGCCACTTTTAAAGAGGGTCGCTGCCTAGCCGTGCCAACCCTCTGCAGTGTGTGCCTGCGGTTCCTCCTCATGGCAGACGCACTTCTAAATAGACATGAGGATGGTGTGGCATGAGGGCAGCTGAAGGCTGCGCAGGGACACTTTGGTGTGCGCTGTGGGGGGGAGGGGGGGCGGTTGGTCAGCATGTAACCCAGGAGAAGTGGCAGCGGAGTGTCATCCAGGCAGTGATTGTGCTTTGTTGTAGCTAGTGTGGTGCTTAGCAAAGGTATGCCATGCTAATGAGGGCTTTTCAGAAGTAAAAGTTGTTGGGAGGGGGGGGGGGGGGGGCACTCTTGCCGGTATTGTGGCTTAATAGTGGGACCTGTGAACTTGAGATGCAGCCCAACATGTAGCCCCTCGCCTGCCCTATCCGTTTCTGTGTCATTCCCATCACTTTCTTGAATTGCCCAGATTTTCACACATGAAAACCTTAGCGAGCATCGGCGAAATACAAAAATGCTCTGGTCGCCCATTGACTTCAATGGGGTTCGTTGTTCGAAACGAACCCTCGAGCATCGCGGGAAGTTCGTTCCGAATAACGAACACCCGAACATTTTGGTGTTCGCTCATCTCTAGTTACCATCACTCTCTAAGGCTGGTTTCACACGCCCGAGAAAACTGTGCGAGATGCACAAATCTGCCCCGAATAGGAGCCACATTCTTTAAAAAAATCGCTGCATGTTTTAACTTTTCGCGTTGATTTCAATGGAAGCTTTATTGCCTCGCATGCCATGCAATGTGCAATCAATTGAAATCAATGGGAAACACTTCCGATCCTCTATCGCGCGGGAAAATCCTCTGAGAGGATTGGAACTTCACCGATGCAATGTGCTTTTGCCTGAAAAAGACCTGGCACCTGCAGGATTTATGAATAAAAAACTTATGGCTGTCAGAAGTTGACGGACGAAAATTATTTTAGAGATATTTTTAAAAGTAGCACAGCAGAAAAAAAACCAAAAACATGAATTTGGTATCATAGTGATTGTAGCTGCAGCGTGTACACCGTAGAAACAGGACCTCACCAAAGATGGTGGAATTGTATTTTTTCAACCCACCTAGAATTTTTCAGTACATTATATGGTACATTAAATACCGCGTTCTCCCGAAAATAAAACACTGTCTTATATTAACTTTTGCCCTAAAAGAGGCACTATGTCTTATTTTCGGGGAATGCCTTAACTTGACATCATAAATCCCACCTTCAGGAAGCAATAGCTGTGATTGGTTCTTTGACCGCTGCTCAGCCAATCAATGCAGCGCTCAATGAACCAATCATAG
Source organism: Eleutherodactylus coqui (assembly GCF_035609145.1). Taxonomy (NCBI): domain Eukaryota; kingdom Metazoa; phylum Chordata; class Amphibia; order Anura; family Eleutherodactylidae; genus Eleutherodactylus; species Eleutherodactylus coqui. The sequence goes on along the minus strand of NC_089837.1, from coordinate 361,416,497 downwards.
CAATCTCATTGGTTCATTGACCACTGCATTGATTGATTCTTCAACATCTGCTTAGCCAATCAACATTGTATTGTGGAGGCAGGATTTATGAATTGGCTAGCCATGGCCTGCCTCCACAACGCGACGACTGTGATTCGTTCTTCGACCGCTGTATTGATTGGCTGAGCAGGGGTCGAAGAACCAATCAACAACTGCTACATTGTGGAGGCAGGATTAATAAATTGGCTGTCCGTGGTCGATCAACTAATGAGATTTGAAATTAGCGTTTTCTCGTCCGTTCAAACAACCACGTGCTGCATATATATAAGCTGCAGCCCGGAATTTCCTTTGTCAGCATAAAGCCTCAGAATTACTTTTAATGCCTACCTCTCATGTTTTAGCAGCGCTGGCTGTTGCTAAATTCCCTCTCCCTCCCTTTTTTTTCGGCTCCTATAGACTCCTACGTATATTGGCTGAAAGATAAGGCAAGACCTATCCTTCCCAGTCGTGTATAAAATGGGCCACCATATTTCGTTGACGATGTTCACAACTTTTTACGTAGCTAAAAATTGGCCATCCTAATGAATGCATTGGAATCCAATGCTTCAGATAGCTGTGATTTTTATTGTGGTTGAATTAGCCGCATTTAAATGCTCATGTGAATAAGGCTTTATAGACAGTCTGCAGTGGCAGTCCTAAGGGCTTTCAGAAGGTTCTTGGCTACCATGGCAACCAAAATGCACCCTGCATTCTCACCGCAAGAGGGCCATTCGGAGCCCTAAGGCCTCATGTCCACGGAGAAAATCAGGCCCACCGTGGATTCTTCATGCAGAAACCCGCAGCGAGTCCCTCCTTTCCCGCAGACATGAGGCCTAAAAATAAGAATTACTTACCTGTCCAGACGCTGAAGATCTGCCCTCCGTCGTGGCCGGACCTTCTCTCTTCGGCCCGGCGGATGTGCTCGGCACGCCGGCAGCGTGCCGCGCGCATGCACCGTGCACTCTTTTCTTTTCTTTTTTTTAACTCCTGCTCTCCCGCGCCAGAGAGCAGGAATTCAGTTGCGGGTGTGCTTGGATCCGGACGGCTTCCATAGGCTTCAATAGAAGCCTGCAGGAGCCGTCCCCGCGGGAGACCCGCACTAAAATGGAGCATGCTGCAGGTGTTTTCGCTCACATGCAATCCGCGCCTCAGGGGAAAATGACATCCCTAGGTATTTAATTACCTGCGGGTGTCCAATGTATCCCTATGGGGCACGGATCACGCGTGCGGGTGACCTGCTGCGGATCTGTCCCCGTGGACATAGGGCCTTACTCTGATCAGGGCATTTAAATGGTGTTGTCTAAGCATTTAACAGCCGCGATCAGTGCTCATGCTGATCGTGGCTGTTGCCGGCGGGTGTTAGCTGTGAGAAACAGCTGGCACTCGATTATATGGAGTGGGATCAGCTCCCTGTCTACCTCCATACAAACTCCAAGCCTCCATGACTTAACTGTACATCATGGAGCGTAAAGGGATTAATAGACGTGGAAACAAAAGTCCAGTTTTTGAAAGATTCAGTTTCAAATCGAGAGACAACATGATGCTATAGGCACAGGGCAGTCAATCACTGACATTTTGTAGTGGTGAGAGTGTGATGTCACTGGAAGTAGTATACAATTGGGTGTCATCTGTATAGAGATAGTGTAGTGTCCCAGAACATCATTCTGGAACCCTCCATGTTGTCATACATGTTTGTCTTATGTAGATGCACTGTACATAGTTGTCATGTCTATTTTTCTGTGTGTGTGTTGCACAGCTGCAGCGTCTGAAGGGTTAACTACCTTAAAATCATTGCTGTGAGTTTGGTTGCATGTTAAGTGTACCTATCTTTCTGTGTCATGTGACGTGGTGTGCATGAATCTATAAGTATGAGTGATTGGGTTCCAGGAGAGAGTTCCGAGTCCGTCTTCAGGCTGCCAAGGAGCAGCCATCTAACACTTGAGGGTTTGCTACCACAGAGGCACATGAGGGCACCATCAGCCCTGGTGCAGCTGAAGATGGAAGAAAAGCAGACACCGCAGGACCGTATGTGAAGCACATTGGAATGTGCGAGCTTAAATGTTTTCCCCCATGAAGTCCCAACCCAAGAGAGAGCCATAGTGAGTTAAATACCTTTGCCAGTGACAAAAAGTTTATACAGTTACGTAATAGTGCAAACATATCCTGGAACCTCTGAAGGTAATATTGAGATTTATTGATGATTCCTATAGTTTGCCTTAGCGATTACGCTCGCTCATCTCTAGTCTGGATGTATACTCAGTTGGATGAGATACATCGATGACATTCTGATACTGTGGATGGACGGGCAGACAAATTTCATAAATTCATAAAATCCCTCAATCAAAACGACTTGAATTTAAAATTCACATCTACTATAAGCAGTACTACAATCGAGTACCTAGATGTGAATATCACACTGCAGACAGACGGCTCTATCACAGTCTTTTTTGGAAACCGACAGCAACAAATGTCCTCTTGAGGGGGGACAGTTATCATCCGTACGCCCTCAAAAAAGGAATACCAAAAGGGCAGTTCCTCCGGTTACGCAGAAACTGTTCAGAGGCAAATATGTTTGCAAAAGAAGGAGAAAAATTATGAAAGAGATTTGAAGACAGAAGATACCCCCGTGATGGAATCAATGAAGCCTTGAATTTTGCAAGGGAACAGGATAAAGCTGACCTGTTAATCCCTAAAACAAGAGCATCAAACAACGAGGTGAGGGTCATTGGTACTTATGACACCTGCCACTCCGAGATCAGGTCGATCCTGTATAAATACTGGGATATATTACTTAATGATAATGACAAAGACTTGGAACTCGTCCTTTCCAAGCATCCCAGTATAACCTATAGAAGGGGTAGGAATATCCGTGACCACCTGGTGAAAAGCCACTTCAAACCTGAGAAAACACAAACCAATTGGTTGCGAAGTTCAAGGCTGAATGATACTTTCGCATGCGCAGATTGTGCTGCATGCCGTTACATCCAAAAGGGGGACACTTTTAGGTCAGCAAGTAACAACAAGAGCTATACTATAAGGGATTTTATGAAATGTAAGACCAGCAATGTCGTGTACCTAATCCAGTGTCCCTATCCCAAACAATATGTCGGAAAGACTAGGCAGCAATTAAGGAGACGCATATTAGCCCACATCGGCAATACACATATAAAAGAGAACACCTCGCTGTTGAATCACATCTGGCAAAAACGTGATGGGGACCCTGATTGAACTCTTGACAGCAGGGGGGCGATATAGACCCCTTACTGCTGCAGAAAGAGACCTCTTGGATTTATCGACTCGACACAGTTCACCCTAAGGGTATAAACTTACAATTAAATTGTTTTCTCTAGCTTCAATCAGCCTATTTTCTACATCTTTATCCACCCATTCTCCGATTGGGATGTCAAAACTATGTGTAACAATCTTATGAACATTATTCTCTCACAATCTTTTCTCTAAGATTGAATGTTATCGCTATCAACACCATCAATATCAAAAGTCGCGAATAGGTTTATATATTATAAAAAATATAAAATAAAAAAATATGAATAAAAATCATGAAAAGGAAAAAAAATCTTTTTATCTCAGTGATATCACAATTATTTACTATTGAATTTCCTTGAATGAGACACGAGGATACTATATATTCAGTGTCTCTACCGGACATAATGTTCTACTAAGGTATATCTATTTTGAGCCTTTTGTGCGGTCAAATAGTAAATTCCTAATATCTAAGCAACATCTGTAGGTTTATCCCCCAGATGCTGTTAAATACTTTTTAGCACAAAGAAAAGAAAGTAATGATTAAATCCCACGGCTGGTGTGCTCTGGGGAAATTAATAAATACATCTACATTTAAATCTCACTGACACTGAATGTATTTTTCTGATTTATTAAAAATTGCCATCATGAGAACAAGGAAAACATAGCAAGCCTCTTTTGTCTTTATACCAGAGTTTTATGTGGGTGTCCACAATGTTAGGATAAATTCCACACCCCCTTGAAGATGCTCCTGCATTTTATTAGATCTTCTGATACAGCAATATACCCTTTTCGACATCAGGGACTGTTGTTCCCTAATCCAAGATGGCCGTTACAGTACTGCCCTCCTAATACGTCATTGTGCCGATGCCGATGCCTCTCTGACCTGCGTCGTTACACATCATTATGTTGCGCCCGAACGCCAGAACGTGCTGACGTCATCGCGTCACGCCGCCGGCCTCGTCGCACTCACATGATCTCATGAGGAGGCAACGGAAATATGCCAACAGTGAATAGGAGACAGAGGAGGCCTGACAATAGGCGGCACTTTGAGTATGATCACCATAGCGACCAAGGTATTCTTCTTGCCGCTTTTATGTTTATCTAGTTCTTGCATTCATCCATTTCATACTCCACAAGAGAGAATGTCATAATATACTTATTACCAACTATGGCGATAATAAATGTAGAAACAGCAGGTAGCGATCACGTTAACGCTCAATATGTACATATTAGTATGGGGGAGGAGTAACAAATAGTCTCCACCTATGGGTGGACTACAAAACGCTATATAAAGCATGCTATACCATGAGGCGGTTGATACTCTGGTCCACCATCAGGGCTATGAGTGCTATTTTATTTTATTTAAATGCAACTGTTGTAGGGGATTGGTTTTTAGGAGAAGGCAAGACTAATTGCTCTAGCCAGCACCAGCTGGGGACTTACTAGAAACCTTTAGGGGTGTTAGCACTATCTAATAGCCGAGGTGGGATTACAATTACTCCACCTTATTACAGCTTTATGATAGATTCATATGCCCCTAATTGGGTGTCATTTAAATAGCTGTCAGACCAGTTACTCTAGCCAGCCCTAGCCAGCATCAGCTGGGGACTTACTAGAGGTATTAGTGTACCTTGACGCCACTGGAAGCTAGGGGTTTGACAGGAGGAACACTCCTCTCACACCTCCAGCTCCCGATAGGGTCAATACTGTAAGGTTCTGGAAGGTGTGAAACTACATTTGTTGGAGCCGTAAGCAAATCAAGTGAGCAGCTGTGCTTACTGGCTCTACCCCGTGGCCGCCGCTGTGGCCTCTTAACAGTCGTCCATCAGCTTCGCCATCCCTGTAGGTTCCCTACTGACCTGATGCACTGTCGGGACGCTGTCAGTGACCTACACCACCCCTCCCCCCCACCGCTGTGTCCTCCGTGCTGCCAAACGGCGGGGGGGTGGTGAAGCTCCTTTTGTGGCGCTTCAGGGCACTGTGCCGTCTGTCATGCCGACCCCGCTCTGCTGTTCTACACAGAGCGGGGTGGTGTATTCTAACCTGGCGGCATGGAACAGGCTTTCAGGTGGCACACGGACCCTGCTCTGTTCTTGTACACAGAGCAGGGTGCCATATTCTGAACCGGCGGTGGGTAACAGCATTTCAGGTGGGCCAATGCGCACCTGCTGCGGAGTACATGAATGTAAACAGCTGCAGGCCCCCTTGAAAGCTAAGCTCTTCCACCTGGAGCTTCACCTTAGTGGGCTGCCAAGATCTGCAGGCAAGGCAGCAGCTCAGCCAATTAGGTACAGGGGGCGTAACCCCCCTGTCAATCTTGACTCCACCAAGAATGCCTGGTGGCGTCGAGATACACTAATACCCTTACTAGAGACCTCTAGGGGTGGTAGCACTATCTAATAGCCGAGGTGGGATCATAATTACTCCACTTTATTATGGCTTTATGATAGATTCATATGAACTTAATTGGGTGTCATATAAATAGCTGTCAGAAACACTGACACTTTGTTTGACTGCTACTAACCTCCCTCTCCTCCTAGAAGCTTTCATTCATATGTGCATCATTTGTACGGATACATCTGGTCCTAGCCTCAGGCAATTATCACTTGTGGATAGGTGTATTAGTAGCCTAGACCATTTTTGGCAGCTATACACCTGATCGGAATCTCATGCAAATTCTAGCTGCTGACAGATGTGCTGGTAGCCTCTATTATCTTTGGGCAGTTTACTGAGTTGCAGATATTTCACATACAATTACTTCCTGATGATCCGTGTTATTCACAGGGAAACGCGTTGAAGTTCAAGCTTATAGAAGTGAAAATATGCCTATTAAACTTTGCCATGTACAGGAAGCAAAGACTTTATGAATATCTATAATCTTTGCAGCCTGCTATATTCCTGACCTTATGTATGAGGTGCGGTGTCTGGCGCAATATTGAGCCTCCCTCATCAGGTCTGGAATATCACATTAGTCACAGAAGTCCGAGTGAAAAGAAGATTACATATACACATCAACCCACGCTACGTATAGGAAGTATCTATTATCTTTGCAGTCCGATATATCCCTGACCTTATACGTGAGGTGATGTGCCTATCCAACTATTGAGCTTCCCACACCGGTTTGGGACATCACACCGGTCCTAATACCCGAGCTATTACATCTAGCTCTAGGATAGAAATTCACTGGTGGTGATCTTCTTTCAATCACTTTCTAGACACGTTCAATAATCTCAGTTTGCTAACCATGCGTAATTCGTTTTGTGTTTTGGTTTGTTAGGTGTGCCTTATTGTGCTATATTAATAAAATATTATTTTTTAGAATGAGCACATGAGATTGACAAAGACCATAGCATGATGGTCGAAACGTCGCATCTCTGAATGTATTGGATTTGAATAAAGACTGGATTTTTTCATGAGAACCATCTGAATATTAATTGGATTTCTGCGTACTGCCTTGCCATAACTCTTGTTGGGCATTGTCGGAGGGTCCTTGTTGTCGGGATCCGGGGTTGGCGTGCACAGCTAAGTACTCCCACAATTATTTTTGCCATGTTTGTGGGGCTGTTGATATTTCATCTATTTTGGAGTGATGTCAGATGCAACATACTGTATGTTCACTATGGCTGCAAATTACGCAATTATCTTCAGTTTCCCACATTCAGAACTCTTCAGTGTGAGCCACAGTTTAATTCTGTTCTCTAATGTTGATACATGTCCAACAGTGAACCGGTTAGGGAACTTTTATATTTAGCATAAATGATGTCACAGTTTGCTCATTCGCTTGGGCGGTTAGTTTATACACACAGGTATATATATATATTTTTTTTTTAACAGGATCATAAATTCAGTCAATTCCCTGTACCAATAAATTTGAATGAATGAATGATTGATATTTAAACCAAACAATAAGCGAATGATAATTCGTATGCTTGCATAAAATAAACGATAAGTGAATGAATTATCATTCATTGTGGGCCGTACATACACTGAACAATTATCCTTTAAATTCAAACAATCCAGTGATTTTTCTTTAAACGATAATCGTTCAGTGTAAAAGCACCTTAAGGCCGGTGCCACATGGGTGCATTTGCGCACACAAAGTTTACACATGCAATACACAGAGAATGGATTTAATGGGTTCATTCAAGTGCGTATATTTTCCTGCGCATATCGGTCACTCAAAAAAAAAAATGCAACATGCTCTATTTTCCTGCGCATTTGTACACCACAGGTCCCCATTGAAGTCAATGGGATGGTGCGCATATACGAATGCAATATGCTAGGAATTGCGTGATACACTACGTAATTCTGCTGAAAAAAAGAACACATCTGGAACTCATTAGACTAATTAGCCATTTAAATAGGTGTGTCTTTGTTTATCGCACACAAATGAACATGCAAAAAATATAGTAAAATACGCTGATGCGCACGCAAAAAAGCATAGTTCGTTCTGCAAAGCTGCTATGCTCGTACGCACACAGATACGTATATGCTGATGTGAAGGTGGCAATAAGTCGCAATTCCTTAGAACATGTTCAATATATTCTTATTTACTGCCAATATATAGTAGGCTTAGATCTCACCCTCCTGTGCAGGGATTACATGTAGCAGGACACTCTCCCTCACAGATTTCCAAACTTCACATCACATGTAGGTAGGTAAGCACGACAGAACTTTTCAACAAGCTTGGCTCAGTATCGCCCTTACACCCTGTAGTGCCTTTGATCCTCCATGATCTCTACAGTCTCCCCTTCATCAATGCAGTAGAGCATAGGAATAATTAATGAGGTTTCCTGAGAACAAGATCTGGGCATCAGTTAGATGCCATCCTCCCCCCTACCCTCGTCATTCCAACACAGAAGCCCCAGTCCCGGCCCTAGGTGAAGCTGCAGCGGTCGGTCACATGTCATTGCTGGGCCAATCACTGGCTTTACTGGTAATACTGCCATGAATGGTACCTGACACTGAAGCCAGTAAATGGCTGAATATTGACACGCAGAATGAATGTCATGTGACAGAACAACTGGCTGGACTGCGCTGACATCTAATTAGTTTTTTTTTTCTATTGTAGCCTACTCCCTGCTCAGAATTGTTTGTTAACTCTACGAAAACCCTTTAACAGTCAGGAGTCTCAGCTTATCACCACATGGATCAGATTTGGGGCATCCCTCGTGGAACTAGGCACATCATCCCAAACCAGAGGTGTAATATGAAGCTCCTGGGCCCCAGGTGTAACAGGGCCCCCAACTTTAATGCTTTATTCATAGTACTGGGCTCCCTACATGGAGAGGAGAGGCCTTATGGGCCCCCTAAGGCTCCTGGGCCCGGGTGCAACCGCATCCCCTGCATCCCCTATAGTTACTCCAGTGCCTCAATCTATTATCTTACCCCCAGCACCACTACCACCATTAATAATTTTTCAAAGTGTCTTGTTGCTTCTATATACATTCTAGGACAGGCGTGTCAAACTCATTTTCACCGAGGGCCACATCAGGCTTATGGTGACCTTCAAAGGGCCGATTGTAAGACAGTATAGTAAGGGCCTGTTCACACCAGCGTATTTGCATAATATGCAGTGAATAGAAGCCATTGATTTAACTAAGTTCATTCACATGATATATATTTTCACACAGCATGACATATTATGTTACATACTTCGCACCCCAATAGGCCATTAAAGTGAATGGGCCAAGCAAATACGTGCTGAATGCGCAGGAAACCTATGTATTCACTGCATATTTGCGCACCATTTCACTAGACCCATCTGCGTTCCTTTTTGCGTACGCAAATATACAGGCATAAGCAATTTTTGATTGGGCAAATATGCAGCGTATTTGTGCGACCGAAATACGATTACGCCCGTGTGAACGAGCCCTAATAGTGACCCTGATAGTGGCCCCAGTCAAAATAACGACCCCCACAGTGGCCCAATTAGTAATATTAACCCTCTCAGTAGTAATACCCCCATAGCAACATTAACCCCCCCTCAGTAATAAGATTAACCCTCCTCAGTAATAATGTTAAGCCCCCCTCAGTAATAATAATAAGCCCCCTCCCCCCCTCAGTAATAATAATACCCCCCCTCAGTAATCATAAGCCCCCCCTCAGTAATAATAATAAGCCCCCCTCAGTAGTAATAGTTCCCCCCTAATCCATATACTTATCTCATCCTTGCTGTCAGCGCCGCTCCCCCTCTGCTCGCACTGAGCCTGGGTGCACTCTGACGTCCTCTTTAAGTCCTCTCCTGCGGAACTGAAGAGCAGGGGACTCAGGGGAGGAGGATCCCGGCTGCACAGTGACGTTAGTGTGCACCGAGATCAGTGCTAGCAGCGCGATTACTAGCGGGAAGCTGCGGTACCCCAGCTAGTAATAGCTGCAGTGGTGAGCGGCATCGGCACGCCGCGGGCCACATAACACGAGGCAGCGGGCCGGATTCGGCCCGCGGGCCTTGTGTTTGACACATGTGCTCTAGGAAAATATCAGCAGATGTTTTTTTCTGCGCAAAATCTTCATCAGAGAAATTATAAGTCCTGCCCTATCTTTGTCCGTGTAAAGCAGGAAACTGCCCAAAAAGTTCTAAAAAAGGTAGGGGGAGGGAAAAGAAGACAGCTGGCCCTAACTTGGCATTTAGTTGCCATTTTATTCCACGGGAAAGGTGTAACATGCAAGTGGGTAAACGGACATTTCGACCGCAAAAAAACGATCTATCTGCTAGCAGCCTGTATCAGTCTGTATCTTGCCATCTCCCAACCTCGTTCATGCGAAAATACGTTTTGTACCGGCAAACGTATTTACGTATACGCTCGTCTGAAGAAGCCCTGAAGTTGTACGCTCTGTATTTCTGAGGCAACATCAGAAAATTTTTTGTTTCATTTGTCAGGGGTCCGAATTTTCACAGGATTTTATGTGAATTTCGGTAGAAAATTCCTGATCAAATCCAACACATGTGAATGGAGTATAACGAACCTGACTTGGTGTAATGTGAATACTGTCTGAAAATCACGCTGCAAAACGTGATGAAACGAGACAATTGATTTGAATGGTTTTGTTTTAACTAGCATGATTCTCCACAATATTACTACATGTGAAAAGGATAGACCGTGTCCTATCTTTCTAGCATGTTGTTTTCTGTGTGAGAAAAGATAGGCCAGGACCCGCTGTTTTCTTTACCACGCACACTATAACAATTTAAAAGGTAAAGAAAAAATAATGATTTTAACTAATACGTTTTGTAGTGGCGAGGATATTTACGCATGTGCTCTTCCGTTTAAGCCCTTAGGACGGTTTCACGCGCGCATTGCACAAAAAATAGAACCAATTGCCTTCAAATGGCTCATTCACACTTTCGCTTTTGCGCGCACCTAAGGCACTATACACGTCTATGGGGTGCACAAATGCCCCCTTGATCCCCACAATATTGCGCAATGAACTGTGCAATTTCATGGGGAAATCACTTACAATAAGATCTAATTAGACTGCACAGCCTTTATAATCACAGCACAGGTGTGCTCCACGCCGATGCGAATGGTCCCCGGCAGTGTAGGAAGTACACTAAAATGTGCTAAATATTATATTTGTAGAACAAGGGAAAAAATCCTAAAAAGCAACTTTACACGCTCCCCAAAACACTACACCAACTTTATAATGTATACTAATTAGAGATGAGCGAGTATACTCGCTAAGGCACATTACTCGAGCGAGTAGTGCCTTAGCTGAGTATCTCCCCACTCGTCTCTAAAGATTCGGGGGGCGGGGAGCGGCGGGGGAGAGCGGGGAGGAACGGAGGGGAGATCTCTCTCCCTCTCTCCCCCCCTGCTCCCTCTGCTCCCCGCCGCAACTGACCTGTCACCCGCGCCGGCCCCCGAATCTTTAGAGACGAGCGGGGAGATACTCGGCTAAGGCACTACTCGCTCATCTCTAATACTAATGATAATACTACTGCTAATAATAACAACATTATGAAAACCACAACTATAGGCGTTACTTAAAATCTAAGGGATCACTTGCATGATATAGTTGGGGACTCTATTACAAGTTTTATGCTGGTGCTCTAATGTAAAAATGTCAATATCTATAATCTGTACATGTTGGTGATTGCATACAACAACATAATACTGTATCAAATTGCTATTTTTTAACAAACAGACAAAAACTATAACTGTTCACCACTAGAGTGAAAAATAATAATTCAATGTATACTTCGCTAGGTAAAATGTTTTTGGGTGTCATCTTGAGAACATCTACAGCACTGCACACCTTCTGTAAAGAATTGTTCTTACCTGATACACCAACTTCTTCTAAAGCGGCATACTTTACAGTGAAGACAAGAAACGTCAGGTTTAGCCAGAACTTGCTAATCATGTTTTGCATACAATATTTTTCTATATAGTAAGAGATATCCCAGTTGTTCATGACAGAAGCAAACAGGTACAAGAAGAAACGAACATTTCCTTCTTACAGAAGACGCCCATAAGGAGGTTACGACAAAGGAAGTGAAGTCTGTCTTCATTTTAATTTTGACTCAGGGTGATTTATTACATTGTGACTTATGAAACAGCTATGACGTTTATGTTCCAGTTGTAACAATATACAGTGGATGTTATGTAACAGGATAATAAAAGATGTACAAATGGAACATTATCCTCAATGTTCAGTTTGCTAGTGTTGAGTTTGATTTTATTCTCAACATGGGTATCAAATATGTTATACTGCATGGCCAGTTTTGGTTCAAAAAAGGACATGTGCTTTACTGCATCTGTGTGAATTTTATCTGCTATGTTTCGTCATTGTTGTCTGTTTGGTTGTTTTTTAGGTTTGCTTCATTGTAGCTAAGTTAGAGCATAACTTGCTGCAGAAATTTCTGTGATTGAAAAATACATTCCTTCAGACGAGCGTGTTTGTGTGCGTTTCTGCACACACAAAATCAGCATGCGCAAAACACAGAGAATACCACCCATTGACTTCAATTGGTTCGTTCTCATAAGCGTGTATTGTGGGCAGATTTTGCAGGTGTAAAAAGCTAGAACCTGCTTGATTTTTCTGCACAGATTCAAGAAACTCAGAATTTTTTGCAAGAAGGAACTAGTCAGAAGCTTGATCTGACCAGGCTGAAACAAATGTACAGCGAGAGGATGCATTCCTTGAGCAACTAGAGGAAGTCGAAGAAACCAAGAAAAACTTATCAAAGCAGATTGCAACACTTTAGGCTCAGCTGACAGATATAAAAAAAGAACATGGAGAAGCATTCTGTATACTTGGACTCTGTTGAAAAGCAAAAGAAAAAAATTCAAAAAGAATTAGAAGCTACAAATCAACAGTATGAAGGAAAAGCAACCGCTTATGATAAACTAAAACTAGACTTCAACAGGAATTAAAAAATATTATGGTGGAGCTTGATCACCAATGTCAGATTGTGTCCAACTTGGAGAAGAAACAGAAGACGTTTGGTTTATGAGGAGAAAACAGTTTCTGCTAAATATGCTGACGACTATGACTGTGCTAAAGCACAGGCTCATGGAAAAGAAACTAAAGCGCTCTGAAAGAGGCCCCTGAAATGAAGGTTGAAGTAGATAGGCTAAACAAGTACGGTAGTGCACGGAAATGCAGGTCTTAGCACCATAAATGGTGCTGGAAAGAGAAAAGTCCAAGAGTATGTTGCAACAAACAGTAGAATAAATGAAAACCCTGTTGGAGGATCTTAAAAATGAATTAGAACTAGCAAAGTATGTAATTTTGTGCTAAGAAGGTAGCCTGGAGGATATATGTAAACAGTTTGTGAAAACAAAAAAAGTCTTGAAGGAAGAAAACCTCTGTATGTGAGATGATTTGAAGACTAAAGAAACTTTCTCAGCCTTACCTGAGTACAATTTCTCTGTATCACCAACAGCGTAAACCAAAGAAGAGAGTTGAAGTAGTAAGAATCAAATGAGGTCAGATCAACAGAAGTTACTACTGTCCCAGATAAAGAAATCATGCAAATGAATGAATGTGTTTTTGTTAGATTTCACACAGACTGAAATAAGTGCAGATGCTGCTACTGACGTGCAGACTGAACAAATAGCTCCTGCAGCAGTTGAACAGATGAGTGATGTACAATGTGAAATCTCCAATGTGGAAGCTGAGAAAGTTAATGTTGCCATTGAGAGGCAAGATGATGGAAAAGCCAGTGCTGCCATAAGTGAAGAACATATTGAAGATGTTCCTACTGAGAATGAGAAACACAATGTAAAGGACAGCACTCCAACCCACTAGAAATCTGATAATAATCAGAGTAAAAACAATTGTGCAAATAGGACTTACCCGGTGAGGGTGGGATAGTCCAGACGTTGACCACCCACCCAACACCTCCATGTCCCGGGATGCGTATAAATAAATCCAACCAGTGGAAGTCCACGTCTTGGTTTCTTTCTCCCTGCGCTTAAAGGGGGGAGCTAGCCACAGCCTGGGTAGGGATCCGACCACAGAACAGATAGTATGTAATAAAACAAAGGAAAAAAGGGCCCGGTGCTCCAAGAAACAATCCAAACGGAAAAAGCCAAAGATTAAAGATCGTTAATTGATCTTTGGCTTTTTCCGTTTGGATTGTTTATTGGAGCGCGGGGCCCCTTTTTTTCCTTTGTTTTATTACATACCTACTGAGAATGAAGTACAAATGGAAGTTTCCCGAGCATGGAGTTTTGGGTATTATTGCATTTTGTCACCACCCAAAAGCAAGGGGTTTGACAGGGCTTGCATGGAGGAATGCCCCAGGCATGCCCCAAGATCCTGATTGGTTGAATTCCTTAAGGTCCTAGCAGCAGTGTGTAGATTGATTTTGTGCCCGTTCTGAAGGGTTAGGGAGGAGTTTTTCTGTTAGCCTTACATTATTAATTGTAAATGCTAAAAACTAACCCTAACCCTTTCAGCACGGGAACAAAAATCAATCTACACCCTGCTGCTGTCCCTGCGCTGCCTCAGTGGTCCATGCGGCCACTTTTTTGCAGACACTGTGCCGGCTGTAAGCTCCGTCCTGGCCGCCAATTGCCCTGGTCACTCACTGATGGGGTCCGCTGTCCCTCTGCCTTAGCCGCCGCCTCTGCTGGCGCCGCCGCTGCTGCTCCCAGTCTTGGCGCGGTCCTCCCGCCGTGTCAGAACAGCACTTGGGGGATTCAATAGGCCGCCGCTCCCAGCCTCGCTGGTCTCTTCTGGCACCTGTGCCTCTACCGCCACTCCCAGGGTCACCACTGTCTTCCTGCCATCTCAGATTAGCAGTGGCCGCTGTCCTCTGGCACCTCTAGCTCTGCACGCGCCACCATTCCCTGTCTCGCCCATGTCCTCCTGCAGTGTCAATATGGCATACACACGCACAAAAAAACGCTTCTATTAGCCACAATGCATTCCCTATGGTGTGTGCACATATCTGTGCTTTACAGGCATGTGCCTGCAAGGATAGAACATGCGTGCACCATAGGGAATGCACGCATTGTTTTCAATGGAGCCCCATTGATGCCCGAGGCTCCATTGAAAACAATGGTCTGCCAGCACCCCTGCATTCTTTTTCAGGAAGGGGCTTTACATATAAGCCCTTTCCTGAAAAAGAAACATTTTAGTGTAAAAAAAAAATCTATATATATACTTATCTGTCTGCCGCTGCTGTGACCCATGCGGGGATGAAGAACACATCTGCCGCATGCAGCAGATGTTTCCTTCGTCCCTGCTAGTATAAAGAATTCCCTGTTGCTACATCTGCCACATCTGTGACAGATGCAGCAGATGAATTCTTCAATTCTCTACCGCAGCTATGACACATGACAGCTGCGGTAGAGGATTCTGCTGCCGGCAAGTGATTTCAGGGAAGGGCTTCAAATATAAGCCCTTCCCTGAAAATCCAGTAAAAATTGTTTAAAAAACAAAAAAACATACTTACCTCCTTTCAGCTGCCAGGACTCAGCCGCGTCTTCTCCTCGCTGTCCCCATCTCTATAGTGCTGATCTATCAGAAGTCGGGGATTTTACAATCCCCGCCTGCTGAAAGAGCTGTTTGTGATTGGCTGACGTGCTCTCACCCGCCATTCATTTGGCAAGAGCTGCCTGTGATTGGCTGAGCACGTCAGCCAATCACCAACAGCTCTTTCAGCAGGCGGGGATTTTAAATCCCCACCTGCTGATAGATCAGCACTAGAGATCTGGGGACAACGAGGAGAAGACACGGCTGAGCCCCGGCAATGAAGGGAGGTAAGTATGTTTTTTTTTTGTTTGTTTTTTAAACCACTTTTACTGGATTTTCAGGGAAGGGCTTATATTTAAAGCCCTTCCCTGAAATCAATTGACGGGTGCCAGCAGAATCCTCTACCGCAGCTGTCATGTGTGACAGCTGCGGTAGAGAATTGAAGAATTCCTCTGCTGCATCTGTCACAGATGTGGCAGATGTAGCAGCAGGTAATTCTTTATACTAGCAGGGATGAAGGAAACATCTGCCACATGCGGCAGATGTACTCTTCATCCCCGTGGGGGTCACGGCAGTGACGGACAGGTAAGTGTATATATATATATATATATATATATATATATATGTGTGTATATATGTGTGTGTATATATATATATAATTTTTTTTTTAACATTATATGTAAAGCCCTGCTTGACAAAGACCCAGAGCGGGTCGAAACATCGTGTCTATGGAGGAATAAATTCTGATTTGAATTTCCATACGCCTGGAATGCTGTCACTTCCCTTGTTCTTGATAGACTGTGTATAGGAGTCTGCGGCTCAGACTCCCATTTTGTGACTTGCATAAGGAGATTTGAAAGCTCTGATACTTGATTGATAGATCCTGAAAAGTGCGTTTTATTCCTAATACATATATGGCCAACATTAGGGTTTTCATTTTGCAGGAACGCTTCTTGAAAAACTGATTGAGAAATCAAAAATCTAGGGCTAACTAGAATGTAACTAGAAGGATGTGGGAAGATCTCCAAAATGTTTATGATAAACTAGGACTTTTTCTAAAACATTTGCCTTGACACAATATCATGTCCACTTCATGTGAGCAATAACTGCAATCTTCACACCACACTACCAGTACAAGGGAAAAGTAAACAAAGGAGGTAAACTTTTCCTAAGGGGAACTAGAGGGTGACAACCCCTGCCTACTAGTGGATAGCCGCCCTGATAAGGACGCATTTACCCTTGTGTTTGTATCATTCACTAACCCTCAAAAATGACAAAGGCAAAACCACCATAAGAATAAACCAAAACCTCCAAGAATAAATCTCAGAACTTATTTGAAGAGCCGCTGAAAGAACCACAAAAGCCAGATCCAGAAAGGTACTCACTCCACAGCAGGAGAAGACTGCACTGAAATTGACCAGCACAGAACCCAGACCAGGAGGGAACTAAAAACCCTCCCTAATTGCTGCTTTACACAAAGCTGAGAATACGGTATGAACTCTTTGCAAGGCTAAATAAGTTTCTATGTCCAAAGGCTCTTTATGCACAGAACTATCCTCAGCTAAAAAAACGAGCCTTTCTAGATAACCTGAGCCCCATTTTCACACGATTGTTGTTTGAACGAAGGAATGAATGACTCAACAACTTTTTTGCTTCAAATGTTGAGCGTTTACATGTAAAGATAATCTTTTGAAATCCTTGCCATTTCCCTCGTTAGCTATGTAAATACTGTATATGTTGTCTGCTCAAATGGGCGTGTGTATATGCAAAGAATTGCTTGGTGGGAGATTTTTAATTAGTGCGAAGAAAAGCCATTGTTTACTGAGGCATGAGTCATTATTTTTAACTGGTCAGACAATTACCCCTCCCCTCAAGTCCTTTGAAAGAATGACCTAACGAGCGAACAAACTAACTACTATTTTTATGCAGGTTGAAAATCAGTGATAAACGACAAGTGAACGAATAGTGCTTGATGGCTTTGCTTTTATATGTAATGATTATCACTCACTTTCACTCGTTTGAACAAATTTTCAGTGATAATCGTTATGTGTCAATGGGCTTTAAGCTACTACCAAATTAACCTTTTCAACCTGCTCCCATGCCTTTCTATCTGCTGGGTTAGTAAAATAAATTGTTTTAAAACAGAAATCTACATCCATTCTCCTATCTGGATAAGATCACTGATATTGCATTAATTTATTTTAACCCCTTAGTGACCAAGCCTGTTTGCGCCTTAATGACCAGGCCAAATTTTGCAAATCTGACACGTGTCACTTTAGCATGGAAAAACACCAGAAAGGTTTTGCATATCCAAGCGATTCTGACATTGTTTTTTCGCCACATGTTGTACTTCATTTAGGCGGAAAAAAAAGACCGATAGAATTTGTGTTTATTTATTAAACGCGCCAAAATTGGGAACATTTTGAAAAAGTCGTCATTTTTTCACATTTCCAACTGCAATATCTCAAATATATACAAACATAATGTAGAAATTTTTGCTAAGATATATACTTCCATCCGTTTACTTTATTTTGGGCGCACATTGGAAAAACTTTAGTTTTTTCTTTTAACCATTTAGGAGACATACAAATTTAACATTACTTTTCAGCATTTTGAGGAACACTTTGTTTTCCTACACCAAGCCAAGATTGGAAAGGCTCATAGGAGTCAAAATGATAGATACCTCCACAAGTGACCCCATTTTAAAAACTACACCCCTTAACGTATTCACTGAGGGGTGTCATGAGTATTTTAACCCCACAGTTTTTTCTTTAGGAGTCAATGCAATTTAGAAGAGAAAAACTAAAATTTCAAATTTTTGCAAATATGTCATTTTAAAGACAAGACTTTTTTCTATAGTACATGAAAATGAGGATTTGCACCCCAGAATGGATACCCCTGTTTGTCCTGTGCTTAGAAACATACCCATTGTGGCCCTAATATTACGTCTTTATGCACAATTGGGCCCAAAATGAAAGGAGCAACCGGTGGCTTTCGGAACAGAAATTTTGCTTGAAGGAGATTTAGGCCCTATTGCACACTTGTAGAGCCATTGAGTGACCAAAACGATGGAGAACCCCAACAAGTGACCCCATTTTGAAAAGTAGACCCCTTAACGAATTTATCTAGGGGTACGATGACTTTTTTGACTTCACAGTTTTTGAATGAATCTAAGCCAAGCCGAAGGAAAAAAATTATGATTTTCATTTTTTTGGTAATTCTGTCATTTTAAAAGCAGTTGTTTTGTACAGCACATATATGAATGAAGACTTGCACCCCAAAATGGATACCCCTATTTGTCCTGTGCTCAGAAACATACTCATTGTGGCCTAATCTTATATCTGGATGCACAATGGGGCCCAAAATGAAAGGAGCAACCGGTGGCTTTCGGAACAGAAATTTTGCTTGAAGGAGATTTAGTCCCCATTGCCCACTTGTAGAGCCATTGAGTGACCAAAACGATGGAGAACCCCAACAAGTGACCCCATTTTGAAAAGTAGACCCCTTAACGAATTTATCTAGGGGTACGATGACTTTTTTGACTTCACAGTTTTTGAATGAATCTAAGCCAAGCAGAAGGAAAAAATTTATGATTTTCATTTTTTTGGCAATTGTGTCAATTTAAAAACAGGTTTTTTTGTACAGTGTATATAGGAATGAAGACGTTCACCCCAAAATGGATAGGCTAGGCCTATAATGTAAGGAGCACCCGTTGGATTTCAGGGTACAACGGAATAAGTTCCAGGCCCCATTGCCACTTGTAGAGCCATCGAGCGGCCAAAACAATAGAGAACCCCCACAAATGACCCCATTTTGAAAACTAGACCCCTTAACAAATTCATCTAGGGGTGTACTGCGTATTTTGATGCCACATGTATGTGAATGAATCTAAGCAAAGCAGAAGGAAAAAGTTACGATTTTCATTTTTTTGTCAATTTTGTCAATTTAAAAACTGTTTTTTTTTGTACAGTGTACATAGGAATGAAGACGTTCACCCCCAAATGGATACCCCCGTTTGTCTTGTGTTCAAAAACATACCCATTGTGGCCCTAATCTATTTACAGGACACATGGCTAGGCCCATAATGGAGGGAATGCCCGCTGGATTTCAGGGCAGAACTGAATAAATTCCAGGCCCCATTGCCCACTTATACGGAAAAAAAATTGACTTCCTAAAAATAATCCCCCCGCCATCCCCATTTTTTGGCATTCCCTAAATATTAGATAAAGGTAATAATATAAACTGCGTTTTATGTCCGAAGACAGGGGTAATTACGGAGGATGGTTGGGTTGGGCACATGGGGAAGAAAACCGGGTATTCCCTCTCCTCTCATGCTTTTTGGGGGGTATTTCGTAACCTTAGCGGAAGGTATGGGGTGTAAAAAGTGGCACTCTATGAGGCTTTGTAATCTTGCTGAGGTGCAGCGGTCTCACAGAGAAGGCGCTCAACAAGCTGCTCCTGGAACTGCATGAAGGCGAGCATTCCCGGGGCTTCTTGTAAATTACGGATTACAGGTAGCGGAGGCCTGCAGCAGATTCCAGCTGTGAGACGGCCGTGACCCTGTGTATGGCCACGTAATGTACTGCGTATAACTGCCTATTCACACAGGCGGTCATGCGCAGTACACCGTTGTTTGTTTATATTTCCCGCGCCGTCGCTTAGAGATGACCTGGGTACCCGCAGCCCGTACACAATGTATTTGCACATGGGCTGCGAGTATATCTGCAGTCATAGAGCACAATGGGCTCTAGGTCGTGGATACCCGCGATAAAATATAGCATGCCGTGTTCTGTTTCTGCGAGTGGATTCCGTAATTCCGACCCGCTAATTGGGGGGAATTGTGTAATCCAATGCATGCGATTGATCCGTGGATTACCGCTGATCAAGCGCATGCAGAACCCGTAATTCCTCTCCGGTCATGTGTGACCGGCCTAATGTTATATTGCTAATTTATCACGTGACCGGGGACTGCTCAACGAGGCCTCCGGTCACTGCTCCAAGCACTCAGCGACCGTTGGTCGCTGGGAGCAAGGAGATTTAAAATTTCCTGGGCTCCCCGGTTCCTGCAAATGTGTCCGGCATTCTGCCGGCGGGCGCATGGGCAGCAGCCGAAAGGGTCCATGGAGGATAATCGCATCTGGATTCAAATGCGGAAGCCTCTGAGAAGATATTTCATCTCCCCCTACTGATCGCATCGGTGAGTGGAGATGAAACTGCCACTTTTTAAAGAACTTTTACGTGATCGCCATTATGCATTGGATAACGGCGATCACATGACCAGTAACCACATATAGCGGCTCCCCGTGACATCTCCAGGCTCTTGGCTACCTTTGGTAGCCAGGAGCAGGGAGATTTTAAATTTCTTGGGCAATATTTCACTTTTGCGCATGCGTCCGCCATCATGCTGACGGGCGCATGTGCTGAAGCTGGAGTAAGGTCCGCGGATCAACATCCCATCAGGGAACAAATCCGGGGACCTTGGGTACGTAATTTCATCCCCCTCTTATGGATACGATCTGTAAGGGAAGATGAAACTTTAACTTTTTAACTTTTAACTTTATTTTACTTTTTAATTTTATATGATCACCGTTATCCGATGGATAATGGTGATCATATGATTGGAAACCACATACAGCGGTCCCCAGTCATATCTCCCTGCACTCGGCTATCTGTGACAGCCGGGTGCAGGGAGATTTTGAATTTGCCGGGCTCGCCGGCCTTCTGCACATGCGCGCCACTTTGGCGCATGCGCAGAAGCCAGCGGAGGGTCCTGACACTGGCCAGAGGACATGGAGGAAGCGGGGTGAGTATTTTCACCTCCCCTCATGGATCCGATCCTTGAGGGGAGGTGAAACTTTTCTTTTTTTAACATCTTCACTTTTCCAATTGGATAACGGCGATCGCGGTACCGGAGACCGCTCACCGCGGTCTCCGCTGACATCTCTTGCCTCCCGGCTACCTACAGGAGCCAGGAGATTTTAAATTTCCCGCGCGGTCGGGCCTTCAGGGCCTTCTGCGGCTGACGTAATGCCGCCTGGTGCAGGATGGCTTCGGGGCCCGGAGGACCAGGACAGCGGGGAGCAGTGCGGCGGACCCGGGTGAGTAATTTCAGCTGCCCTGATGGAACCGATCCATCAGGGCAGCTGAATCTTTAACTTTTTAAAAACTTTTTTTAACTTTTATGCGATTGGCGCTATCAATTGGATAGCACCGATCGTATTGCCGGGGGGAGGCTACCTGCGGGCACCGACAGCATGGAGCTGTCACGTCCAGAGCCCGAGGGGCTTTATTCTCTGTAGGACGCATGTTTTTTCGTCCTCAGAGAATAAAGCCCACTTCGGGAGGACGTAAAAACACTATGGCCTGGTCGTTAAGGGGTTAAAACAGGATGGGATGGAGAGATATTCACTCCGTTCCTGGGGAAGTAAAATAGATTATCTGTAGCCTTCTCAGCAATACTCCTTTCTGTCTACAAGCAGCTTTTCCTTACCTTGACTAGTTTTAAAGCCATCTCCTTCTGAAATAAATAATCATTCTCTGAAGGTTCATCACCCAATTGATCAGAAGAACATGACATGTCTAAAGACTAGTGATAAGCAAACTTTTGAAAAGTTCAGTGTAGCTGGTTTGCTAAACTTTTACAAAAAGTTTGGTTCGGTCTGAATTAGCTTGAACTGAGTCAGATGTTCACCAAAAGCTCTAAAACTGGTGTATAGCATGGTCTTAAAAGCCTCTCAGAGTATTATATAGGGCTTTAATGGTTCTGAGTCAGAGTTATACATTAGTGTTCCTATGGGAACATTCAGACACAGGAATTTTAACAGCGCAAATAACACACACCTGAAAAAATAGGACATGAGCAACTGAAAATCCCTGCTGCATGCAAAAATAGGACCTGACCTATCTTTGGGGCATGATGCGCAGGAGTTTCCGTAGACTCCTATGGGAGCTGGATAACAAGGGAGGGGAGAAGGTAATTAGGTAAACATTCCGAATGTTTCGTTTAAACTTCTAAACAATGGGAATGGGAGAGGAAGAGAGCTAATGGGGGGTGGGAGTGCTGCTGCGCCGCTAAACACAGAAGCACATTTTAACTCCTGCTAGTCCCCGCAGGGATGAGGGGACTCCCTGTGGTTCCCTTTATTGCCCCGGGGATTCCCTTCTTCCCAGCGGGGACTAACAGGAGTTTACAGAGGGACATTTTAAAATAGCTGTTCAGCTGTCTCAAACTTTGAACAGCAGAAATTCCCCATAGAGAGTAGAGAAGGAATTCCACTGCAGGGAAGAATGAGGGAATCCCTGTAGCAGGGAGAGAGAGGGGGAAATGGCTAGAGGGCTTCCACCCTCTAGCCCTGCCCCTCTAACCCCACCCTCTCTCTCCTTGCTATGGGGGAATCCCTGGAAGAACCCCTCTAGCCCTGCCCTCGGTCTCTCCCCGCTATGGGGGAATCTTTCGGGGATCCCCTCTAGGCCTTTTCTCTCTCTCCCTCTCCCCTCTATGGGGAAATCCCAAAGCTCCAAGGGACTTCATCTCTCCTCCCAGAAGAGCAGCACTTTTTTTTTAGCAATATGCTGCTCCAGATCATGTGAATGTGTGATTTTCACGCTAATTAAGCTTAGGACTTCTGCACGGAAAACACGCCCGATCACACAATTTTGTGCACAGTTAGCCACAATTTGCGATTTGCCGCAGCTAACTTCTGCACGATTTACATGCCCTTAACGTCATCAACAACAACAGGATTAGCATTGTTCAACATACTTGATCTAGCATCTCAAAATATAGAAATCATTGCATTCATTAACCAAAGCAAGAAATTGTGACATCTGATCTGGACTTCCAGAACAATTTTCACAACTATCTGCTCCCAGTTCACCAAGCAATTGTTGAAAAAGCAATTTACAAAGCCTATACATTTTTGCCACTTTCATTAGTCATTATAAATTAATTTGGACATCTGAAAATAAGCAAAAAATGTACCTAATTAGCTAATAGAGGCAGGGTATAAAACCTGTTACTATATATGGATGCTTTATACATGTACGCATAGGGAAACACCCTTAACAACCAAAGGGAAACTCACAGGTGTAATATAAAACAAGTTAGCATTTAAAGACATAAGAACATCCAGGTCTGAAACAATAGAGGAACTTACATAAAAAATAGGCGGCTTACTTACATAAGCATATTATACTACTGTACTCAGAGGGAACACTCACAGCGGCTAAAGAAGAACTTTTAATCAAGCCAGTGCCCATAATTAAGATACATTTTATTTACATCTTTCCTGCCTTCCCGGAATCCGCAGCTACAAGTTAAATAGAAATTTGACGTCTCCAGAGTGTAATCGCGCATGCGTCCATTCTCCTAAGAATTGGGCCATTTAAAACAGAGGGTCTGCATGGTATTATTGTACCTTGATGCCACTGAAAGCTAGGGGTTTTTATATAAGGAACGCCCCTGTCACACCCCTAGCTCCTGATAGGGTCAAGCGACGAAGGTCCGAGCAGCACAGTGTGCATTGATGTGTGCCCGCGCTGCAGCCTTAGGGTGAGGCTTTCTGTTCTCCTTAGGTGTACATTATGAGGTGTAAATGCTGCCATGTAACAGTGGTAACATGGAATCATGAGCATGTAATAATGTACATCTAAGAAGAACAGAAACCCTAACCCTAAGGCTGCAGCACTGACACATATCAATGCACACGCTGCAGCGATAAGGGTCACCGGAGCAGAAATCTGTGCTCCCTGACTTGCGCTCCTCCGATAGCATTGCTGCAGCAGACGGTGCTTTTGCTGTGGCAGCTGGGAGAGGCGGGTGGCTGCCGCTTCAGTCCTCTCTCTGAGTAGCCGGCTGTCAGTTCGGTGGCAGGCGACCTCGCCGCATCTCTGCTCCCTCAGTGGCGGTCTCTCGGTCAACGGTGCGTATGCGTTCCCACGCTCAGTGCTCCCAGCACTCGGCAGTCAGGTTTGTGCCACCTGACCTCGCCGACTCTCTGCTCCCTCAGCGGTGCTCCCCTGCTCAAACCTTCCTGTGCACTCAGATGCTCACTAACGAGGTGCTGATGATTGCGTGTATGCGCAGCATTTAGCACATACTTTCATGTGCAGTTGTGTGAGTTGGCACCTCCCATTGACCTCTATGGGGCTTTTTGGTGGGCTAACAGAGCAGGTCCTATGTTTTGCACCCGTGAAAATAGCAGCAAAGAAATGAGAATGGGTTCTATTTTCCGCATTTTGCAGGCGGGATTTTTCCATGCACAAAAACATGCTCATCTGTTGAAGCTCCCTGACTGCGCATGACAATGTGTGTGAGATATGCAGTCAAGCGCAGTGAAAAATCAGCTCACATAGCAGTAAGGGTAGGCTCACATGTGCGTAATTTAATCAAGTATTACGTGCGCAAGGTACGTTCTACACATATGCTCTTGTGAGCCTGCCCTAAAATGGTGCGTTATAGACACAGCGTTTACAACACGCTCATACGAGCCCGGCATCAGACTGTAACAGTAAGCTTACAAATGAGTATGTATATTATAGTGCAATGGATGAAAAAGTTAAATTTTATCTTCATCATCATGACTCTACTTCCTTGTCATTTCCTGGCTATTAACTAAGACATACTAGAAAAAGCTCTAACTTTTGGGAAGTAGATGACGTCTTACGTATGTTTTCTTCGATGTCAGTAACAAAGCAGATGAGTCATTGTATCTTCTGCTCACGGCACATTTAGCCATGATGACTGTTAATGACCCTCTGATCATTCCTAATTAAAAACTATATTGTGACGTTTTCAATGTTACATCTCAGTCATCGACAGACACCAATATATTACATTCAGGGGGTTGCCCAATGGAAAAAAAACCCAATTATATCAGTGAATTATATTAAAAAAATGAATTAAAAAAAAAGGTAACTCTCACCTCTACTCACCTGCTGCTGCCCCACCATTGCACCCATCCCAGACCAGGCTCTGTTTGCATTTCAGTGATGTGCTTGTTAATCTATGGGACATTCTGTAAACAGATTTTGGCCTCTCTATTAAGCTGTTTATGGGAAGTCATTGGAGCCAGAAGACCCGGTGATGTCACAGGTCACATGACGAAAAGCTGGAGCGCAAAATGGTGATTAATAAATTAGTGTTTTAGGGGATTAACTGTAAAAATAAATGAAACCCCTTTGATACCCTATTCAGATTTGTGTCATTCACATTTGTGTGCTGTTCATCTATTTCAAAAGAAAGTATATGGACCCATAAAAGCTAATGAGGCTAATCACACTGACAGTGATTGTAGCATGGACTATTGTCATAAGTGATCACAGACAAAAATACTACATGCAATGTAGGGCATTCATCAACATCAGTCAACACATGCAGTGGCCTTAGCCTATTTGCCCCGAACACTCCCCCCTAATAAGGCCTAATTCCCACGGGCAGATTTCCGCCTCGTATCACGCGGAGGAAATCCGCGGCATTGCTTCGCAGCTATTAGGTTCTACTGAACCTAATAGCGCAATGCTCATGGTGCGGAATTCCACCATGGAATTCCGCCCCGTGAAATCACCCGTAATCACCCGCGGCATATTCTATTTGCCGCGGGAGTACGCACGGACGGCTTCCATTGCAGTCAATGGAAGCTGTCTGTCACACTATCTTCCGCTGTAGCACAGCGGTAGATAGCGTGAAAATGCTTCCCCGCCCACAGACGCATCAAATGATGATGTAGGCGTGTCATATGACGCTGCAAGTGCGTTATGCGCTGTACTGCGCATGCACACCGGCACAGGATGCGAGACATCGGGCAGCGGATCCGGAGGTGAGTATGGGGTCTCTGGGGGGGCGCTGTGACGGATTCCGCTGCGGAATTCTGTTTGCGGAGCCCGTCACAGCCATGGGCACTAGGTCCAAGCAGAGTAGCGACCAGCAGCAGTAACAGAATCTTCTTTCCTCAGCCACAGCCAGAAACAGATATGGGAGATGGTTTCAAATGACTTTATTGAGAGGCCATGTGTTTGAACTAGTGCATTGGAATGCAGATAGGGGAGAAAAAGCTGGTCATGTGGGCAAGGGGTTTTGTTAGACTGGTAAAGGGGAGCATTTGTGGAAGAACAAGGATTTGGAGGCAATTTCATAGTATAAGCAGCAGATGTGCATATATGACTGCACTGGGTAGGCTAAAGGTCTCAAATGAAAAACAATCTTCACATTTATCTGCTTAAACTGTACGGTAATGGAAAAACATATTTATACAACTCGGTGCAAATCTTATATGCACAAGTGTAGAAAGAGTATGAAGGGTATTTCCATTAACAGATGGAAGATGAACATAGATATGCTCGGAAATATCTCACTGCTCTAAATTTTTTCCCTTGCACTAAAAATGCAAATATTTCTCACCATTAGGGCTCCTTTCCACTGGCGATAGCGATATCGCTGCGAGAAAATCGCAATGTTAAAATCGCATCGCAACGCTGCAAAACCGCAAACTTTTGCGTTGCGTTGCGAGAATCTGTTTTGCCATTGCACTGTATGGGCGACAGAAAAATGCAAAACGCTGAAACAATCCTCCTGCTGCGATTTTTAATCCTCACATCGCAGCTTGCCCTTAAACATCGCTAGTGGAAAGGTTGTCATAGAACAACATGTGCGGGACTTTCTTTCGAGACCTCGCACTCTCGCATCGCACTGAAAACGTGAGATTACCTCGCCAGTGGAAAGGAGCCCTTAGGGGTCCCAAACACTTACGATTGCGTTTTTTGTTAATGCGATTGTCAATGGGACTTTCTATTGTAAAAAAACACAACACACGCAACTGCGTTTTTGGTGCTTTGCGTTGCGTTTTTAACATTAGAAAGTCCCATTGACAATCGCGTTAACAGAAAACGCAATCGCAAGTGTGTGGGAGCCCTTAAATTTTTAAATGGTACATATGCATGAAAGTTTAGCCACCTACTGTACATGTTCTCCAGGTTTTCTGCATCTATCTATTTATTTGCTTACTATATGTTGTTCACATGTATAGCTATATGAGTTGCCAACAAATAGTATATAAAAACAGTGTGGCTTATTTACTAATACTGTCTAAAAGTTGGGCCACTCACACAGGCATCAGTAAAATCACAGCATTTTAGAACGTTTTTGAATGGCATTTTCAATGAAGTGATTAAAAAATCACTTAAACGTACTCAAATAGAACAGACAGCATTCGAGAAACTCCTCTGTGGAGCATTGGAGGCATATTACGGTGTTTCAAGCGGGTATAACGCCTTGCTAAATGATGTAAAAACCGCTCGTGTGAGAGCGTTCTTAGACAAGACAGTCTTAAAATTGTACTACATTTATCACAGTAGCATTGCTGAAGGATAAATTTGTCCAAATTCACAGGAATTTGGCACAATTTAGGACATGCCCCTTTTCTCAGACAAGTCAAAAAAACCTGTCCGTAAGGACAGTTTCAGATGAACATGTATTTCTCCCGTTATGATTTCTGTATTATCCCGTTATCCTGAATAATTGCACGTTAATTATCCCAATATGATTTCAATAGGATTTCAGTGGTTTGGTTTTCACAATTAAGATTCTCGACCATTAATACGACGACCAAGAAAAGAAAGGACATGCCCCATCTTTCCCACACGTAGTATTATAGTAGTACTCCATAGCGGCAAGCGTAGTTTTGCCTATGGCCGTCTGAAACCTCCTTTGATGTGGTGCAAAGAATGTAAGATTCTTTTCCGGTGTTATTTGTGCAGGCCAGCTACTAAAGTGTTATGTTTGCATCATCAAAGTATGATGTGTGAGGCATCATTAGCATGACTGAGGCCAGTGATTGATTGCAGCTGTCATGTGCCATCGACTGGTTGGCAGGACTGAGGCCAGAGAAGATCAGCAGGATCCAGGGAGACAGCCAGCAGAAAGACAGAAAAAAAGGTGAGGTGACTGGGACACCATTTCTACTGGGGCCACTAATGGGGGGCACTATTACTATTGAGGCCACTAATCAGAGCACTATTACTGGGACACTAAGGCCGTATTTACAGGATCCTAGGGCACAACTCGCATTGCACAGTGCACAGACACCCCAATACACCACCAATTGCAAGTGATTCTCAGGTGCTAGGTTTGGAGCCGCAGGTGTAGCAACCGGGCATGTCCAGAGAGTAGTCAGGGCGAGCCAGGGGTTTGTATCAGGTGGTCTCAGGTTGCAGTAGAAAGGAGGAGGCGGCTATTGGGGTCAGGAGAAAAGCCAGAGGTTGGTAACAGGTGGTCTCAGATAGTTTGTAGAGGAGCAGGCAGGTGAGGAGCTTGACTAAGGCTGTGAAGCACAATAATTACACACTGAAGGAGTGGCAGGGCCAGGCTTTTATAGTGAGTCTAATCTGAAACCTGGAAGAGCTAGAACAGAGACTGGGTTGCAGCATCTGCAAGGCTAAGGTATGCAGGGGAATTGTCCAAAGGCCTGGATGGCTCAGCGGGGAGAGCTACTGACTGGAATACAGAAGGTCGATCCCTGGGACTCAGGGTTAGCGCTGTTGCCTTGCAGTGTTGGGGTCTTGAATTCAGATCTGACCAAGGGCAACATCTGCAAGGAGTTTGTAAGCGTTGTATAAATAAAGGAGATTATTAGGAAGCACAGGGTTAACATGTAAACTCTTTGCAGATGTTGTTGGGTTTGAGACTAGGGCCACAGCACTTCAGGGCAACAATACTAACCACTAAACCACAAGACTACCTCCTCCTTCCCCATAAAGGAGTCTAAATGTGAAATCATTACAGATCATTTCCAGTTCAATATATGTTTTTCTGCAAGATCAAAGTTTATCTTTTGGTCTTACTAGTGCAGTACTTATAGTGGCTGCCAATTTAGCATTGGTGTAGTGAATATATGAAACACAGGCATGTAAAGTGGAAACCACAAGAAGTACGAGTGAACATTTTTACTGGTAAATTTTATGATATCATCAGTTGTGACAGGATGTGCTGCTTTAATAGTAACAAGAGCCCAATGAGAACACCTGTAACGTTACTATTTACACTCGGTAGGCAAGTATTTGTGCATATGATCATACATTTGGTAATTCAAACACAATAAAAACTTTGATGGTTATGCATGCATAAATTCATGCAACATGCACATCAGTTTGTTATTCACACCCATGTGAATGATCCCTTATCTTCAGTATTTAACCCATTAGTGACCGGCCTGTTTTTAAATCGACTCTCTGGTTTCAGGGCTAAATTTTATCCTGCGAATGGGGGGGTGCAGGAGGTATATTACCTGTACTTGATCTTCTCAGTATTTATCTGGGTCATTCCAAACATAGTAATACCTATAAGGTGTTATTTTTATTTTGTCCATTTAAAACCATTTTTTATACATACCAATTATGTATTTCTGTTTTATGATTTAGATTATTTTATTATAAATACGGCAAAAGGTCTTTTTTTAAAACTTTTGTTACTTTTTTTAATAATTAGTAAAACGTCTTAAAAAAAAAGTAAAGAACGCCGGAAATATGCTTTTTTGGTCACAGAGAAAAAAAATGCAATTAGAAGCAACCAAAAAGATGTATGTATTCCAATATGGTACCAATACAAACTACAGGTCATCCTGCAAAAAATGATCCCTGCACAACTATGTCGATGGGAAAATAAAAAATGTATTGCGATCAGAAGATTCGCAATAAATATCTTTGAAAAAAAAATAAAAGTAGTACAGCAAAAAAAAAAAATATTTACGTTTTTGGTATTGTAGTAATTGTACTGTCCCATAGAATAAGGTTAGCATGTCATTTTAGTTGCAGTTCATGCACTAGAGAAACAAGATGCACCAAAAGATGGTGGAATTAGTTTTTTTTTTCATTTTACTCCACTTAGAATTTTTTAAAAGTTTTTCAGTATTTTATATGGTTCATTAAATAGTACTATTGAAAGATACAACTCCTCCCACAAAAAACAAGCCCTCATATAGCTATGTCGATGGATAAACAAAAGAGTAACACTTTTTTAAAAGGGGGGAGAAAAACGGAAAATAGAAAAAAAGGGCCATGTCCTTATGGGGTTAAATGGGACAATGTCCTTAAAAAAGGTGATTATACCTACCCAATAATCGGGTTTCCAGGAGTCTCCATGACAGCACCACCTGAGATAGCCTCCTCCTGATAGAACAGGAAAACATTGAGAGGTTAAAAACTCCCCCCTTCCCCACCTTCCTCAGGGGATTATAACAAACTGCCAGGGTATGAGCTTAATTTAAATTTTTGCCTAGCTGGTATTTTTAACATATATATATATATATATATATATATATATATATATTTTTTTTTTTTTCTTCTTTTTTATTAAGGGAAATTTATTTCATAATTTTTTCTAGCACCTCCTATTTATTTATATTTATCTTTTTCGGGAGGGAATGTACGGGTGCTGTCGTGGAGACTCCTGGAAACCCGATTATCGGGTAGGTATAATCACCTTTTTCCCGAGTCGTCTCCACGACAGCACCACCTGAGACGTACCAACTAAAGGTTATCTAGGTTGGGATTGCCGCCGAGAGGACTTTGCGACCAAAGGTCATGTCATCATCCAGCTGCACTTTTACCCTATAATGTTTAACAAAAGTGTGCGACTTCTTCCAAACTGCAGCCTTGCATATCTGCTCAATGGACGCTGAACTATGCTCAGCCCATGAAGACGCTACTGCCCTCGTGCAGTGGGCTTTAAGAACCGATAGGACCTCCCTCCCCAGGGCCTTATACAATTCTGTAATGGCCAGACAGATCCATCTGGCTATGGAGCTTTTAGCTGCTTTGCTCCTCCTGTTAGGGCTTGAGAACTGGATCAACAGGTAGTCGTCCCACCTCCAGTGACTTGGGGTGTCAATATAACTCAGGACCGCTCTTCTGACGTCTAAGCAATTTAGGGTTCTCTCTCGTTTTTAGGTTTATTAAAGAACGAGGGGATTATTACATTCTGAGCCCTGTGGAATGGTGACACCACTAGAAATGAGCGAACGTACTCGTC
This sequence comes from Eleutherodactylus coqui, assembly GCF_035609145.1. Taxonomy (NCBI): domain Eukaryota; kingdom Metazoa; phylum Chordata; class Amphibia; order Anura; family Eleutherodactylidae; genus Eleutherodactylus; species Eleutherodactylus coqui. The sequence continues at coordinate 361,385,269 of NC_089837.1, read as the reverse complement.
TGAGCTTGATACTCGTTCGAGTATTAGCGTGTTCGAGATGCTCGTTACTCGTGACGAGTACCACGCGATGTTCAAGTTACTTTCACTTTCATCTCTGAGACGTTAGCGCGCTTTTCTGGCCAATAGAAAGACAGGGAAGGCATTACAACTTCCCCCTGCGACGTTCAAGCCCTATACCACCCCCCTGCAGTGAGTGGCTGGCGAGATCAGGTGTCACCCGAGTATATAAATCGGCCCCTCCCGCGGCTCGCCACAGATGTGTTCTCACAGAGATCAGGGAAAGTGCTGTCTTGCTGGAGTTGCTATAGGGAGAGTGTTAGGAGTATTTTAGGCTTCAAGAACCCCAACGGTCCTTCTTAGGGCCACATCTAACCGTGTGCAGTAGTGTGGAGGCTGCTTTTTGCAGTGTTGCACTTTTTTTTTTTGTATATCGGCCATGCAGAGCATTGCGCCCTGCAGTAATTATACATACTCCAGGGCCAGTAGTGGTGAGGCAGGGACAGAAGACATATTTATTGAATATAGGCAGTGGGCCTTTCCAAAAACATTTGGGGAAAAAAATCTATTTGGGCTGCCTGTGACTGTCCTCAGTGTACTGGGTCTGTGCTGGGGGTAGTTGTCCTCCTAATTCATACGCAGCCAGCTAAGTGTTACAGCAGGCTTGTGCAAAATTCTTTCCTGGCTCTGTGTTGGCTGTTACATCACCGCTGTATTCAGTCCACAGTGCAACAGTCTGCAGTTATTTTACATACTCCAGGGCCAGTAGTGGTGAGGCAGGGACAGAAGACATATTTATTGAATATAGGCAGTGGGCCTTTCCAAAAACATTTTGGAAAAAAAATCTATTTGGGCTGCCTGTGACTGTCCTCAGTGTACTGGGTCTGTGCTGGGGGTAGTTGTCCTCCTAATTCATACGCAGCCAGCTAAGTGTTACAGCAGGCTTGCGCAAAATTCTTTACTGGCTCTGTCTTGGCTGTTACATCACCGCTGTATTCAGTCCACAGTGCAACAGTCTGCAGTTATTTTACATACTCCAGGGCCAGTAGTGGTGAGGCAGGGACAGTATACATATTTATTGAATATAGGCAGTGGGCCTTTCCAAAAACATTTGGGAAAAAAAATGTATTTGGGCTGCCTGTGACTGTCCTCAGTGTACTGGGTCTGTGCTGGGGGTAGTTGTCCTCCTAATTCATACGCAGCCAGCTAAGTGTTACAGCAGGCTTGCGCAAAATTCTTTCCTGGCTCTGCTGTGCGTTCCGTAAGCGAAGTCAGCCTCCAACCACAGGCCAATAAGCGGCACATTTAATTACAGCGTTCTGTTTCTGCACTACTGGTAATACACCATGCTGAGGGGTAGGGGTAGGCCTAGAGGACGTGGACGCGGGTGAGGACGCGGAAGCCCAAGTCAGGGTGTGGGCACAGGCCGAGCTCCTGATCCAGGTGTATCGCAGCCGACTGCTGCGGGATTAGGAGAGAGGCACGTTTCTGGCGTCCCCACATTCATCTCACAATTAATGGGTCCACGCGGTAGACCTTTATTAGAAAATGAGCAGTGTGAGCAGGTCCTGTCGTGGATGGCAGAAAGTGCATCCAGCAATCTATCGAACACCCAGAGTTCTGTGCCGTCCACTGCTGCAACTCTGAATCCTCTGGCTGCTGCTCCTCCTTCCTCCCAGCCTCCTCACTCCATTACAATGACACATTCTGAGGAGCAGGCAGACTCCCAGGAACTGTTCCCGGGCCCCTGCCCAGAATGGGCAGCAAGGGTTCCGAATCCTCTCCCACTGGAGCAGTTTGTCGTGACCGATGCCCAACCTTTTGAAAGTTCCCGGGATCCGGGGGATGAGGCTGGGGACTTCCGGCAACTGTCTCAAGAGCTTTCAGTTGGTGAGGAGGACGATGAGACACAGTTGTCTATCAGTGAGGTAGTAGTAAGGGCAGTAAGTCCGAGGGAGGAGCGCACAGAGGATTCGGAGGAAGAGCAGCAGGACGATGAGGTGACTGACCCCACCTGGTTTGCTACGCCTACTGAGGACAGGTCTTCAGAGGGGGAGGCAAGGGCAGCAGCAGGGCAGGTTGCAAGAGGCAGTGCGGTGGCCAGGGGCAGAGGCAGGGCCAGACCGAATAATCCACCAACTGTTTCCCAAAGCGCGCCCTCGCGCCATGCCACCCTGCAGAGGCCGAGGTGCTCAAAGGTCTGGCAGTTTTTCACTGAGAGTGCAGACGACCGACGAACAGTGGTGTGCAACCTGAGTCGCGCCAAGATCAGCCGGGGAGCCACCACCACCAGCCTCACCACCACCAGCATGCGCAGACATATGATGGCCAAGCACCCCACAAGGTGGGACGAAGGCCGTTCACTGCCTCCGGTTTGCACCGCTGCCTCTCCCCCTGTGCCCCAACCTGCCACTGAGATCCAACCCCGCTCTGAGGACACAGGCACTACCGTCTCCTGGCCTGAACCCACACCCTCACCTCCGCTGTCCTCGGCCCCATCCACCAATGTCTCTCAGCGCACCGTCCAGCCGTCGCTAGCGGAAGTGTTGGAGCGCAAGCGCAAGTACGCCGCCACGCACCCGAACGCTCAAGCGTTAAACGTGCACATAGCCAAATTTATCAGCCTGGAGATGCTGCCGTATAGGGTTGTGGAAACGGAGGCTCTCAAAACTATGATGGCGGCGGCAGCCCCGCGCTACTCAGTTCCCAGTCGCCACTACTTTTTCCGATGTGCCGTCCCAGCCCTGCACGACCACGTCTCCCGCAACATTGTACGCGCCCTCACCAATGCGGTTACTGCCAAGGTCCACTTAACAACAGACACGTGGACAAGCACAGGCGGGCAGGGCCACTATATCTCCCTGACGGCACATTGGGTGAATTTAGTGGAGGCTGGGACAGAGTCAGAGCCTGCTCACGTCCTACCCATCCCCAGAATTGCGGGCACCAGCTCAGTGGTGGTATCTGCGGCGGTGTATGCTTCCTCCACTAAACCACCCTCCTCCTCCTCCGCAACCTCTGTCTCGCAATCAAGATGTGTCTGCAGCAGCACGTCGGCAGCAGTCGGTGTCGCGCGGCGTGGCAGCACAGCGGTGGGCAAGCGTCAGCAGGCCGTGCTGAAAGTACTCAGCTTAGGAGATAAGAGGCACACAGCCCACAAACTGCTGCAGGGTCTGACAGAGCAGACCGACCGCTGGCTTGCGCCGCTGAGCCTCCAACCGAGCATGGTCGTGTGTGACAACGGCCGTAACCTGGTGGCGGCTCTGCAGCTCGGCAGCCTCACGCACGTGCCATGCCTGGCCCACGTCTTTAATTTGGTGGTTCAGCGCTTTCTGAAAAGCTACCCACGCTTGTCAGACCTGCTCGGAAAGGTGCGCCGGCTCTGCGCACATTTCCGCAAGTCCCACATGGACGCTGCCACCCTGCGCACCCTGCAACATCGGTTTAATCTGCCAGTGCACCGACTGCTGTGCGACGTGCCCACACGGTGGAACTCTACGCTCCACATGTTGGCCAGGCTCTATGAGCAGCGTAGAGCTATAGTGGAATACCAACTCCAACATGGGCGACGCAGTGGGAGTCAGCCTCCTCAATTCTTTACAGAAGAGTGGGCCTGGTTGGCAGACATCTGCCAGGTCCTTGGAAACTTTGAGGAGTCTACCCAGATGGTGAGCGGCGATGCTGCAATCATTAGCGTCACCATTCCTCTTCTATGCCTCTTGAGAAGTTCCCTGCAAAGCATAAAGGCAGACGCTTTGCGCTTGGAAACGGAGGCGGGGGAAGACAGTATGTCGCTGGATAGTCAGAGCACCCTCCTGTCTATATCTCAGCGCGTTGAGGAGGAGGAGGAGCATGAGGAGGATGAGGAGGAGGGGGAAGAGACAGCTTGGCCCACTGCTGAGGGTACCCATGCTGCTTGCCTGTCATCCTTTCAGCGTGTATGGCCTGAGGAGGAGGAGGAGAATCCTGAAAGTGATCTTCCTAGTGAGTACAGCCATGTGTTACGTACAGGTACCCTGGCACACATGGCTGACTTCATGTTAGGATGCCTTTCTTGTGACCCTCGCGTTACACGCATTCTGGCCACTACGGATTACTGGGTGTACACACTGCTCGACCCACGGTATAAGGAGAACCTTTCCACTCTCATACCCGAAGAGGAAAGGGGTTCGAGAGGGATGCTATACCACAGGACCCTGGCAGACAAACTGATGGTAAAATTCACATCCGACAGCGCTAGTGGCCGAAGGCGCAGTTCCGAGGGCCAGGTAGCAGGGGAGGCGCAGAGATCAGGCAGCATGTACAGCACAGGCAGGGGAACACTCTCTAAGGCCTTTGACAGCTTTCTGGCTCCCCAGCAAGACTGTGTCACCGCTGCCCAGTCAAGGCTGAGTCGGCGGGAGCACTGTAAAAGGATGGTGAGGGAGTACGTAGCCGATCGCACGACCATCCTCCGTGACGCCTCTGCCCCCTACAACTACTGGGTGTCGAAGCTGGACACGTGGCCTGAACTCGCGTTGTATGCCCTGGAGGTGCTTGCTTGTCCTGCAGCTAGCGTCTTGTCAGAGAGGGTGTTTAGTGCGGCTGGGGGAATCATCACGGATAAGCGTACCCGCCTGTCAACTGACAGTGCCGACAGGCTTACACTCATCAAGGTGAACAAAGCCTGGATTTCCCCAGATTTCTCTTCTCCACCAGTGGTCAGCAGCGATACCTAAACAATACGTAGGCTGCACCCGCGGATGGAAGCATTGTTTTCTATCACCATCAAAAACGTGGACCTTTTAGCTTCATCAATCTGTGTATAATATTCCTCCTCCTCCTCCTGAAACCTGACGTAATCACGTCGAACGGGCAATTTTTCTTAGGCCCACAAGGCTCAGTCATATAATTTTTGTAAACAATTTTTATACGTTTCAATGCTCATTAAAGCGTTGAAACTTTCACCTGAACCAATTTTTATTTTAACTGGGCTGCCTCCAGGCCTAGTTACAAAGTAAGCCACATTAACCAAAGCGATTAATGGGTTTCACCTGCCCTCTTGGTTGGGCATGGGCAATTTTTCTGACGTACATTAGTACTGTTGGTACACCAATTTTTTGGGGCCCTCGCCTACAGTGTAATCCAATTAATTTTTTGCCCACCTGCATTACAGCTGACGTTACATCAGCTGTGCTGGGCACTGCAATGGGATATATTTATGTACCGCCGGTGGGTTCCAGGGAGCCACCCATGCTGTCGGTCCACACGGAGTTGTAACTACATGTGTCCACTTCTAAAGAACCCCAGTCTGACTGGGGCATGCAGTGTGGGCCGAAGCCCACCTGCATTTAATCTGATGTTAGCTCTGCTGTCCAGGGCACTGCAATGGGATACATTTATGTACAGCGGGTGGGTTCCAGGGAGCCACCCATGCTGTGGGTGCACACAGAATTCCCATTGCGGAGTTGGGGATTCCCAGTTGTACCTGCCTGTGACTATTTATAAAAAACCGCGGTCTGACTGGGGCATGCAGACACCTTGACAGAATGAATAGTGTGTGGCACATAGGTTCCCCATTGCTATGCCCACGTGTGCAGCTCCTGATGGCGGTGGCACAGTATTATATTTCTCATTGCTTCTGTACAGCATTGTGGGCTATCGCCCCGCCCCTTTTAAAGACGGTCGCTGCCTAGCCATGCCAACCCTCTGCAGTGTGTGCCTGTGGTTCCTCCTCATGGCAGACGCACTTATAAATAGACATGAGTGTGGCGTGGCATGAGGGCAGCTGAAGGCTGCGCAGGGACAATTTGGTGTGCGCTGTGGACACTGCGTCGTGCGGGGGGGGGGGGGGGGGGCAGCATGTAACCCAGGAGAAGTGGCAGCGGAGTGTCATGCAGACAGTGATTGTGCTTTGTTGGAGGTAGTGTGGTGCTTAGCTAAGGTATGCATTGCTAATGAGGGCTTTTCAGAAGTAAAAGTTGTTGGGAGGGGGGGGCCCACTCTTGCCGCTATTGTGGCTTAATAGTGGGACCTGTGAACTTGAGATGCAGCCCAACATGTAGCCCCTCGCCTGCCCTATCCGTTGCTGTGTCGTTCCCATCACTTTCTTGAATTGCCCAGATTTTCACAAATGGAAACCTTAGCGAGGATTGGCGATATACAAAAATGCTCGGGTCGCCCATTGACTTCAATGGAGTTCGTTACTCGAAACGAACCCTCGAGCATCGCGATAATTTCGTCCTGAGTAACGAGCACCCGAGCATTTTGGTGCTCGCTCATCTCTAGACACCTCCTTTGGCATAAAGGCTGGGTCTGTTTTGTTTTTTTTGTTTTTTTTTTAGCATTAGATTTTTTTTATTGAGGAAAAGAAAGTAGTACAGTACAGTTGTTGATATGCATTACAAACATAATCATACAAGAACGTTGAGTAACAAATACAGAGCATATCTTTACATCCTCAGTATTTTCCCTTTTTTTTTTTTAAACACTATTACAGAGAAACACGTCTATTTTGTATAAGGACATGAACTTTCTTGTTGTCGTACTGACTTTCTAAGAATAGTCTGCAATATATAATTGTTTAAACTAAAGATAACATCAAACTTGGCATCGCAAAATACTTAATCTTTGCAAGATTTTGTGTATTCTCTCCAAGCGCTCCACTTCTCCTCATGTCTCTCTAAGGCATTGTCCCTGAACGCCAGCCATCTCTCGAATACATTCTGCTCATCCATGCGGTCTTTGAACTCTCTAAAGGGTGGGGGGGGGGGGGGGGGTCAGGCCCTCTCCAGTGTTTTGCAATTATAGTCTTTGAGGTCATTAAAGCGTGGCCAATTAGGTATCTGGATGGTGGTGGGTATTTATCTAAGTCCACCAACAGCAAAATCAATTTTGCTTCTCTGTGAATATGAATTTGCAAGATTTCGTCAATCAGATTCAGTATTTTTTGCCAGTAGCGGTTTAATTTAGGACATGACCAAAATATATGTGAGAGAGAGCCTTTGTGGCCACAGTTCCTCCAGCAAGTGCCGTCACCCCTATAGAGCCTACTCGTTAGCTGTGTGGGGGTATAGTACCATCTCATGTTAATTTTCATTTGTACCTCAAGTATACCTAGTCCCTTGGTTAATTTTCCCGCCAGTCTATAAGCTTTGTCCCATGCTTCAATAGGAATAACTGTCCCCAATTCTTTCTCCCAATTCAGCATTTGTGTTTTTTTTGTCAAGTTATTATGACCTGTCAAAGTATCATAAAATACCCTGGTGTCGGATTTCCCTAACTTAGGTTTTGAAATTATTCTGTTAATAATTTCGGTTGGGATCTTCATTCTGTGTATTTGAGACTTTTTTAGGAAATGTTTGGCTCTAGAGTACTTAAATATATCCTGTTGCAGTAAATTGTAGGTGGCTCTGAGCTCTTCAAAGGGTTTGACTGTATTTCCTGATATAGGGTCATTTAGTTCTCTCATGCCTTTTTTCTTCCATTCTTTTAGTTCCAATTCAGGTATGTATACATTTAAAATTTCAAGAGGCAGAAGAGGAGTCTTAAGAGTGTCGTATGTGGCTACTTTCTGAGTTAGCTCCTTCCAGACCTCAAGAGAGGCCAATGTAGGGGGGGAGGGCAGCGTTTCAATTTTTATTTAGGTCATGGAGACCTGATAGAGCCTCCAGGGAAGCTGCGTATAAGAGTGGCTCGCTCAAAGAAAGCTTGGTGAAGCTGTTCTCCATGCCCACCCAGCTCAGTTTATCTCCTTGGTGTAGCCAACTACCAGTTTGGTTCAGAAGAGTGGCTTTAAAATATTTTTCTATGTTGGGTATGTCCGCCCCTCCCCTAGTGCGACGCAAGGCTAAAATTGACAGCACTAGGCGAGGCTTTTTACCCCCCCCCCCCCCAAACAAAGTCTGATAATTGTTTTTGAAATTTTCGCAATGTGGTCTTTGAGATCAGAACTGGCAGGACTCTGAAGAAGTAAAGGACTTTGGGCAGGATCTTCATTTTGTAAGTCATGATTCTTCCTAGCCACATAAGGCTCAGTTTGGATAGGCGCTCTATCTCCCTCTGAGTGGAATCTAGCAGTGATACGATGTAGTTATTTTTTTCTAAGTCTCTTAAGTCAGGTGTCATATGAACTCCCAGGTATGGTAAGTCTTTTTCTTTCCGCTTGAAAGGAAATTCTCGTTGGATCGCCATCTTTAAGTCTTTTGAAACGTTTATTCCCAAAATCATTGATTTCCCGACGTTGAGTTTATATAGTGATATGCTACTGAATTGTGATAGAGTTCGTTGGGCAGCTCGCAGGGAGTTTAGTGGATGAGTCAGAGTAAGGATAATATCATCGGCAAAAAGGCCAATTTTATGTTGACGGAGATTCAGGGGCACTCCTTCTATCTCGAGTGACGACCTGATTGCTTCTGCTAATGGTTCTATTGTAAGAACGTATAAGATAGGAGAAAGCGGGCAGCCCTGTCTCGTGCCATTTGTTATTTAAAGGGCTCTGAGAGTACTCCATCTATCAGTATTTTGGCCGAAGGTGAAGAATACAGGGCCCGGATGGCACGTAGCACCCCCTCTCCCAGTCCATACCTAGATAGGGTTTTAAATGCATAGTCCCAATGGACGCGGTCGAAAGCTTTCTCAGCGTCTAAGGCTAGCATAACAGGCGGAGAGCGGGACATTTTCAGAGAATGCAGGAGGTTCATGATTTTTCTCGTGCCATCCGAGGCCTGCCTCCCCTTAACAAAACTGACCTGATCTGAATGAATTATTTCGGGGAGAATACTGTGTAATCTATGGGCCAGCGTTTTTGAGTATATTTTAATGTCAGTATTGAGTAACGAAATTGGTCTAAAATTTGCTGGGTTGTCCGGTTCTTTCCCTTGTTTAGGTAGAACTACAATGGTGGCCTGAAGCGCTTCCTTCGGGAAAGAGCCTCGCTGCATAGCTACATTAAAAATTTTTATTAAATGTGGGGACAATGACCCTAGAAATAGCTAATAATCAGTTGAGAACCCGTCAGGTCCTGGGGCTTTTTGGGTTTTCATGTCTGAGATTGTGTCCGTAATTTCGGGAATTGTCATTTGCCTATCTAGCGCCTCTATCTGTGAATTGTTTATTTTTGGAAGGTTTAATTTGTTTAAAAATTCTTCTATCGTAGCACTGTGGGGCTATTCTAAGTGGGTGTCATTTTTTAGGTTATACAGTTTGCTGTAATAAGAGCAGAATGAGTCCGCGATTTGTTTCGGGTGGGTGATTTTAAACTCTTTGTTTCTTGAGTTCCACACATAGGGAATGCTAGCTTTAATTGTCGTCTTTTTTACTAGGTTGGCCATCCATTTAGACAGTTTGTTTAGTGAGGAATATATGTTAGCTCGGTGTGCGTTAACTTCTTTGTCATAGTCGCTGTGTAGCACCTTACGGAGTTCCAGTCTTGCTTTGAATAATTTATCATGGGTGGACTGGGAGGGGTTTTTTTGTAGCTCATTTTCTAGAAGTTGGATGCTAGCCACGAGGGATTCAGTTTTGTTGAGTTTACTTTTTTTATATCTGGCACCTAGCTTTATAAGAACTCCTCTTATATAAGCCTTATGGGCACTCCAAAGTGTCACTGGGTCTATATCTGGAGTATTATTAAAAGCAAAAAATTCGTCCAGGTTTTTTTGTATTTCTTTCTTGTAGTCGGGGATTTTCATCAGGTAGGTGTTATTTCTCCATGGTCTAGTTTTTTGGCGATGGCTGCCTAGTGCAATTGTTGTCAATGTCGGAGCATGGTCCGACCAGGTGGCTATACCAATTTCAGCTTTAACTACTGAAGTTATTAAGTGTTTATCTACCAGGCAAAGATCTATTCGGGAGAATGTTCTATGACGTGAGGAATAGAACGTGTACTCCCTTGCAGATGCATTGAGACAGCGGAAGGTGTCATATAGTGCCACACTCCGCAGCCACCCGCCCAGTGAAGTGCCTTTTTTTGCGGTTTGTTGTGTGGAGTCGGTAAGTCTATCTGGAACTAAATTGAAGTCCCCGCAAAAAATCAGAGAACCTTTTGCCACCCGGGTTATTTTCTTTTTTAGTTTATTTAGGAAGTGAATTTGTTTTTGGTTTGGGACATAGGTGTTGATTATTGTAACCAATGTGTCTCTTAAAGACCCAACCAGGACTATATAACGGCCTTTAGGGTCGCAGATTTGCTTCTTTACAGTGAATGGTGAAGTATCCTTAAAGGGGTTGTCCCGCGGCAGCAAGTGGGTCTATACACTTCTGTATGGCCATATTAATGCACTTTGTAATGTACATTGTGCATTAATTATGAGCCATACAGAAGTTATAAGAAGTTTTTCACTTACCTGCTCCGTTGCTAGCGTCCTCGTTTCCATGGAGCCGACTAATTTTCGGCGTCTAATGGCCAAATTAGCCACGCTTGCGCAGTCCGGGTCTTCTTCTTTTCTCAATGGGGCCGCTCGTGCAGGATGCCGGCTCTGTGTAGCTCCGCCCCGTCACGTGCCGATTCCAGCCAATCAGGAGGCTGGAATCGGCAATGGACCGTCAGAAGCCCTGCGGTCCACTGAGGGAGAAGATCCCGGCGGCCATCTTCAACCGGTAAGTAAGAAGTCACCGGAGCGCGGGGATTCAGGTAAGCGCTGTGCGTTTTTTTTTTTAAGTCCCTGCATCGGGGTTGTCTCGCGCCGAACGGGGGGGGGGGGGGGTTGAAAAAAAAAACCCGTTTCGGCGCGGGACAACCCCTTTAAATGCTACCATGACTCCTGCTTGCTTTTTGGGTGCACAGGCAAACACTATCTGAGGATATTTTGTACGTGTCATGCAGGCCATGTCTGTGTCTAGCAAGTGTGTCTCCTGGATACATACCATATCGGCGTTACTACTATATGATGCTTCTTTCCAGACGGATCTTCTCTTGTATGGAGAGTTCAGACCATTGGCGTTCAGAGATAGTAATTTCGTAGCCATTTCTGTGGTGACAGCGATCGGATTCGGAGAGCAGAAGAGCAGGAGTAGAAGACGATGCCTGTTAACAGAAAACTACAACAAAGACAAACATGAAACATGCTGGATATCTCAAGTGATTGGAGCAATAAACCAAGTGTGAGAGTCTTGCTGCAAAAAAAATAGCAAGACCCTAAAACATAAGCAGGAAAAGCTGATGCTTGTATTCTCGTTTGGGGTACGAAAGTTCGCAGGAGTGTGTGGACACTCTATCAAGCAATGTCTGTGATACAGCGGGACCAGAATGGTATGGTCTACAGCTTCATTACAGGAAAACTTGTGTCTTCTTTTTTTTTAATTAATTTATTTTTTTTTACTTCAATTTTTTTTTGGGACTGTTTGTCTCAAGAGCTCCTGGGGCCCGTTCCGGCATAGCCAAGGGTGGGGTCTTGCAGCTTTACTCCCCAGGATCTCAAAGTGTCCAATGCCGAAGCCGGGTTTTGGAAGACATGAGTTTTCTCTTGTTTCAATAATTTTTGTGGGGAAGCCCCACCTATAGGGTATGTTCGCCTCTCTCAGAGCAGAGGTTACACCTGCAAAACCGCATCTCGCCTCCATGGTGGCCTGAGAGAGGTCGATGAAAAGACGTATGTCAGTGTGAGGACTCGGTAGCGTTTTCAACTTCCTTGCCGTATTCATTAGGGCTTCCTTGGTGCTGTAATAGTGGATACGCACTATGGTGTCACGGGGGCTGTTTTCTTTAAGGAGGGAGAGGAAGTCTATGAGCCCTATCTATTTTGAGATCTTGTTCAGGAAGATTCGGGAGGATTTTTTGAATAAGGCGAGTGACATAATCAGAGATTTGAGTGTTGGAGACTTTTTCGGGAACACCGCGGATTTTAATATTGTTGCGTCTGTTCCTATCCTCGATCTGTTAATTTATTTTGTAATTTGGTGACCGTCCCCTCCAGCTCGTAGTGTGCATCAATACGTTCGTTATGTGACTTAACCAGCTCCTCTATTTTGCTTTCTGTATTATTTAATCTGTTATTGACCTCCAGAACAGAAGTATTCACATGGTGTGTTAGACTTTTTAGGTCAGCCTGGATGGTGTTTCTAAGTGCCATTATTGCTTCTTTAATATAGCATTCTGAGGCTGGCTTGTTAGATGCAGAGAGGCTGGCCAAGCCACTTTCACTTTCACTGTCAGAGCCGAGAGGCTCAGCGATATATGCCTCTGCTTCTACAGACAGTTTCTGCTCTGCTTGGGTGTGCTGCTGACTGCAGAGGAGCTTTTCCCCAGCGTGGTCTGTGCCATCTTTTTGTCAGAATGCTGCGCTGAGGAGTCTCCCGACATCTGTGTGCTCTCCCCTGCCGCTCCCCCCTCTGCCTGTCCGGACCCTGCGTCCATATCATGATCGCTGGCATTCTCTCCTTCACTTATGAGCAGAGGGTCTGGGGAGTCCCGATGATCTCTTACTGTGGGAGCAGCTGCTGAAGCGTCCTCCGCCGCCATTGCAGGGAGAGAGCCGCGCGGCACAAAGAACTCCTCCAGTCTCATCGGCTTCGCCTTGGAGACTCTCCTTCTGGACATGGTTTCCATCCTGGATGTTTCCCCCAACAGTATGGTGAGTGGGGATAACCGCTGGTCGCTGTGAATAGTTGCTGGGTGTCCTACCAAGCGGAGCCTAAGCAAACACAGCTGTCTCGGTGTCTCTCCAAGCCACGCCCCCCAAGGCTGGGTCTGTTTTGAAGACTAACTTTGTGTCAGTAATTTTGAGGAATCGGTGGCGGATAGATAGGGCCTGTTGCTCGCTAACCCGTCTCGCTGAGGAAATGGCTACTAGGAAAATTGTTTTAATTGTCAGCATTCTTATTGAGAACCCCTCCATTGGTTCAAAAGGTTCTGCTGACATATTCCTCAGGACCCAGTTTAAATTCCAGTCTGGGCATATATTTGTGGGTCTAGGCTGTAACCTATCCGCCGCTGTCAGGAATCTTCTCATCCACTTGTTCTCTGATAGCTTGGTGTCAAATAGGGCACTAAGGGCTGCAGCCTGGACTCTTAGGGTGCTCGGGGAGAGGCCCATGTCCAGGCCCTCCTGTAAGAAATCCAGGATTAAGGGGATGTCTGTGCCTGGGCTCAAGGAATCCTTTCCTTGTCTTCCAGATCTTTTGGTAGATGAGGTTAGTTGTTTTCTTTCTACTTGACATTAGAGTCCTGACTACTCTGTCGGAGAACCCCCTTTCCCTCAGTGTGGATTCTTCAAGATCCAGGCTGTTAAGTGGAGTCTGCCTATATTGGAGTAGTTCAGAGACCCCTGTGTCAGTAGATCCGCCGGAGCAGGAAAGGTGACTTGGTCCTGGATGCTCAGGATTCTCAGAAGGCCGAACCAGCTTCTCCTTGGCCAGAAGGGAGCCACTAGGATCAGTGTGCATGTCTGTGACCTGAAGTGCTGCAACACTCTTGGGATTAACGGAATTGGGGGAAAGGCGTACACCAGTTTTCTTCCCCAATCCTGGCTCAGGGCGTCCACCGCTGTTGGCCGGTCCTCCGGTCTGAGGGAGAAGAATTTTTTTACCTTGGCATTTTGTTTGGTTGTGAATAGGTCTAGCTGTGGGAGACCCCACCTGTCCGTCATGATTCGGAATGCCTCCTGGGATAGAGACCATTCCCCTGGGTCTATATGTTTCTGGCTGAGAAAGTGTGCCCCCTGATTCAGGGATCTTTTCAAGTGTATTGCTGAGATTGAGAGGATGCGGCCTTCTGCTCAGAGGAAGATTTTTTGTGAGATGCTCCGCAGGGCTGGCGACCTCGTGCCCCCCTGGTGCCGAATGTGGGCGACTGCCGTGGTGTTGTCTGATAGAACCTTTATGTGCTGTTTTTTACTGAGTCCCCCACGTGTTGGAGGGCTTTCCAAACTGCCTGGAGTTTGCACTGGCATCCTCTACAGTTAGAGGAAATAAGGTTTTATCATCAACACAGAAGAGGGTTATTTACTGTAAGAGCAGTGAGTCTGTGGAACTCTCTGCCTGTGGCAAAACTGATAGAAAAGTTTAAAAGGGTACCAGACGTCTTTTTAGAGCACTACGCTATTACAGGATATTGACACTAAATAACCAGAAGGTTTGTTTATCTCAAATGTTGATCCAGGGATTATTCTGACTGTCAGTATGGAATTGGGAAGGAATTTTCCCCCCAAAATGGAGGTACATTGGCTTCTACCTCACTGGGGTTTTTTTTTGGCCTTTCTCTGGATCAACAAGAGGGAGGCTGAGTGGACATTTGTCTTTTTTCAGCCTAGCATGCTATGTAACAATGTTGCTATGTATTGGTACCTTGAAATCGCACTTCAGGGTGCCAATGAGTGAGCCCTCTTTCCCTGTAATCTACTTACATGCTCTGTTGATTTTCACTTTACCATGCAAGTAGTTAAACTGCCAGGAACTGAGGTTTCTCCATTCCTGGCTGTTAGAGCAGGAACCTGGCCGTCAATAGTCAGGCAAGCCACTGCCTTAAACAGATGTATGTGCAGTTTAAAGTCCATTAGTGAGGTCAGTAAAAAGACGTATTGCAGTCACTAAAGGCGTATTGCGGTCACTACTATTCCCACGAAATTTCAGACACATTTTCAAGGTAAGATGCTATTTTTTCATATAGAACCGTTTGTCTGGGGATAGCATTCAGCTTCGGCTTTGTGCAAACATCAATTAAATCCTTGGGATAGTCGTAACCTCTCGTTATCAGAATGGCTGTCAGCTTTGAACCACATATCGCCACATAAGAAATAGCTGTAACAGCATAGGAATCATCCTAATAAACCTCTTGGATAACTGGTTACAATCTCCCCTAGAGCACCTATTTCGCTTTTCCTCTGTCCCCTAACTGGGCTCACTGATTACTTACTGTGGTCAATGCAGCTTCCTGAGCAGTCTACTATATTTAACTTTTTTACCCTTTGTTTCAATAGCTATACCCTATCTCTAGAGACGAGCGAGCGCACTCGTTCGAGCTTGATGCTCGTTCGAGCATTAGGGTGTTCGAGATGCTTGTTACTCGAGACGAGCACCATGCGGCACTCGACTCCATTACATTTCCTTCCCTGAGAAATTTGCGCCCTTTTCTGGCCAATAGAAGCACAGGGAAGGCATTACAATTTCCTCCTGTGACGTTCCAGCCCTATCCCACCCCCGCTGCAGTGAGTGGCTGGCGAGATCAAGTGACCCTAGAGTATTTATATCTGCCCCGCCCGCGGTTCGCCACAGACACAAGCTAAGAGAGATCATGGAAAGTGCTGCTGATGCACAGTGTTAGCGTCTTCAAGAACCACAACGGCCCTTCTTAGGGCCACAGCTCACCTAGTGCATTACTGTTGTGGCTGCTGTGAGCAGTTTTGCACAATTTTTTTTTTAATGTATATCGGGCGTGCAGGCTGTAGCGTTCTCAGGCTGCAGTCTGTACTTGAGTATAGGGGCAGTATTGGTCAGGCAGGGACAGTGGTAGTGTAGAATCCTGTCTACAAGAACCCCAACGGTTCTTCTTAGGGCAACCTGTGACCGTGTGCATTTAACTCTGTGGTTGCTGGGAGTTGTAGTACCTGTAGTGGCTGCTGTGAGCACTTTTGCACTATTTTTTTTAAATGTATATTGGGCTTGCAGGCTGCAGCGTTCTCAGGCTGCAGTCTGTACTTCATAGGGGCACTATTGGTCAGGCAGGGACAGTGGTAGTGTAGAATCCTGTCTACAAGTACCCCAACGGTTCTTCTTAGGGCAACCTGCGACCGTGTGCATTTAACTCCGTGGTTGCTGGGAGTTGTAGTACCTCTGTATTGCACAGCAGAGCCTGCGTGCAGCCTTCATTTAAACATATTTCTGTTCGCACTTTGCGTTGCCTCACTGCAGTCTGCCTCTAAGTGTACGCCAAGAAACCACACATTTTCTACAACGCTCTGTGTTATACGTGTGCTGTCTCACAAGTGCACGGTGTGCCCAACGCCCATAGATTGAAAGTGCAATACACACTGCATAGCCTCAGCCTGCATTGCATAGAAAAATAAGGAGATTTAAAAAAAAATTCCTTTTTACGGCTACCGGAGACCCAGTGCATTTGCGTGCGTGGCCTGTAAAACTTCACGTCCATTCAAACTGCATAGTTCACAGCAAGGCCTAAGTGCAGCCTTCCTTATAATTTATCTCTGGCTTCATTTTGCGTTATATTACCGCTGGCAGCCACCAACTGCGCAGCAATAATTCACAAACATTTTTATACCGCTCTGTCTCTGCTCGATTCTTAATCCAGCATGCTGAGGGGTAGGGGCAGAGGACGTGGACGCGGTCTAGGACGTGGAGTCCCAAGTGAGGGTGTGGGCATAGGACGAGTTCCTGGTCCAGGTGTATCGCAGCCGGCTGCTGCGGGAGTAAGAGAGGACAGTTTCTGGGGTCCCCAGCTTCATATCGCAATTTTTGGGTCCACGTCGTAGACCTTTATTAAAAAATGAGCAGTGTGAGCAGGTCCTGTTGTGGATGGCAGAAAGTGCATCCAGCAATCTATCGACCACCCAGTCTTCTACGCCGTCCACTGCTGCAACTCTGAATCCTCTGGCTGCTGCTCCTCCTTCCTCCCAGCCTCCTCACTCCATGAAAATGACACATTCTGAGGAGCAGGCAGACTCCCAGGAACTGTTCTCGGGCCCCTACCCAGATTGGGCAACAATGGTTCCTCTACCACCGGAGGAGTTTGTCGTGACCGATGCCCAACCTTTGGAAAGTTCCCGGGGTCCGGGGGATGAGGCTGGGGACTTCCGGCAACTGTCTCAAGAGCTTTCAGTGGGTGAGGAGGACGATGACGATGAGACACAGTTGTCTATCAGTGAGGTAGTAGTGAGGACAGTAAGTCCAAGGGAGGAGCGCACAGAGGATTCGGAGGAAGGGCCGCTGGACGATGAGGTGACTCATTCCACCTGGTGTGATAAGCCAACTGAGGACAGGTCTTCAGAGGGGGAGGCAATTGCAGCCGCAGGACAGGTTGGAAGAGGCAGTGGGGTGGCCAGGGGTAGAGGCAGGGCAAGAGCGAATAATCCACCAACTGTTTCCCAAAGCACCCCCTCATGCCAAGCCACCGTGCAGAGGCCAAGGTGCTCTAAGGTGTGGCAGTTTTTCACTGAGACGGCGGACGACCGACGAACAGTGGTGTGCAACCTTTGTTGCGCCAAGATCAGTCGGGGAGCCACCACCAGTATGCGCAGGCATATGATGGCCAAGCACCCCACAAGGTGCCTCCAGCTTGTGCCACTGCCTCTCGCCCCAACCTGCCACTGAGATCCAACCCACCTCTCACGACACAGGCACGACCATCTCCTGGCCTGGACCCACACCCACACCTCCGCTGTCCTCGGCCCCATCCAGCAATGTCTCTCAGCGCAGCATCCACCTGTCGCTAAGAGAATCATTGGAGCGAAAGCGCAAATACGCCATCACGCACCCGCACGCTCAAGCTTTAAATGTCAACATATCCAAATTGATCAGCCTGGAGATGCTCCCCTACAGGCTGGTGGAAACTGAGGCGTTCAAATACATGATGGCGGCGGCAGCCCCGCGCTACTCTGTCCCCAGTCGCCACTATTTTTCACGGTGTGCCGTCCCAGCCCTGCACGACCACGTCTCACGCAGCATCGTACACGCCCTCACCAATTCGGTTACTGCCAAGGTCCACTTAACAACAGACACGTGGACAAGCACAGGCGGGAAGGGCCACTATATCTCCCTGACGGCACATTGGGTGAATTTAGTGGAGGCTGGGACCAAGTCAGAGCCTGGGACCGCTCATGTACTACCCACCCCCAGAATTGTGGGCCCCAGATCGGTGCTGGTATCTGCGGCGGTGTATGCCACCTCCACTAAACCTTCCTCCTCCTCCAACGCAACCTCTACCTCGCAATCAAGACTTGTCAGCAGCAGTACGTCGCCAGCAGTCCGTGTCGCGCGGCGCGGCAGCACAGCGGTGGGCAAGCGTCAGCAGGCCGTGCTAAAGCTACTCAGCTTAGGAGAGAAGAAGCACATGGCCCACGAACTGTTGCACGGTCTGACAGAGCAGACCGACCGCTGGCTTTCGCCACTAAGCCTCCAACCGGGCATGGTCGTGTGTGACAACGGCCGTAACCTGGTGGCGGCTCTGCAGCTCGGCAGCCTCACGCACGTGCCATGCCTGGCCCACGTCTTTAATTTGGTGGTTCAGCGGTTTCTGAAAGGCTACCCACACTTGTCAGACCTGCTCGGCAAGGTGCGCCGGGTCAGCGCACATTTCCGCAAGTCCAACACGGACGCTGCCACCCTGCGCACCCTGCAACATCGGTTTAATCTGCCAGTGCACTGACTGCTTTGCGACGTGCCCACACGGTGTAACTCTATGCTCCCCATGTTGTCCCGGCTGTATGAACAGCGTAGAGCTATAGTGGAATACCAACTCCAACGTGGGAGTCAGCCTCCTCAATTCTTTATAGAGGAGTGGGCCTGGATGGCAGATATCTGCCAGGTCCTTGGAAACGTTGAGTCCACCCTGATGGTGAGCGGCGATGCTGCAATCATTAGCATCACCATTCCCCTGCTATGCCTGTTGAGAAGGTCCCTGCAAAGCATAAAGGCTGATGCTTTGCGGGCGGAAACGGAGGCGGGGGAAGACAGTATGTCGCTGGATAGTCAGCGCACCCTCATGTCTATATCTCAGCGCGTGGAGGAGGAGGAGGGGGAGGAGCCTGAGGAGGAAGAGACAGCTGGGCCCACTGCAGAGGGTGCCCATGCAGCTTGCCTCTCATCCATTCAGTGTGTAGGGCCTGAGGAGGAGGAGGAGGAGGAGGATACTCAAAGTGATCTTACTAGTGAGGACAGCCATATGTTGCGTACAGGTACCCTGGCACACATGGCTGACTTTATGTTAGCATGCCTTTCTCGTGACCCTCGTGTTAGACGCATTCTGGCCACTACGGATTACTGGGTGTACACACTGCTTGACCCACGGTATAAGGAGAAACTTTCCACTCTCATTCTTGAAGAGGAAAGGGGTTTGACAGTGATGCAATACCACAGGGCCCTGGTGGACAAACTGATGGTAAACTTCCCATCTGACAGCGCTAGTGGCAGAAGGCGCAGTTCCGAGGGCCACATAGAAGGGGAGGCATGGAGATCAGGCAGCATGTTCAGCGCAGGCAGGGGGCACAATCTCCAAGGCCTTTGCCAGCTTTATGGCTCCCCAGCAAGACTGTCTCACACCTCCCCAGTGCAGGCTGAGTCGGAGGGAGCACTGTAAGAAGATGGTGAGGGAGTACGCAGCCGATCGTACCACCATCCTCCGTGACGCCTCTGCTCCGTACAACTACTGGGTGTCAAAGCTGGACTCGTGGCCCGAACTCGCGCCGTATGCCCTGGAGGTGTTGGCGTGCCCTGCGATGAACAAAGCCTGGATTTCCCCAGACTTCTCTTCTCCATCAGCGGACAGTAGCGCTACCTAAAGAACTTTGTCAATCTGTGTATGGTATTCGTCCTCCTCCGGCTCCTCCTCCTGAAACCTCTCGTAATCACCGCGAATGGGCAATTTTTCTGTGGGCCAAATGGCTCATATAACTTTTCTAAATAATATTTATCTGTTTCAATTCTCATTAAAGCATTGAAACTTCCACCTGAACCTATTGTTTTTTAGACTGGGCTGCCTCCAGGCCTAGTTAAAAATTAAGCCACAATAGGCTAAGCGATTAATGGGTTTCACCTGCCCTCTGGGTTGGGCATGGGAAATTTTTCTGGGGTACATTTGTACTGTCGGTACAACAATTTTTCGGGCTCTCGCCTACAATGTAATCCAAGTAATTTTTATGGGCTTCGCCTGCACTCATGGTACACCACTGTGTCTGGGGTTGGCCTACACATTTGCTACAGAAATGTTACTCTGTTCTGCCTACCTATACTTCTGCAACAGCAATGCTACAGGGGTCTGACTATACTTCAGCAACAGAAATGTTACTTCGGTCTGCCGATACTTCTGCTCCTGAAATGTTACCTTGGTTGGTGTATACTGTTACTACTGTAATTTTACTAATACTGGGCTCTGCCCATAATGCTTCAACGGAAATGTTACTGGGGCAGGTCTATACTGCTATAACAGAAATGTAACTAATAGTGGGCTTTGCCCATACTGCTTCTACGTTACTGTTACTGGGGCCTGACTATACTCCTACTACTGAAATCTTACCAATACTACGCTCTCCCTACACTGCTGCCAGGGAAATGTGAATCTGCTGCTTTGTCTCTACTGCTTCTACATTACTGTTGCTGGGGCCTGACTATACTCCTACTACTGAAATCTTACCAATACTACGCTCTCCCTACACTGCTGCCAGGGAAATGTGAATCTGCTGCTTTGTCCCTACTGCTTCTACGTTGCTGTTACTGGGGTCTGTCTATACTGATACTACTGAAATGTTACTGGGGTCTGTGTATATTGCTGCAAATGAAATGTTAGTGGGGTCTGTCCTCACTGCTGCCAATGAAATGTTACAGGGGTTTGTGCATACTCTTACCGCTGAAATGTTACTAATTCTCGGCTCTGCCTATACTGCTGCTACTGCAATGTTACAGGGTTGTGGAAACAGAGGCTTCCCAAAGACATGATTGTGGCGAGGCCACGCTACCAGGTTCCACAGGCGCGACAACTTTTCAGCGACACAGTCACTGGGAAGGTGCATATAACCACGGACACGGGGACAGGACACGTACTGCCTCAAAAACTTTCCCGTCCTCCTCCTCCAACTATGAAACATTCTTGGCCGAAGCCCACCTGCATGTAATCTGACGTTAGCTTTGCTGTCCAGGGCACTGCAATGGGATATATTTATGTACCGCCGGTGGCTTCCTGGGACCCACCCATGCTGTCGGTCCACACGGAGTTGTAACTGCATGTGTCTACTTATAAAGAACCCCAGTCTCACTGGGGCATGCAGTGTGGGCCGAAGCTCACCTGCATTAAATCTGACGTTACCTCAGCTGTGCTGGGCACTGCAATGGGATATATTTATGTACCGCCGGTGGGTTCCAGGGAGCCACCCATGCTGTCGGTCCACACGGACTTCACATTAGTGAGTTGTACCTGCCTGTGTCTATGTATTAAAAACCCCCATCTGACTGGGGAATGCAGTGTGGGCCGAAGATCACCTGCATTTAATCTGACGTTAGCTCTACTATCCGGTGCACTGCATTGGGACAAACTACAGGAGCAATACAGCGCTAATGAGACGTGCACAGCTACGCTAGCATAGGAGTTCCCTGTAGGCCCGCGATTGCTGAGGGTTTGTGCAGAGGCCTATGTCCTTGGTGCAGTGAAAGTCTGCTTCCTGCCTACGATTGCAGAAGCTGTGGGCTGAGGTCTATGTCGTGGGCGCGGTGCAAGTCTGCCATGTTTGGCCGCTCAGATCAATTTTTTGTTCATGTCTTGGTCTTCCTAGGACCCCCCTATGCTGTTAGTGCAAACTTAGTTCCCATTGCGGTGTTTGACCTGTCTGGCACAAAGACACTGACTAACTTGGGTAGAGGGCAGAGCGCTGACGGCTTTCCCCTTGCAGTGAGGATTGAGCTATGCGACACCTTGACAGAATGAATACTATGTGGCACATGGATTCCCCATTGCTATGCCCACCTTTGCAGCTCCTGCCGGAGGTGGAACAGGATTGGATGTCTCATTGCTTATGTACAGCATTGTGGGCTATCGCCCCGCCCCTTTTAAAGAGGGTCGCTGCCTGGCCATGCCAACCCTCTGCAGTGTGTGCCTCCGTTTCCTCCTCATGACAGGCGCACTTATAAATAGACATGAGGGTGGTGTGGTTATGAGGCCAGCGTGTGGCATGAGGGCAGCTGAAGGCTGCGCAGGGACACTTTGGTGTGCGCTGTGGACACTGGGTCGTGCGGGGGGGGGGGGGGTTGGGCAGCATGTAACCCAGGAGAAGAGGCAGGGGTGTGTCCCGCAGGCAGTGCTTGTGCTTAGTTGGAGGTAGTGTGGTGCTTAGCTAAGGTGTGGCTTACTAATGAGGGTTTGTCCAAAGTAAAAATTGTTAGGGGTGGGGCCCACTCTTGCCGCTATTGTGGCTGAATAGTGGGACCTGGGAACCTGAAATGCAGCCCAGCATGTTGCCCATCGCCTGCCCTATCCGTTTCTGTGTCATTTCCAGCACTTTCTTGGGTTTTGCAGATTTTCACCAATGAAAACCTTAGCGAGCATCGGCGATATACAAAAATGCTTGAGTCGCCCATTGACTTTAATGGGGTTCGTTACTCGAAACGAACCCTCGAGCATCGCGGAAAGTTCGACTCGAGCAACGAGCACCCGAGCATTTTGGTGCTCGCTCATCTCTACTGGTTGTATTCCAATTTAAAAAATTGTGTAAATTTCTCTTTTTCTCAAGCCCTCTGTATCTAATTCAATACTGGTCACATTATCTCAGGTAATAGAAAATATCCCTGTTGAAATAATTAGATTCAAAGGCAGCTGCTATCAACAGGAAGATTATGTAAGGATTGAGAAACAAACGTGTTGAAATCTTGCCAGTAGAGGATACCTGATGTGGCCTCCTAATAGACCTAAGAATATAGTACATCATTTTTCATAGAAGGAGTTATTGCACAAAAAAACGGCATGTTAGATGCAATGAAGGGCAAGATAGTGCATGGCAATGCAAGTATGTCATTGCATACTCACTGCATGCTGTATGTGTGACTCCCACGGGGCGGCACGCAGCAAATTACATCTATCTGAGCCCAGCCCAATGCATGCTCATATATAGGTGTGTAATGTGTCTATATGTATTTTTAATGTGTCTGTATGTGTGTAATGGGTATATATGTATGTGTGTGTGAGTAATGTATTTTTATATATATATGTGTGTGTGTGATTTGTACGTACCATATGTGTATAATGTGCAAATATGTACATATAATATACCTGTGTGTAAAGTGTATGATATGTAAATATGTGTGTAAAGCTGTCCGCACATGGGAGGATGTTTGCTACAGTATCCGTGGCGGGCGTCTGCACACCGGTTCCGCAGCAAATATCGTCCATAGTATGCTATAGAAAAACGCTTTTTCCTGCACATTTGTGGAAAACAATTGCAGTTTCTGCAAGTGGAGGAAAAATCACAGCATGCTCCAATTTTGCGCAGACTGCTTCCATTGAAGTGAATGGAAGACATCCAACCCGCGACACATCCACAATTAACATTTCGGACAGGTCGCGGATTCCGCATGATCGCATAGTGACAGCTCAGGATAAAGAAGTGAAACAAAAATCTGTACTGCAAATGTCTGATGGCTAGCCGTCGGGTCCATCCACAGTACAGATGAAGAAGCGAAAATGATAGGTGCGCATGGACAACGCTGCTGTGAGAATCGGACTCCACTGCGGGCCCCCTAATGCAAAATCCGTCTCTGCCGCGTGCAAGTAGTCTAATACATAGATGTGGGAGCAGTGCGAATGTATTTGTGTAATATGCATTTGTCTGTATGCAATATACACTGTGTATGTCTTGTGTATATGTGCAAGTTTATATATTCAGGAAGTATTCTTTATATCTACAGCATGTTGTATTGTTTGCACAGTATATGATGGTATATATATATATATATATATATATATATATATATATATATATATATACATTGCATAGCAGCATTATTTATTTGTACAGTTTATGGTATTCAGTATAATCATTTTTTTTGTATAGTATTATTTTTTGTTACATTTGTTGGCTAGATGGAAAGTTGCAATTCAGAATCAATTCCAATGGACGGCCTAATATATCACAGTCTGACACTGTGCATATTAAATCGGAGTCATCCGTATTTACAGTAGATGCCCGATGCACTAAAAGGTACAAATTCATATAAAACAGAGATGTAATATGGCTGCATCCATACGGTGTTAAGAGTAGATGTTTGCAGCAGTGGTCATGCACTTTTGGTACACCAGAAAGTAATGTAGTGTTTAGTATCTACAATAGATGCGAAAACTTGCCACAAGGCTCAACAGTGGCCCAACAAATCGATTTGCAAATCAGTAGAATATAAGGGAAACTTAGCATTTCACAAATTATACATCTTTTAATTTATATTGAGGTATAAAAACATATATGAAAATTCTTCACATTAACACAAAAACTTCAGTAAACAATGAAACCGAATCTGTCACAGTGTGTATACATCCTCTAACCAGTTGAAATCTAGCTCTACAATTTTCAATAATTTTATCTGTAAAATTGCTACACAATTGACTGAGTCTTCAGGCCAACTGCACTTAATGCAGACCAGCACTGTTGATGATATTATAAGTTCAATATGGTTTTGAGTTAAAGGAGTTTTCCGAAATCATTGTTTTTCTTTTTTAAGAGGTTACCTGTGTTTAAAAAAATGAAAATCATCTGTCCTGGGTCCCCACAGCTCCAGGCCACATCTCCATTCACCCAACCAAGTCTGTTTATATGCTGCAGAGTCAGCCTGTGAACAGAAAGTCATTGGCTCTGCAGCCAATCATAGACCTCAGCCGTTGACTACTGAGGTCTCTGATTGGCTGCAGCAACCTGTGACATTCCATAAACAGGCTGACTCTGTAGCAGAGTGAATGAAGATGCTGTGCTGGAGCTGCAGGAACCCAGGACAGATAAATATGAGCTATTTTATTTTTTAACAAGGGCAGCTTCTTAAAAAAGCAAAAATCTATATTTCAGTAAACTCCATTAAGCTGTCCCAGGAAGGCGAAAACATTTTTTCTGTAGCGTAATCCAAACTTTAATGAACAATCAATAGATTTGCTTGTGATTTTCATATTACTCTGTGGGAAGAAAGGTAGCTACTAATTTTTAAAATCACTGATGATTCAGAAAAGAAGTCTCTAGTGCCTCTGGTTATCTAGAACAATTTTGAAGAGCATTTTAAGCTACTCAATGTAATCCTGTTGACAATCATTTCACAGTTTTTTTGTAGAGAGCGGCAAAAACCATATAGATTGTTCTCACTTTAAAGGGGTTGTCCCGCGCCGAAACGGGTTTTTTTTTTTCAACCACCCCCCCCCCCCCTGTTCGGCGCGAGACAGCCCCCGATGCAGGGGTTAAAAAAGAACACCTGACAGCGCTTACCTGAATCCCCGCGCTCCGGTGACTTCTTACTTACCTGCTGAAGATGGCCGCCGGCATCTTCTCCCTCGGTGGACCGCAAGGCTTCTGTGCGGTCCATTGCCGATTCCAGCCTCCTGATTGGCTGGAATCGGCACGTGACGGGGCGGAGCTACACGGAGCTACACGGAGCCCCATTGAGAAGAGGAGAAGACCCGGACTGCGCAAGCGCGTCTAATTTGGCCATTAGACGGCGAAAATTAGACGGCAACCATGGAGACGAGGACGCCAGCAACGGAACAGGTAAGTGAATAACTTTTAATAACTTCTGTATGGCTCATAATTAATGCACAATGTACATTACAAAGTGCATTAATATGGCCATACAGAAGTGTATAGACCCACTTGCTGCCGCGGGACAACCCCTTTAAGCTAATGCCCCTTTTAAATGTGAGTCAGGTCCATTCAGCCATTCAAAATTAGACTTTTTGATTATCTGTGGTCTGCATTGCTTTTAGTTCTAGTGAACTGTCTCTTAACTTGATTGGCTTTACTGGCATTAAATACTGCATTTTTTTCCAAAATTCTGAATTTAGAGGGCTTGACCTATTTCCTTTCCATTTGACTCTATTTTTCATCTTAAGAAGTTGCAGAGATTCTAGTTGGAAGCCTTGTTCACTTAAAGGAGTAAATTCAATCAAAATGACTTTAATCTTCCTCTCCACCATTGCTTTGTGTAACCCACTCTCAAGTTCATACATTGCTTTGCAGGAAGTGAAGCTTTTGTTTAAGATGACGATTAATCTTCTGCTCTTTTCTAGAAATGAGTTCATGTCATCAACCAGAGCTGCAACAGAGAAAAAAGTAGGTTAGTGGGTATTTGAATATACCTTGAGTACGAAGGTTCATATACAGTAGTACATATAAAATGGTTTTTAAGTGTTTCCTATTTTTAAGAAATCTTGAAAAATCTCTGAAACAGGTTTGTGGGCTATGACTGATTATGAAGATTTAGCAGTTTTACATAACTTTCCTTGCTTGACTACATTTCTAGACTATCAGAATTTTTTTCTATACAAGGTAATGCATGTTATTAGAATATTAGACTTAAACACAAAAATTGCCCTCTGTCCTTTAAAGCCAAATTTAACAATTTAGGATTTTCTGTTTAAGCCCTTTAAGGATATGGCTATTTTGGGGTTTTACAACTTGACCAATGCCCAAATTGTCTTAATGTCTTTTATGACTTCTCTTTAGAGAGGTCATACGTTTTTTCAATAACACTTTGAGGCACAAAATCATTTACATACTAGTTATTGCAGAGAAGAAAAAGTGTACGTTTGTTAGTTTTTCTTCAATTTTATTACAGTCAAATGACATAAATTTAAATACTACCTTCCCTCACATATGTGTAGTTATAGTACTGGTGCTGGGTTCTCATCTCAATTGCACTAACATATCCATATGCAATGGTTAGCTGATGGATCGGATACATGTTCATGATGAATACACCCGGGCTATGACTTTATCTTTGGTATGTTTATAGAATATTGTTGTCTTTTTTTTCCAGTTAGCTTCCTTTTAACCCCTTAAGGACATAGCCTATTTTGGGCTTAAAGGGGTTGTCCCGCGGCAGCAAGTGGGGTTATACACTTCTGTATGGCCATATTAATGCACTTTGTAATATACATCGTGCATTAAATATGAGCCATACAGAAGTTATACACTTACCTCCTTCGGTGCTGGCGTCCCCGTCTCCATGGCGCTGACTAAAGCTGCCTTCTCCTTCCATTAGACGCGCTTGCGCTGTCCGGTCTTCTGCTCTGTTGAATGGGGCTGCTCCGGCATGCGCAGACCAGCTCTCCGTCGCGAGCATGCCGGAGCGGCCCCTTTCAACAGAGCAGAAGACCGGACCGCGCAAGCGCGTCTAATGGAAGGAGGAGGCAGCTTTAGTCGGCGCCATGGAGACGGGGACGCCAGCACCGGAGGAGGTAAGTGTATAACTTCTGTATGGCTCATATTTAATACACGATGTATATTACAAAGTGCATTAATATGGCCATACAGAAGTGTATAACCCCACTTGCTGCCACGGGACAACCCCTTTAACCCCTTCCCGCTGCAGGGCGTAAGTTTACGTCCTGGCAGCCTGCTACTTCCCGCAACAGGATGTAAACTTACGTCCTGGAGATAGCGCGGGATCACATATGATCCCGCGCGATCCCGCAGCGGGAGCAGGCTGTCATTCACAGCCGGCGTCCCGCTGCAACAGCGGGGGGGGGGCATCGGAGATGCGTCCCCCGCTGTTAACCCCTTCCCTGCCGCGATCTAAGTAGATCGCGGCAGGGAAAGAGTTCACAGAAGGAGCGCGGCTCCCTCTGTGTCTCCGGCCGGCACTAGCAAATTTCAAAATCTGAATTTTTTAAGGACCAATACAGTTCTGACATGGATTTTAAGAGCCTGTATATGAGAATCCCACATGAATTGTCGCATTTTAAAATCTGCACCCTTCAAAGTATTCAAAATGGCATTTAGAAAGTTTATTAACCCTTTCGATATTTTACAGGAATTAAAGGAAAGTGCATCAAAAATTAGAACAGTTCAATTTTTAATATAAAATCTTTTTTTCTATAAAACAGCACGAGCTAGCAAAGAAACTTGGAATGTATTACCCAGATTCTGCAGTTTTCAGAAATGCCCCATATGTGGACGTAGCCTGTTGTATGGGCACATGGCAGGACTCAGAAGGAAAGGAGCGCTTCTTGGCTTTTTGAATGCCGATTTTGCTGTAATAATTTTCAGACCCCATGTAGTGTTTGCAGTGCCCATGAGGTACCAGTACATTTGAAGCCCCCAACAGCTGACCCCATTTTGGAAACTACACCCCTCAGGGAATTTTTTAAGGGGTGTAGTGAGCGGTTTGAACCCACAGGTGTTTGAGGATTTTTTTTTTAACAGTTTGAGTTTAATGCAAAAAAATCAATTTTTTTTTACATAATGTTTAGCTTTAGGCCATGATTTTTATTTTTTTACCAGGGGCAGAAGGAGATAAAGTACCCCATGATGTTACCCAACAGGTAACGTTTCACACTGGTATACGGTGTCTTTTTTTATCCCCTATTTATAGCAGACTCTGCACCTCTTTTGGATCCTTGCCTTTCTCACAGTGGAGGGAATTTCACTGGGAAAATGCTGCCCTGGTACAATCCTCATGGCCTCGCTTCAAGAAGTACTGAGCCTCTCCCCCACCTCCTGGTCCCCAAATATTAGGTCCTTGATTACTTCTTCCTGCAATTCAAGGAATGTCCCCCTATGGCCTGCACCTCAGAACAGCACGTAGGCATTATACATTGCCATCTGTACGAGGTGCACGGCCAGTTTTTTTGTACCACACCCGTGTTTTCTGCATGGCTTTATACGGCTCCAGTACCTGGTCTGATAGAGCTACCCCTCCCATGTACTTATTATAGTCGAGGACGCAGTCTGGTTTGGGGGTCTCTGCATTGGTACCTCGTTCTCGGCAGGGGGTACTGCTGTGGCCGTGTATTGTTGTCAACATAAGGACATCCCTCTTGTCCTTATATTTAACGCACAATACATTGTCGCTGTATTGGGCCCGGCTCTCACCCCTTCTGAGCAGTTGCCCAAGCAGCGTCTTAGGGAGGCTTTTTTGATTTTTGAAAACAGTGCCACATGCTACTGTTCCTCTGGAATCGAGGCACTGACACGGGAACACTGGTATAAAAGTTATCCAGGTACAGATGGTAACCCTGGTCTAATAGTGGGTGCACCAGTTCCCACACTATTTTTCCTGTTACTCCCAGCACGGGGGGGGGGGGGGGGGGGCACTCTGGGGGCTCAATTTTAGTGTCCTTCCCTTCATAAATGCGGAACTTGTGGGTGTACCCTGATGTACTTTTGCACACCTTGTACAACTTCACGTCATAACGTGCCCGCTTACTGGGCAGGTACTGGCGGAATTTTAGCCTCGCCTTGAAGTGTACCAGGGACTCATCTACAGCTATATTTATCTCTGGGCTATACGCCAGCGCAAACTTGGAGTTAATATATTCTATTACGAGCCTGATTTTATACAACCGATCGTAATTGGGGTGATCGTTGGGGGGGCACTGCTGGTTGTCATTATAGTGCAAAAATTTTAAAATACTTTCAAAGTGCGTCCTCGACATCGCCATATGGTACAAAATATCGGTACTCCAGTACGCCCTGATCGTTGGATTCTTTACTAGCCCCATAGTTAGTATAAGCCCCCCAAATTTTTTTTATCTCTGGTGCATCCACTGGAGTCCATCTATCGGGTCTGGCGTAGCTGGAATTGGGGTTTTCTTCTATAAAATTCTGGGCATACAAATTAGTCTGGGTAACAATATGGGCAATAAACTCTTCTGAAAAAAAAAAACTTGAAGAAGTCCTTTCCTCTGAACCCTTCCGTATTAAATTGAATCCCTGGGTTCCCAATAAAGTCAGGGATCTGGGGTCTGAAATCTTCAGGGGTACTCCAGTGAGCATCAGATATATTGGGGTCAGCCGCAGTCCTTGGACGCCTTCTCGGGGGTGCAGGGAGATCAGACTCGCTTGATAATGATGATGATGATGATGATGAGGAGGAGTCAGAAAATGCCAGAAAAGTGGGGTCATCGCCACTACCTGAGTCCGAGTCTGATGCAATGATTGCATACGCTTCCTCTGCAGTGTACCTCCTGCGGGCCATAGTAATATAGAATTGGGCACACGGGTAAAAAGTTTTATTGGATAGGACACTGCGGGATGGGGTGACCTCGGGACGGGGTCAGAAAGACAGCGGAAACGTATGTGGTGTATTTCACACTGAACAATATGGCACTGAGCACACACTGTTGTTTTTTTTTTATACTGACAGACTAAACGCTACACTGAATAACTACACGCAACATGCTACACTGACTAACTACACACAACACACTAGACGGACTAACTACACGCTACACACTAGACGGACTAACTACACACTACACTGACTAATGACGGGTGACGGGACAGGTAACGAAATGGGAACAACAGGAACTTTTTTTATTTTTTTGTATTTTTTTTTTTACACAGACAAATACACTGACACTACACAGACTAAATACACGCTACACACTAGACGGACTAACTACACGGTACACTAACTAATGACAAGTGACGGGATAGGTAACGAAATGGGTAGAAACTGAACTTTTTTTTTTTTTCTAAAAGGGATACACTGACACTACACGCTGCGCTACACTACACTGCTGATCGCACACTACAGGTCACTCACTACACTACACTTCTGATCCCTCACTCACTACACTACTGATCACTACACTACAGCACACTACAGATACCTCACACACTACAGGTCACTCATTACACTACACTACACTTCTGATCACTACACTACAGCACACTACAGGTCACAGCTACACTACACTACACTTCTGATCACTCACTCACTATACTGCTGATCACTACACTACACTACATACACTACACTACACTTTTGATCACTCACTACACTACTGATCACTCACTACACTGCTGATCACTACACTACACTACACTACACTACACTCACTCCCTGCCTAATCTACACTCTAATCGCACTTTATATTCACAGAATACACAGTAGGTGCTCTCTCTACAAGCACCGGAAACACACTGAGGTGCTTGCAGACAGAGCCCGTACTGTAAACAGCGCGAACTCCGCTGCCGCGGTGTGATTGGTCAGGGAGTTTTTCCCTGACCAATAACAGCGATCGTGGGGGAGGGACCGCTGTGATTGGTCCCCAGCCCGGATGCAGCACTTGTCTGCTGACTATGTCAGCAGACATCATTCTGTGTCGCCGCGATTGTCGTCGCGGCGACACATAAACGACATGACGTACCGGTACGTCATGTTGTGTGAAGTACCCAGCTCCCATGACGTACCGGTACGTCATGGGGAGGGAGGGGGTTAATATCCTGTGGACCATTGCCTGCTGGTCTTTATTTCAGCTTACTGCCATATTTAAGTTCAGGAACTTCTACTTGTACTGTATTATAACACAATGGTTTGTATGTCCTTCCTTGGAATATCCAATACCTTTGTTTTATACACTGAAGTTTGTAATACAGCACTTAGGCAGACCATTCCTGGATCCTCACATCCTGCACTCCTAGAATATGGAGCCCAAGTTACAGCCAGACACAGTCTAGTATGCCCTAAAACACTTTGCTGCCACAACTGACTGTTTCCCAGCAAGTAGGTCAGCCACGGGGCTTCTGCTCACTGTCTGGGAACAAGCCTCCCTGGTTTCCAGCAGCTCAAACATAATTACAATACCTTTGGGGTCAATGGATTATTTAAGAGCCACAAGGACTGACTAATAAAGTTTAAGTCTTTATTCTAAAAAGGTAGCAATTAGATATGAGCGAGCATACTAACGGCAAATACTCGAGCAAGTATTGCCTTTTGCTAGTACCTGCCCACTCGTCTCAAAAGATTCGGGTGCCGGCGGGGAGAGGTGGGGGGGGAGAGGGGAGGAACTGGGGGGAGATATCTCTCTCTCCCCACGCTCCCCCCTGCTCACTCCTGCAACTCACCACTCACCCCCGCCAGCACCCGAATCTCGAGTATTTGCCCTTAGCGAGTACGCTCGTTCATCTCTAATAGCAATGTTTATATAAAGCATATACAAAAGGAATAATATACAAAAGGGTAAGGGACATACAATATACACACAAAACAGTTATGAAAATAAAAGGGATATAATAATAGAAATACCAGTTTTTATGAAGTCAGTTCAAATACTACGAGGAGCACATGGAAATATGGAGAGTCTGGTATCAGACAAAGCTCCTTGGTCTGACAATTTTGGAATGTGTGTGTCCTCAGTTTTAAAAGCATGTCCAAACTGCACCCCCACCCCCAACCTCCCCTAATGACATCAGGGAGAGGCCTGCTGGGTTAATGTACAAATTTTAGTTACTAATTCCTTGTTTGATCGATAGCAGTATTTCATCTCAGAGATGTATAGTCTCCCATTTGTAAATTGCATGAGGAGGAGAGAGACAATGATGAAGATGTTGATCAATAGAACTTCCTGTGTTAACTAGTAATTTTGTCATGGAGATACAAGAGCTATAGCCATGCTAATTGCCACATCCTCAAAGTTACAATGACAAAGTTAAAATGTCAGTAAACCTTCATTCAGCTGTAACAGGAAGCCTAGTGAATTTTAATTGAGCTTAGTTACCACACCTGAGCGCCTGCATGTAACTCCCCCAGTGTTCCCAGGTAGGAAAGTAGCTGATACTACAGAACACTAGCTGACATGCAAAGATGGGTGAATCTCCCGGTGTTATACTACCTATACCTAATAAAGTTGTGTATGAGTAGGGGGCCAGAGCGGGAACCGCAGGTTCCATAAGTAAAGGCCCCACATGACAGGGGTGGTAGGGGATCGCGGGAAAGGAAAGGGTTAATTGGGGTGGAAATAGTTAAGGGAGGCAGGATATGGATAGGTGGATTTGAAAGTATACAGGGGGGAGGCAGAAGAAGGGGGAGGGCTAATTAGGGGCTATAAGAAGGGTAGGAGGGGTTAGTAGGGCACCATTTTAGGTGAGAAGTTTTAGGAGTCACAGACAGTGTAGGAGAAGAAAAATTAAAGAAAACCAAACTGAGCGGGTGTTGGAGGAGCTGCGGGCGGCTGCTGGAATACATGGAGCCGGCTGGCTGAGGAGTATTGCGGCAGGAGCGCTCATCGATCCCCCAGGTGAAGCGTCTGTAGGAGTGGGGAGGGGTCGCCCGCCGTGGAGGAGCAGGCCACCCACACGCTTAATAGCGGAGGAATCCATTCCTTGCACCCGGCGCCGCCTGAGGAGTCCCTCCGGGGACCCTCTGCTTTGTCCCCCCAGCTCTACACCTCGGAGCAGGGGAAGGCAGAGCAGAAGGAGTCCGCGCAGGCCGCTGGGTGCGACGGTAAGCGGTGAGCCCCGTGCCGAGCGGGGGGCGGGGCTTACCGCACCGGGCGTCGGAACACAGAGGAGGCAGACAGCACGTTCCCCTGGCGATGAACCGGCCGGGGAACGGTCTTGTCGGCGCGATCGGCAGCAGAGGACAGCGGAGGAGTCCAGGGAGGTGGAGGCAAGCAGACCGGGGACCAGCGCGGACACGGCGGTGTCCCCTGAGGCTAGTCCAGCCGGGGGGCGTGCCAGGAGACCAGGACAGCGGGGAAGCAGAGCCACGGGATCCCCTGGAGAGGGTACCAGCGGGCTGGCAGGGCAGCAGATGGAGGGGGGGCGCGGGCCCCCACGGCTGCGATCAGTAGTTCATGTTCCAGGTCGGGACGGACAGCAGCATGGCCCGGTGTGTGGCAGAAGAAACCAACGGACGGAGGCGCAGAGCATCGCGTTGGAGCCAGGAGAGCTGGAGACCGACAGCGAGGAGGAACGCCAGGATCCATCGGGCACGGCTGGTGGGGACACAGCACCCAGGCAGCTTGGTGAGCACAATTTACTGTGGGACATGTCTAATGTGGGTGTTGGAGGGGGAGGGGGAGGTGCTGTATGTAATAGTATTGGGGGATTGCAGGATGATTTACAGTTACTTTTAGGGAACGTTAGACAGTTGTTACAGCGCTGCGAACAGGGTAGGGGCAGGGATGGAGGTACAGCTCCATCCCCAGCTACAGCATGGATTGCGCCAGCGACGCAGGGGGTTGCACCGGCAGTGGCAGCGTGCGGGTTGGGTAGTGGCGAAGGGCAGCGTACCGCAGGCGTAACGGTGGGGGTACAGACGGAGAAGGACGGCGAGGCGGTGAGGTTGGATGATAAAGCGAAGGGAGAGGTCTATGTTTGTTTTGAGGGACCGCTGGGGGCGCATTTAAAGAAAGAGGTCAGGGAAAAGATTTGGAAGGACGAATACGTCGAAATCTTTTCCCTCCTCCCCCTTGAGAAATTTAACCTTGACAAGGGGAAAAGGACGGATTACAAAAAAGAGGAGGAAGAGAAGCGGCGCTGGCGGCTGATACCGCAGACCTTTTCAAACTGGTTGCAAGCGTTTGCGATCTTAGCGGGGGTAGTGGGGGAGAAGGCGCCAGAGAACTGCTCGGCGTTGTTCTGTTACTTGGACTC
This sequence comes from Eleutherodactylus coqui, assembly GCF_035609145.1. Classification (NCBI taxonomy): domain Eukaryota; kingdom Metazoa; phylum Chordata; class Amphibia; order Anura; family Eleutherodactylidae; genus Eleutherodactylus; species Eleutherodactylus coqui. The sequence goes on along the minus strand of NC_089837.1, from coordinate 361,351,070 downwards.
CATTGGTGAGGCATACAGAACATACGGCGGGCAGTCCTGGCTTAGGTATGATGAGCAATTCCGACAGAGAAAAGCTGTGCGGCCTAATATCCGATGGGACCATAAGGATATTGGTCTCTGGTTGAAAGTGATGGCGCCTTCACGCTATGGCCAGCCCTTTCAGGGGGGAGCCGGCAATGCCGGCTCGTTTAGTGGATCGAGCGCAGCAGGATCTTCCGGAACATCGACGGGCTAGAAAACAGGTTTATGCTGGCAATTTAATGAGGGAGCATGCAAGTTTGGGGCAGGGTGCAAGTTTAAGCACAGCTGCTCCATCTGTAATGGGGGATCACACGGCGCGTCTAGGTGCTTCAAACTCGGAAAAGGTAAAGGTCCAGCTACTGCTGGGCAGAGGGAGGACGCCGGTGAAAGTGCAAGAGATGGAGCCCTATCTAAGTAGATACACGGACACGGCTCAAGCGCAGTTTTTATTGTTAGGGTTCACGGAGGGGTTTTGGATCCCCGCTCCGGTGCACCAGGTCCCATTCTCGGTAAAAAATCTGCAGTCAGCGCGCCTTTATCCAAAGATAGTTAGTGAGAAGCTGGAAAAGGAGGTAGGCGCGGGACGCATGGCGGGTCCTTTTAGTTCCTTACCCATGCCTGATTTGGTTGTGTCACCTTTGGGGGTGGTCCCGAAGAAGGAGCCGAACAAGTTTCGGCTCATTCACCATTTATCATACCCCAAAGGGCGGTCAGTAAACGATGGTATCGATCCTGAGCTATGCTCAGTGGTCTATACTTCGTTTGACGCGGCAATCAAGCTAGTGCGTCGCTGTGGAAGCGGGGCGTTATTGGCTAAGACCGACATTGAGTCGGCTTTCCGATTACTCCCTGTTCATCCGGAGAGTGTGAAATTGTTAGGATGTTTTTGGGAAGGGGGGTTTTACGTTGACTTGTGCTTGCCAATGGGATGCGCTATCTCATGCGCATACTTTGAGGCTTTTAGCACTTTTTTAGAATGGGTGGTTTGCGAGGTTTCATGCTCGAAGTCGGTGATTCATTATTTGGATGACTTCCTGTGTGTAGGCCCAGCAAACTCGGGAGTCTGCGCGTCGCTGTTAGCCACAGTTCAGTGGGTGTTTCAGCATTTTGGCGTTCCACTGGCATCCGATAAAACGGAAGGACCGGCGACTTGTCTCGATTTTCTGGGTATCACGATTGATACACAGAGAATGGAGTGTCGGCTTCCTGAGAGCAAATTGCAGTCACTACGGAAGGATCTGATGGCGGCAAAAGGGGCAAAGAAGATGCCCCTAAAAGACATTCAGTCATTATTGGGGAAACTCAATTTTGCATGCAGAATTATGCCGATGGGGAGGGTTTTCTGCAGGAGACTGGCGGGTGCGACGGCGGGGGCAAAGGCTCCACATCATTTCATTCGTGTTTCGGTAGACACGAAGGCGGACTTACAGGTTTGGTTATCGTTCCTGCAGCATTATAACGGGAGGTCGTTGTTTATGGAGGAGGTGGTGGACAGTTTTGATTGCGAATTGTTTACGGACGCAGCGGGCAGTTTGGGATTTGGGGCCTTTTTTCAGGGTCACTGGTGCGTGGAGTGTTGGCCGCTTACGTGGGTGGAAGCGGGGTTTGTTAAAAATTTAGTGTTGTTAGAATTGTTCCCAATTGTAGTAGCCGTGACAATTTGGGCAGAGTGGTTCAGAAATAAAAAAGTCAGGTTTCATTGTGATAATTTAGGAGTGGTTCAGGCCATTAATTCTGTTTCGGCGCATTCCCCTCCAGTGGTGGATTTATTGCGTTTTTTTAGTTTTATCCTGCTTGCAGTTAAATGCGTGGGTTGTGGCTGTACATGTGCCAGGAGTAAAGAATGATATAGCAGACTCTCTATCTCGCCTCCAGTGGGATCGTTTTCGCTCACTGGTTCCGGACGCGGACGAAGAGGGTTGTCCATGCCCGCCTCATCTATGGAACGTGGTACACTTGCGGCGGAAAAATTGATCAGAGCTTCGCTGGCACGGGGCACTTGGAGGAGTTACGAGGCGGCATGGGAGGAGTGGCAGTGTTGGTTATCCAGTAGAGGGGGAGTGTGTTCGGAGGAGGGGCAGGTGGAAGCATTGTTGGGGCTGCTGGGGGAGGCGTCTGTTTTAGGTTGGTCAAGATCAAAGATTTGTCGGCTATTTGCGGGTTTAAGTTTTGGTTTTAAAAGAAGAGGATTTTTGGACATCACCAAGAATTTTTTGGTGAGACAAGCAATGAAGGGTTTGCGGAGTAAAGAGGTGAGCGGGGACAGGCGGCGGCCGGTTACATTTCAGTTATTATTGCGGATGGGAGAGGTGTTGGGGCGGATTTGCACAGACGGATCTGAGGCTCGGTTGTTTCGCTGTGCTTTTTCTTTAGCGTTTTTTGGAGCTTTTCGCCTGTCCGAGCTGGTCGCACCTAGTACGACAAGGGAAGGCGGGCTTTTATCGAGCGACGTTTTGTTGGGGGACGGCAAAATTGAGATTTGGTTGCGCCACTCAAAGACAGATCGGTCGGGAAGAGGAATGAGGATACATTTGTATGAGGTACGAGGCTCGCACATGTGTCCAGTAAAATGTTTACGGGAATATCAGATCGCCAGTAACCAGGAGGGGGGCCCTTTGCTTAAGCATTGCAATGGTTCCTTTTTGTCTATGTTTCAGTTTAGAAGGGTACTTGACCTGGTAGTGGCAGACTTAGGGTTAAAAGGGGCAGGGTTGTCTTCGCACTCTTTTCGCATAGGTGCAGCAACTGAAGCAGTGGATAGGGGGCTGAGTCCGAGTGTGGTGAAGAAGATCGGGAGATGGACATCGGAGAGGTACAGGTCGTATGTGCGCCCGGTATTGACTTGAGTAGTGATGGGGGGGGGGGGTTGATAACAGGACTGGGGGGTTTTGCCGGGCGGATGGAGGTGGGGGGCGGTGGACTAATTAAAGCGTTTTTAATTTTGTAATTTTGTTACATTAGGAGGCAGAGAACCAGCCTTGGTATGGATACTAGGCCACTCCTTTGTGTTCTGGGCAGAGAGAAGAGCGAGGATGCGAGAGACTGGACGACAGCTCGGAATCCAAACGGAGAAGGCCGTAATTCGCTGGTTGGGTTTCAGGGGTTTGAATTGGTGTAGGATTTTACCTGAGGTCAACGGGTTCGTGGAGAGGGATAGAGTACCAGATATTCTAGTGATTCACGCGGGGGGGAATGACCTCGGCAGCCGCCCAGCAAGGGAGCTGCGGAGGGACATTCAATATGACATGTTGAGGCTAAACAAGCTTTGTCCTAAACTAGTCATAGTCTGGTCGGAAATCATACCGCGTAAATGTTGGAGGGGAGCCCGTTCGGTGGAGAGGTTGAACAAGGCCAGAATTAAACTCAATAGACATATTTCGGCCTTTGTAACAAGGAATGGGGGAGTAAGTGTCCGTCATGTAGATTTAGAGTCAGGTGAAGGGGGTTATTGGTTGTCAGACGGTGTGCACCTTAACGAAATTGGCATTGACATGTGGGCATTGGCAGTGCAGGAAGGCATTGAAAGGGCTCTCCTTATGGTGGGGGCTGCGCAGGCTTAGGGGGTAAGCCGTGCTGGCTGTGGCGGGTGGGGGGTCCTTGGAGTCGGATTTATGGTGGTTGAGGGGGGAGTCTGGTGGGTACGGCCCCACCTTTAGTATTCCCTCCTATTATGGTATCTGGTTATCTGGTGCTGGGGATACGGCCTATGGGGGGGGGGGGGGGAGTCCCTCCAAGCCTTTTGGGGTTTATGCAATACCAGCCAGTTAAGATGGCTGGGGTTCCCCGAGCCGGTAGTTACGGTTGGGGACAATAGTGGAAATGTGTTATGCACCAGATTGGGTGGCTCCAAGGACCCTCCACTCGTAGGTTAAAATGTTTAAAGAATTGTTGTTGTGCACTGTTAAATAAAAGGCTGCTGTGGCCAATTAAAATCCAAACCGTGAGTAGTGTTTATTTCAGGTATGGGTTGGGGGGATGTCACAGCAGAGAGACTCCGACCTATCCCGGTCAAGTAGGGGGCCGGAGCGGGAACCGCAGGTTCCATAAGTAAAGGCCCCACATGACAGGGGTGGTAGGGGAACGCGGGAAAGGAAAGGGTTAATTGGGGTGGAAATAGTTAAGGGAGGCAGGATATGGATAGGTGGATTTGAAAGTATACAGGGGGGAGGCAGAAGAAGGGGGAGGGCTAATTAGGGGCTATAAGAAGGGTAGGAGGGGTTAGTAGGGCACCATTTTAGGTGAGAAGTTTTAGGAGTCCCACCCACCCTCCCTTTAGGTTAGTAAGGAATGTGTAACCTAGAATGCTTGTCATGGCAGCAATGGCGGTGGCGGGTGGGGGGTCCTTGGAGTCGGATTTATGGTGTTTGAGGGGGGAGTCTGGTGGGTACGGCCCCACCTTTAGTATTCCCTCCTATTATGGTATCTGGTTATCTGGTGCTGGGGATACGGCCTATGGGGGGGGGGGGGGAGTCCCTCCAAGCCTTTTGGGGTTTATGCAATACCAGCCAGTTAAGATGGCTGGGGTTCCCCGAGCCGGTAGTTACGGTTGGGGACAATAGTGGAAATGTGTTATGCACCAGATTGGGTGGCTCCAAGGACCCTCCACTCGTAGGTTAAAATGTTTAAAGAATTGTTGTTATGCACTGTTAAATAAAAGGCTGCTGTGGCCAATTAAAATCCAAACCGTGAGTAGTGTTTATTTCAGGTATGGGTTGGGGGGATGTCACAGCAGAGAGACTCCGACCTATCCCGGTCATGATATTTCCTGTACAAATGCTTTGCTATTTTTTTTTTTAAAGTTCTACTGCAAATTAAAAAATAACACTAAATTGATTACTTAGGTTATTATGATAGGTATGATTTATTATAATGGTGACATATGCCTATTACTTTTTATTTAAAGAGAATCTGTCATGAAAAACCCTTTTGAACAGTGTGAATAGTCGAAAAGACCCTGGTTCCAAAACTGCTGTTATCTCTGAACTCATGTGCACTCCCCATAAAAGTCAGTAAATGGTCTGTGTTATGTACTGTAATGTATCCAAATAACTCCTTAGCTCATAGAAATAGTAGAGCAGGACTCCTAGATGCTTGATTAGCATACAGAACTCAGGCTGTTTCTAGGCTTACAGTAGGGAGAGTGAAAATGAGTTCAGAGCTAATAATTACATCTTTCAAATCTGTTGGCCTTCAGCTATTTACACATTATAATACTTCAGGAGTGGCTGAGATTATTTTTGGGTTAAATGTTTTGGAATAGTTTTCCCAACCTTTAAAAATTATATCTTTACTAGAGATGAGCGAGCATACTCGCTAAGGACAATCGATCGAGCATTGCCCTTAGCGAGTACCTGCCTGCTCGGAAGAAAAGATTCGGCTTCCTCTCTCCCCCCTGCTCCCCCCTGCTCACTGCCGCAACTCACCTCTCACCCGCGCCGGCAGCGGAACCTTTTCTTCCGAGCGGGCAGGTACTCGCTAAGGACAATGCTCGATCAAGTAATTGTCCTTAGCGAGTATGCTCGCTCATCTCTAATTTTTACCTTTTTTTCTTTTTAGGGCGAAGTCAGACAAGCGGTTTTTTTGCGTGCGCCTATGTGTGCAAAAAAAGTGCATCCATTAGAACCATTGGTTTCCTATGTAGTATTCACATGTTCGATTTTGCAGGTGCAAAATTTTTGCACCTGCAAAAGATAGGACAGCTGTGCGCTGGGAAGGTCCGTGCTGCGCTTAAAGATTCCCTGTGGGGAGTCCCCTTATCACTGAACACTGTGACAGCACCGTCATAGTGTTCAGTGATGAGAGGAATGCCCACGGGGATAGCTGTGGCAGAGGATCGCAATTTTCTCCCATTGTTTCCCATTGCTTTGAATGGAATTCAGGCAACCCCCACAGTGATTCTCAGGGAAGGGCTTGAAATATAAGCCCTTCCCTGAAAATTATCCCTACCTGCTGTATAAAATAAAAAATATATATACATCACCTCTCCACTAGAGATGAGCGAACACCAAAATGTTCGGGTGTTCGTTATTCGGAACGAACTTCCCGTGATGCTCGAGGGTTCGTTTCGAACAACGAACCCCATTGAAGTCAATGGGCGACCAGAACATTTTTGTATTTCGCCGATGCTCGCTAAGGTTTTCATGTGTGAAAATCTGGGCAATTCAGGAAAGTGATGGGAATGACACAGTGACGGATAGGGCAGGCAAGGGGCTACATGTTGGGCTGCATCTCAAGTTCACAGGTCCCACTATTAAGCCACAATAGCGGCAAGAGTGGGCCCCCCCCCCCAACAACTTTTACTTCTGAAAAGCCCTCATTAGCATGGCATACCTTTGCTAAGCACCACACTACCTCCAACAAAGCACAATCACCGCCTGCATGACACTCCACTGCCACTTCTCCTGTGTTACATGCTGCCCAACCGTACCCCCTCCCCCCCCACAGCGCACACCAAACTGTCCCTGCGCAGCCTTCAGCTGCCCTCATGCCACACCACCCTCATGTCTATTTAGAAGTGCGTCTGCCACGACGAGGGACCGCAGGCACACACTGCACAGGGTTGGCACGGCTAGGTAGCGACCCTCTTTAATAGGGGCGGGGCGATAGCCCACAATGCTGTACAGAAGCAATGAGAAATATAATCCTGTGCCACCGCCATCAGGAGCTGCACACGTGGGCATAGCAATGGGGAACCTATGTGCCACACACTATTCATTCTGTCAAGGTGTCTGCATGCCCCAGTCAGACTGGTTATATGCACCTTAACAGTAACCGCGTTGGTGGTAATGTGGTGGTGACTGCGGACCTAGTACCACGGTTGTATTTTGTTGGTTTTCAGAATGTGGCCAGGATTAAGTGGGCCGTGGCGGGGGGATGGTGGGGGGGCTCTCTTGTAGTGTCGGTAAAGGTGAAATTCTTGGACTGCCACCAGACGAACCAATGCAAAGGCATTTGCCAACAATGTTTTCCCTGTTGGAGGAGATGGGGGATGTTTTTGAGGCACTACGTGTCCTCTCCACGTGTCCGTGGTTATATGCACCTTAACAGTAACCGCGTTGGTGGTAATGTGGTGGTGACTGCGGACCTAGTACCACGGTTGTATTTTGTTGGTTTTCGGAATGTGGCCAGGATTAAGTGGGCCGTGGCGGGGGGATGGTGGGGGGGCTCTCTTGTAGTGTCGGTAAAGGTGAAATTCTTGGACTGCCACCAGACGAACCAATGCAAAGGCATTTGCCAACAATGTTTTCCCTGTTGGAGGAGGAGGGGGATGTTTTTGAGGCACTACGTGTCCTCTCCACGTGTCCGTTCCATGTAAGCAATAGTAGCACTCAAGACAGGCCCCAGTAACAATTCTGAAGCAGCAGTATAGCGGGAGCGCAGTCTTCGTTCCATGTAAGCAATAGTAGCACTCAAGACAGGCCCCAGTAACAATTCTGAAGCAGCAGTATAGCGGGAGCGCAGTCTTCGTTCCATGTAAGCAATAGTAGCACTCAAGACAGGCCCCAGTAACAATTCTGAAGCAGCAGTATAGCGGGAGCGCAGTCTTCGTTCCATGTAAGCAATAGTAGCACTCAAGACAGGCCCCAGTAACAATTCTGAAGCAGCAGTATAGCGGGAGCGCAGTCTTCGTTCCATGTAAGCAATAGTAGCACTCAAGACAGGCCCCAGTAACAATTCTGAAGCAGCAGTATAGCGGGAGCGCAGTCTTAGTTCCATTTCAGTAGCCTTAGTATAGCCAAGGCACAAGTGACATTTATGTAGCTAAAGTGTAGGCCAACCCCACACACCTTTCTGTACCATGAGTGCAGGCGAAGAACATAGAAATTACTATGATTACACTGTAGGTGAGGGCCCCAAAAAATTGGTGTACCAACAGTACTAATGTACCTCAGTAAAAATTGGCCATGCCCAACCAAGATGGCAGGTGAATCGCTTTGGTTAATGTGGCTTAAGTGGTAACTAGGCCTGGAGGCAGCCCAGTGTAACGAAAAATTGGTTCAAGTTAAAGTTCCAACGCTTTTAAGCTAATTGAAACTTATAAAAATTGTTCTGAAAAATTATTTGAGTGAGCCTTGTGGCCCTAAGAAAAATTGCCCGTTCAGCGTGATTACGTGAGGTTTCAGGAGGAGGAGCAGGAGGAGGAGGAGGAGGAATATTAGACACAGATTGATGAAGCAGAAATGTCCCCGTTTTGGATGGTGAGAAAGAACGTAGCTTCCATCCGCGGGTGCAGCCTACGTATTGCTTAGGTATCGCTGCTGTCCGCTGGTGGAGAACAGAAATCTGGGGAAATCCAGCCTTTGTTCATCTTGATGAGTGTTAGCCTGTCGGCACTGTCGGTTGACAAGCGGCTACGCTTATCTGTGATGATTCCCCCAGCCGCACTAAACACCCTTTCCGACAAGACGCTAGCCGCAGGACAAGCAAGCACCTCAAGGGCATACAGGGCTAGTTCAGGCCACGTGTCCAGCTTCGACACCCAGTAGTTGTAGGGGGCAGAGGCGTCACCAAGGATGGTCGTGCGATCCGCTACGTACTCCCTCACCATCCTTTTGCAGTGCTCCCGCCGACTCAGCCGTGACTGGGGAGCGGTGACACAGTCTTGGTGGGGAGCCATAAAGCTGGCCAGGCCCTTAAAGACTGTTGCACTGCCTGGGATGTACATGCTGCTCGATCTACGCACATCCCCTGCAACATGGCCCTCGGAACTGCGCCTTCTGCCACTAGCGCTGTCGGCTGGGAATTTTACCATCAGCTTGTCCGCAAGGGTCCTGTGGTATAGCAACACTCTCGAACCCCTTTCCTCTTCGGGAATCAGAGTGGGCAGGTTCTCCTTATACCGTGGATCGAGCAGTGTGTACACCCAGTAATCCGTCGTGGCCAGAATGCGTGCAACGCGAGGGTCACGAGAAAGGCATCCTAACATGAAGTCAGCCATGTGTGCCAGGGTACCAGTACGCAACACATGGCTGTCCTCACTAGGAAGATCACTTTCAGGATCCTCCTCCTCCTCCTCCTCCTCCTCCTCCTCAGGCCATACACGCTGAAAGGATGACAGGCAATCAGCCGGTGTACCGTCAGCAGCGGCCCAAGCTGTCTCTTCCCCCTCATCCTCCTCATGCTCCTCCTCCTCCTCCTGTACGCGCTGAGAAATAGACAGGAGGGTGCCCTGACTATCCAGCGGCATACTGTCTTCCCCCGCCCCCGTTTCCGAGCGCAAAGCAGCTGCCTTTATGGTTTGCAGGGAATTTCTCAAGATGCATAGCAGAGGAATGGTGACGCTAATGATTGTAGCATCACCGCTCACCACCTGGGTAGACTCCTCAAAATTACCAAGGACATGGCAGATGTCTGCCAACCAGGCCCACTCTTCTGAAAGGAATTGAGGAGGCTGACTCCCACTGCGCCGCCCATGTTGGAGTTGGTATTCGACTATAGCTCTACGTTGTTCATAGAGCCTGGCCAACATGTGGAGCGTAGAGTTCCACCGTGTGGGCACGTCGCACAGCAGTCGGTGCACTGGCAGCTTAAAGTGATGTTGCAGGGTGCGCAGGGTGGCAGCGTCCGTGTGGGACTTGCGGAAATGTGCGCAGAGCCGGCGCGCCTTTACGAGCAGGTCTGACAAGCGTGGGTAGCTTTTCAGAAAGCGCTGAACCACCAAATTAAAGACGTGGGCCAGGCATGGCACGTGCGTGAGGCTGCCGAGCTGCAGAGCCGCCACCAGGTTACGGCCGTTGTCACACACGACCATGCCCGGTTGGAGGCTCAGCGGCGCAAGCCAGCGGTCGGTCTGCTGTGTCAGACCCTGCAGCAGTTCGTGGGCCGTGTGCCTCTTATCGCCTAAGCTGAGTAGTTTCAGCACGGCCTGCTGACGCTTGCCCACCGCTGTGCTGCCACACCGCGCGACACCGACTGCTGGCGACATGCTGCTGCTAACACATCTTGATTGCGAGACAGAGGAGGAGGAGGAGGAGGAGGAGGGTGCTTTAGTGGAGGAAGCATACACCTCCGCAGATACCAGCACCGAGCTGGGGCCCGCAATTCTGGGGGTGGGTAGGACGTGAGCGGTCCCAGGCTCTGACTCTGTCCCAGCCTCCACTAAATTCACCCAATGTGCCGTCAGGGAGATGTAGTGGCCCTGCCCGCCTGTGCTTGTCCACGTGTCCGTAGTTAAGTGGACCGTGGCAGTAACCGCGTTGGTGAGGGCGCGTACAATGTTGCGGGAGACGTGGTCGTGCAGGGCTGGGACGGCACATCGGGAAAAGTAGTGGCGACTGGGAACTGAGTAGCGCGGGGCCGCCGCCTCCATGATACTTTTGAAGGACTCCGTTTCCACAACCCTATACGGCAGCATCTCAAGGCTGATGAATTTTGCGATGCGGACGGTTAACGTTTGAGCGTGCGGGTGCGTGGCGGCGTACTTGCGCTTGCGCTCCAACAGTTGCGCTAGCGACGGCTGGACTGTGCGGTGCGAGACATTGGTGGATGGGGCCGAGGACAGCGGTGGTGAGGGTGTGGGTGCAGGCCATGAGACGGTCGTGCCTGTGTCCTGAGAGGGGGGTTGCATCTCAGTGGCAGGTTGGGGCACAGGGGGAGAGGCAGGGGTGCAAACCGGAGGCGGTGAACGGCCTTCGTCCCACCTTGTGGGGTGCTTGGCCATCATATGCCTGCGCATGGTGGTGGTGGTGAGGCTGTTGGTGTTGGCTCCCCGGCTGAGCTTTGCGCAACAAAGGTTGCACACCACTGTTCGTCGGTCGTCAGGCGTCTCTGTGAAAAACTGCCAGACCTTAGAGCACCTCGGCCTCTGCAGGGTGGCATGGCGCGAGGGGGCGCTTTGGGAAACACTTGGTGGATTATTCGGTCTGGCCCTGCCTCTACCCCTGGCCCTGGCCACCGCACTGCCTCTTGCAACCTGCCCTGCTGATGCCCTTGACTCCCCCTCTGAAGACCTGTCCTCCTGAGTAAGCGTTGCACACCAGGTGGGGTCAGTCACCTCATCGTCCTGCTGCTCTTCCTCCGAATCCTCTGTGCGCTGCTCCCTCGGACTTACTGCCCTTACTACTACCTCACTGCAAGACAACTGTGTATGATCGTCATCGTCCTCCTCACCCACAGAAAGTTGTTGAGACAGTTGGCGGAAGTCCCCAGCCTCATCCCCCGGACCCCGGGAACTTTCGAATGGTTGGGCATCAGTGACTATAAACTCCTCTGGTGGGAGAGGAACCGCTGCTGCCCAATCTGAGCAGGGGCCCGAGAACAGTTCCTGGGAGTGTTCCCGCTCCTGAGCAGGTGTCATTGTAGTGGAGTGAGGAGGCTGGGAGGAAGGAGGAGCAGCAGACAGAGGATTCGGATTTGCAGCAGTGGACGGCGCAGAACTGCGTGTTGACGATAGGTTGCTCGAAGCACTTTCTGCCATCCAGGACAGGACCTGCTCACACTGCTCATTTTCTAATAACCGTCTCCCGCGTGGACCCATTAATTGGGCGATGAATGTGGGGACGCCAGAAACGTGCCTCTCTCCTAATCGCGCAGCAGTCGGCTGCGACACACCGGGATCAGGAGCTCGGGCTGTGCCCACACCCTGACTTGGCCCTCCGCGTCCTCGGCCGCGTCCACGTCCTCTAGGCCTACCCCTACCCCTCAGCATGCTGTATTACCAGTGATTTGATTTAACAGGCAGGAAATAAATTGGCGCAAGACTGCAGGCCAAATATAATTTTTGCCCTTTTGGGAAAACGAAAGGCCCCACTGCCTCTAGTGAATGAATAATCTAAGTTTAATAACTGTGCTGTGTCCCTGCTTATGTGTCACAGAACGTGAGGGTAGCAGAGTTATTATAACTCTGGCAGAGCAGGTATTTTTTTTCCCAATTAAGGAAAGCAAATGGCGAAGCCAGCAGTAAAGCGTAGCTGGGTGCGTATGATTTAGCAATGTTTTTCACGCAGCTCACACGTGTCCACAGGCGTTAGGACGGACAGAGGCTGGACAAATAGATTTGTTTTCAGTTTTTTCCCACCAAAAGGCAGCACTGCGTATATTCAATGAACATGAGAAGTTTAATAACTGTGCTGTGTCCCTGCTTATGTGTCACAGAACGTGAGGGTAGCAGAGTTATTATAACTCTGGCAGAGCAGGTATTTTTTTTCCCAATTAAGGAAAGCAAATGGCGAAGCCAGCAGTAAAGCGTAGCTGGGTGCGTATGATTTAGCAATGTTTTTCACGCAGCTCACACGTGTCCACAGGCGTTAGGACGGACAGAGGCTGGACAAATAGATTTGTTTTCAGTTTTTTCCCACCAAAAGGCAGCACTGCGTATATTCAATGAACATGAGAAGTGTAATAACTGTGCTGTGTCCCTGCTTATGTGTCACAGAACGTGAGGGTAGCAGAGTTATTATAACTCTGGCAGAGCAGGTATTTTTTTTCCCAATTAAGGAAAGCAAATGGCGAAGCCAGCAGTAAAGCGTAGCTGGCTGCGTATGATTTAGCAATGTTTTTCACGCAGCTCACACGTGTCCACCGCCCGTAAGGACGGACACAGGCTGGACAAATAGATTTGTTTCCACTTGTTTTTCCACCAAAAGGCAGCACTGCGTATATTCTATGAATAATAACTGTGTTGTGGCCCTGCCTATACAATTCTTTCCCTGCAGTATCAATGGAGGGTGGAATGCTCTGCAGAGGCGATTTTGAGAAGCCCAAAAAAAATGCAGCACAGCTAACAGCAGCCTGGACAGTACTGCACACGGATAAATATGGCCCTAGAAAGGACCGTTGAGGTTCTTGAAGGCTACACGCACTCCTAACACTCTCCCTGCCTATGCAGCACTTCTGTCCCTAATGCCAGGTGCAACGGTCTGCAGAGGCGATTTTGAGAGAAAAAAAAATCCCACTGCTAACAGCAGCCAACACACAGCTATCAGTGGCCCTAATAAGGACCTTTGGGGGGTCTTGAAGCCTACACTAACTACCAATTCTTTCCCTACAGCAGCTCCGGTATAAACAGCACTGTCCCTCATCTAACTCACACCGCATCTGAGGCGAGCCGCGGGAGGGGCCGACTTTTATATTAGGCGAACACCTGATCTCGCCAGCCACTCACAGCAGGGGGGTGGTATAGGGCTTAAACGTTGCAGGGGGAAGTTGTAATGCCTTCCCTGTCTTTCAATTGGCCAGAAAAGCGCGCTAACGTCTCAGGGAAGGAAGTGAAAGTAACCAGAACACCGCATGGTGTTCGTTACGAATAACGAACATCCCGAACACCCTAATATTCGCACGAATATCAAGCTCGGACGAACGCGTTCGCTCATCTCTACTCTCCACCACTGTCGGGGCTCCGTCCCATCTTCTCGCTGGCTCCCCAGCACTGTTTTAAAGCACTTTCCCCTGGCTGGGGATTTAAAAATCCCTGCCTCCTGAAAGTGCTGCGTCTGATTGGCTGAGCGCTCAGCCATTCATTGAATGACAGCTGAGTAATACCTGTGATTGGTCACAGTGCTCAGCCAATCAGAGGCAGCGCTCAGCCATTCATTGAATTCAACTGAAAAAAATCAATTAATCTTTACCTCCTCCAGGAATTACATCTCTTTCGAAGATGAACAATTTGTAACCAAAACAATTTTCCAAGATTGGAGCAAGAGTGTGAAATGCAAAATGTCTTTCATTGGATTCATAGGTTGAAGAACTTTCAAAAGACAGATAAGCATCAAATTCTTTCCCATCTGAGTGAAGAAAAAAATGCATATTATCATCTGCACAGAAGATTGATCATATGTATCTCAATAGTGATTAGCTAAATGTCTTTACAGGGCTATGGTAATGGATAGCAGTTGTTCAAAACAACCATAGTTGTTGTTCTATGGTCTGATTCTGGTGTTCATGTTCAACATTCAATGTCTGATCTCCCCGGTCCTATTTCCACACTCCTGTCTGGTCTTATTCCTGTCCTGTCATCACTGCTGCATCTGGCTGCCCACTGTAATTATTCTGGGGACTGTAGCCTGTGAACCTCTTCTGAGGCCACACAGAGGGGACTCCATTAGCTTGTGGAACCACACAGAGGGACACCAGTGCTTTGTGGGGTAACAGAACATACACTAGTCTAGTACTATGGTGAAGCCATAGAGGAGAGACTAGTATTATGGGGGTTACTGAGAGGTTCATTGGGGCAGGATGGTCATCTAGGCCCAGATAAAGAGCAAAACCAAAAATGCGCATCACTAATCAGAGAAGACACTACCTGTGATCACTGGAGGCAACTGTCCTGTAATCACTATCACTGTGTAGAACTGCTATATGACTTTGATATAATGACTGCACTATATAGAAGTATTCTAGAGCTGAGTCGCTGTTTCTAAACCCACCGTGTTGTAGATATGCTGAGTCTAATATAATTTTTTATGGGGTGCTCCGAATTCTACGTTTTGCTATGTAGCCCCATGGTTGCTATGTACGCCCCTGACTTACATTACAGAATGAAGTTAATATACAAGGATATATGTTGAGGCTCTCATTTTGAAGAACTGCCTAACATATCCCGGTCTGCCTGTGACATCAAGTTAAATCAGAATCATGGGTTAGCTCTGCTTTCCCAACTATATTGAGAATTTTATTTTTTGGTAATCGGGCTGAATAAAATCTTCGGTGTCAACGGTTTTCATCTAGCATCTCTGGAGTTTAAATTGTACAACAGACCTAAAGTACATATCATCTTCTTAGACATCTATAATGATGACCTAGAAAATAGTATGGTTAAACTGCAGTAAACCTGAGTTTTTAAGACCAATTTCATGTTTATAAAGTTTGTTGTCACACGACAATCATATTAGCATTGACCATGTAGGGATTAAGTTTCTCCTTTATGTTATAATTTTGTAAACTTTCATCTTTTTTAAACTAAAAAGTGAATTCCTTATTACACCCCTAATGTCCAATGATAAAAAAAAAATAGTAACAGTAGTTATATGTCTTATGTACAGTACATACAGTGTATACAACATATGAGATGTTTCTAAGGCTGCCTGTCCACGGGCGTTGTAGTATCCTGCGGCGGATCTCCGCCACCTGGGAACAGGAAACGACAGATGGATCTTCGCCGGCCAGCCTATCTGACAGATAGGCTAACCGCGGAGGACCGCGAAGAATGCTCCCATTTGCTGACCTCGAGTGGAGGATCGCAAAGATTCTCCGCTCGTGGACAGGGCGGCTGCACTCTCTATAGCAATGCTATGAAGAGTCTTCACTGCGTTCCCCGCGGCTGGATTATGGCCACGGGCAATGCAATGCAAACTCGCCCGTGGACAGGCAGCCTTGGTAATATCTTTTTTTTTGTGATGGGGTAAAAGAATCTATGTGGTCCACTGATCACAATTTGGATCTAGTGTATGAAGGTTCCCACACAGTGTCATGACTTCTATTAGAAACAGAAACTTTGAAGCTAATGTGAACTTAAGCTTTAGATTCTCTTCAGTTCCAATTCTCTTACAGAATTATTTCACATCACTCTTTTCTTTTGGATTCTGAATGTCATAATAGTCTAAGGATACTCTAATATTGCTGTTCATTCATACACTGTAACTGATGAAATAGAAAGATATGACACTTACCTCCAATGGTTTCATCTACTCCAGTTATACTACGGTATAAGAGAACAATTCGTATCCTGAACAGTATGCACAAGCCAATCAGAAATACAACTGAGACAGAGCAAGTGACAGATGCGATAATTGATGTTGTGAAAACTGTTCTAGAAATATCTTGACTTTTTTCTGGTGGAGAAATAAAGAGATTACAGTGATTTAACAGCCTTTCATCGACTTTTTAAATATTTAAACTACATGTAATATTGGACCCTGGGAGCCTTTCATAAGTTTGTAAGAATTGTCAGATTTATTTGAAGACTAAATTTATTTTCAGAACCACTTTTCTACAATGTAGTAACAACAGAATGCATTGCCTCCTGTTGATGTACATTTATAACTCAGATCCCGAGGAAAGTTCAGAAGCAATTGATAGAAAAAACTAATCAAAATCATCTGATTAAGTAAATATTACAAAATGGCTTAACAACATATACTACCAGTAAAAAGTTTTAGAACACCTCAATTTTTTCAGTTTTTATTAATAATTACACAGTTTAATGTCCCACATGTACCGTATATACCGGCGTATAAGACGACTTTTGAACCCCGAAAAATCTGCTCTGCAGTCGGGGGTCGTCTTATGCGCCGGTAATACAAAAAAAAAAAAAGTGTAAAAGAAAAAAAATTTATTACTCACCTCCCACGGCGTTCTGTCGCGCTCCGGCAGGATGTCGCTCGCTCCGGCAGGCTGTCGCTCGCTCCTCGTCCCCGCCGCAGCATAGCTTTCTGAATGCGGGGCTTGAAATCCCCGCTTCCAGAAAGCTAATACACACGCCGGCAGCCATGACAGCATTGAATGGCTGTGATTGGCTAAAGCACACGTGGCTTCAGCCAATCACACTATTCAATGACATCATTGAATGGCTGTGATTGGCTGAAGGCGCACGTGTTAGCAATCACACCCATTCAATGATGTCATTGAATAGTGTGATTGGCTGAAGCCACGTGTGCTTTAGCCAATCACAGCCATTCAATGATGTCATGGCTGCCGGCGTGTGTATTAGCTTTCTGGAAGCGGGGATTTCAAGCCCCACATTCAGAAAGCTATGCTGCGGCGGGGACAAGGAGCGAGCGACAGCCTGCCGGAGCGAGCGACATCCTGCCGGAGCGCGACAGAACGCCGTGGGAGGTGAGTAATAAAATTTTTTTTTTTTCTCCACTGAATACCGGCGTATAAGGTGACAGTTGGGGGGTCGTCTTATACGCCCCGTCGCCTTATACGCCGGTATATACGGTACTTTGAAATGAAAGCATAGAGCAAATAAACAAATTAAAGGGAATCTGTCAACTAGTTTTAGCCCTATAAACTAAGTTTATGGGCTGAAAGTAGCTGACCTGCTGAATCCGATGTTTTATCATTCTTTTCCCCTCCTTTTTCCACATTTTAGGGCTCAAATCTTCTGCTGCAGTACATTGGGAATGAATAAGATTAATAAAAATAATAAATTAACTATATTTCACCAAATTAAATCTAGATTTTTGACTCTTCAAAGTAGCTACCTCTAGTTGATGCAACAGCTTTACACAATCAAGCATTCTTTCTACAATTCAGGTATTGTTTAGAAAATTCTTCCCAACATTGTTTCAGAGGTTCGCACAAATGTGCTGTACTTGTAGGTTGCTTTGATTTCACCTTATTGTCCAGTTCATCCCAAACAAGCTCAGTGGGGTTTGTCTGGAGACTGCGCAGGCCATTCCATTTTTGAAGCTATTGGCTTCTTCTTGTCATCTTACATAGTTCTGACATAACCTAGAAGTATGTTTTGGATCACTGTCTTGTTTTAATGTGAACCTCTGACCAACTAGGTGCACACCAGAGGGTATTGCACGGCATATCAAAAGGCTGTGTTAGCTTTTTTGTCCAGTGTGCCAGTCACCCTGTGTGAGTTGCCAACTCTGGATCCAACAAGAGAGGCCCAGACCATCGCACATCCTCCTCCATGTTTGACAGTTGGTGTCACACACTCAGGAACCATCCTCTCACCTACTCAATGATGTACAAAAACTCTGCATGATGTATCAAAGATGTCAAATTTAGATTCATCAGTCCATCAGTAGTTTGCTGGAGGTGCTGCTCGGCCAAGCAAATCTTTTTTTTTTTTTTTCTTGTGGGGATCTTAGCAGGGGCTTTCTTACTGATACTCTGCCTGTCAAACCAGCAGATAGATGTCTCTTCATCACAGTCAAAAAATTTTTGCTACAGTATTTTTTACTACATGAAGACGTGCTTGAGGATTTTATACTGTGAGGCGCAGATGACGCAAACTGTTGACTCTACATCAAATTTGCTGACTGCATGATAATATTTGATCTTTGTAGATTTATATGTGCTGAATTCAAATATCACATTTGTTTATTCCAACTAGGTCTACTGTTCATCATGTGTCTATTAAACACATATCACATATCTATATGATTGACATATTAAATACATGAGCTAGAATCTGAAGATTGACTAAAAGAGATATCCATGATGGATCCCTTCAAACAACATTACATAAACAGAGCTAGAACTGATAAATAATATTGTTATCTTTCATGATTCCAGCATATGAATAAATGAGGTATTATACATTAATCTTATTGCAATATAATTACGTCAATAGACAGTTAACATCCAATTAATTCAACAGACATTACTTGTGAAAGAAGGTGCGAGGAGGGAGTGCAAGAAACTGGACAATATAAATAGTCCTACAAAGTAGAAGCCTGCAGATTTAAGTCATGGACTGCATTGAGTTTCTACACGAGATCATCATTATGCAAAGAAGAAACCAGCGGTAAATGCTATGTGACACTTTTCACTTTACACCATTCAATAACTGTTACCATGAGGCCGGTCACGGACCACGGGTGGCAGTGGTGCAGTTCGCTGCAGCGTTCTGGGATGGTGTTGCGCCCACATTCGGGTTGGCAAGTGACAGCACCGTGCACCGGTGTGCTGGCGCAGTGTGAGGAGCGCGCATCCGTGCGCGTGCGTGCCTGCTATTAGAGGCGTGCACTCTCTACCTCTGTGAGTTCTAGTGGCTGGCTGGGAGCTCCAGTCAGCTAGCCTGATTGGTCTCCACCCAAGGGGGGGAGACTCCTGAATATAGTCTGGCAGCTGCTGATAGCAGTTGCCAGTTATTGGTTCCATTCCCTGTGTGTCTGACTTCGGTCCTGCTCCAGTGAAAGTTACCTTGTCTCGATCCAGCTCTGCCTGTGTTCTGGGGTCTTCCTGTTGTGTTGGTTTATTCTATCAGCCTAACCTGTCCATACTAGTAAGTTGTCATCTGCATAAGTACGGCGGTTCCTTCCTGTCCTGCCACTAGGCAGCGTAGGGTCAGTGTTGGCGACCTGGACCTGTCTACCTTTGCGGCTATCTCCAGGATGGGACATTGGCGTGGGTGAGGGTCAGGGAGCTCCGGGCCGTGCGTACCTGTGCACACTACTAGTACTGTAACAATAACGTTTGATTGATTAGACTAGATACCAAATACTATTTTTTTAATAGTTGTAAGTTCATTGCTACACATTCTGACACTAACGTACCATCTCGTCATACATATGGGTATGTCTTACATGCTAATATGCAACATGATACTGAGGTATGTGTAAACAAATATTTCTCATTTGTAAAAAATTTTAACCTGATGCATCATTTCTGGCATCATATTTGGAATCAGCACCTTCAAATTGTATAGGATCAGTACAGTTAGGTCAGCACAAAAAAAAAACATCATATGCAGACCAGTGTAACTTACAGTTTGTACTGTAAAACCTCACAACCAAAGTTATGATGACAAGACAGCCAGTAGAGTTCTGTTACACAAATACTGTTATACCATGGAGTTGCCATATGACAGTATATTAGGATGGCATCTCATAATAAAGAGGCAAGAGGTCAGGAAAACGGTATCCCTGGTCTGTCTGCTGTTAAACTCCTATCTGTGGGACACTCGCCCTGATAAGGGCATCCCCACTCCATGGCAGCTGTCACCTACACAGATCCCTGTTGCACCCTAGCATAAATAAACCACATCCCAACGTGTTACCCAGATACATGACATCCAAAGGTCTCCTTCTGCATGGTGCATGAGTATTAACGTCCTTTATACAGGGAAAGTGGAAAAAGCCACAGCCAGACTGCTCAGCTGGCAGCTTATCTCCAGGAAGAACAAAAGGATTGTGCACTGAAATTTATTGTGGTTGATCATTTTTTTCCTCCCCGATGTCATTTGTAGTAGAAAGTTGTGACGCCCTCATATACATTCAACAGTTGCCTAATCTGACCAAAACTGGCTCAGTTTGGACAACTTTTTTATTGTGCCATTCTAGCATAGAAAAGAGAAGGTTAGGATCAGTTTATATAATCTTCAACAACTGCACGAGCGCCAACGTCACCACCAAGGTCATTAGCGCTCATGCAGAGCATTTGGACAGGCACAGTTCTATGTAAAGTGCTGAGCGGGGAGCATTTATACTCAGCCAGAATCCCACGATCCAGCAATGTTTTTAATGCTTACTGAAAGTCAGTGATAAAGAGAAGTGAACGAATAGTAAATGATTTTTTTTTGCATTTACACAGATAATTATTGCTCAATTTTATTCATTTGAATGAATTTTGAGCAATATCACTGGATCACAGAAAAAGAAATTGACTGCTACTTGAGGTATTTCATGTGTATTATACTAAACCGAGTGTGTAAAGTCCAATGTTGTGGTCGGATTGTGCCTCGGACGTCAGATTCTAAAGTTATACACGGTATCATTGGCTATTCATACAGATGCGAGGAACTGATTTTATGTTGATTATACAGCCACAATACGTAACTAAATTGTCCTTCAAAACTGTGAGAGATTACAAAACTTGTTCGCGTTAACAAACATGTAAATAAAAAGTTTACTTGAGTCTTTACACAATGCACATACATAGTCCAAAAGTACTTTAGGTACTTGCTTTTGTGCTTGTGAGTGTTTGTTGTTGACCACTGCAGAAGCCAGGTGTAGTCGCCCATCATGTTGGGGTTGAAATGGCCTTGATATTGTTTTTCCATGGTGGCAATATCCTGGTGGAATCTTTCGCCATGTTCATCACTCACGTCACCCAACAAATCCAGATGAGAATGTAAGAAATGAACTTTGAGCGACATTTGGCAGCCGAGTTGCTGATACACTAATGTAAAAACTAATGTGTTGCTTACAAGTTCAGCATGGTTGTCAGCCCGATGGTTGCCAATAAAGTTTTGCACAACTTGCACATATGCATCCCAAACAGAGAGTTCAAGCGTGTTCAATTTAGATCTGAATGTGTCATAATGCATTAATTTGTGGATTTCAGGACAAAAACAAAATTCCTGCTTTTAGTTTTGGCTTTTCCTAACTTGTCCTCCCGATACAGGAAACCATTTCCATTATGATCCATAGCAACAACAGGTTTTCATCATGCCCAGCTTAACGTGAAGTGGTGGAAGGTACACTGACATTGGATCAACTAGTGATACATGTAACACATTGTATCTGTCAACAGCATGCTCAACTCTGGATGGCCACTGGGTCACTTTGTAATAATTGCTCACAATCAGGAGAAACAATTTTTTACTTGTTCTTATTTGAAAATCGAGAAATAGCAGTCCAAGTAATGACTGCTATTTCTGTTCATGTCATAGGCACAGCAAACGGCATTGCCTTCCTCTTGCCATTGCCATTGAGCCACTGTGTCTGAGGTCAGAGTAGAACATGGTGCAGCAGATGTGAGGTGACCATCTTATGTCTTTATCTCCAACTTTACATCTAAAATAATATTTGTAAGGAATCTTCACTCTCTGTCTGTTTTTTGCACTGAACACATGTGGTATTTTTGCAACGTGTGACAAGCGGAAAGAGGCCTGCACTTGCTGAGTGGTTTCTAACATGTGGCTGAGGAGCCATGTCACAGTGGCAATGCATGCCGCACGCTCTTTGTAATCTCGCACACCATTGAAGGTATACACCAGGATCTGGATGACAAATGGAATTAGGTGATCGTGACGCCAGTGCCTGGATTAAAAGCGCTTGGTAGCTAAATAAGATGTACCCATGTATTTAAGCAAATGACAAGCACACTATTTACTTTCAGGCACCAGCAAATATACACCTTGCATATACACAGTTTAAGCGCAGATAAACAAACCTTCCCCCTTAGCTCAGGTGCATCTGAGCTAAAGGAGGAGCTATATATAGAGAGAGAACTGATGAGAAAATACCCCTTTCTTCCAATTAACATTAAATTTCCCACCATGAAACACTGTGCTCAGGTTTCCTTCAGTACTCACAAAATTCCTATGAAGATTCTCTACTGCTTGTCTGAAGCTTTGAGTCTGTCTTTCTGTCCGATAGAAAGCAACGCTGGCTTGAATGGACTTGGGTTTGGGAAAGCAAGCAGCTTCTCAGCTTCTGTGTAATTTATTAGC
This sequence comes from Eleutherodactylus coqui, assembly GCF_035609145.1. Lineage (NCBI taxonomy): Eukaryota > Metazoa > Chordata > Amphibia > Anura > Eleutherodactylidae > Eleutherodactylus > Eleutherodactylus coqui. The sequence goes on along the minus strand of NC_089837.1, from coordinate 361,328,977 downwards.
TGCTGCACACAAGATTGCTCTAAATTTTACATAACACCATCTCTAATTACAGCAGGACAGAGAGGAAGGAGAAGCTGGGTTCTTCATGACTGTCAGTTTCCTCCCTGTCCATCTCACCTCATCCCTCTCCTTCAACTGAACTACTCACTGCCTCACTCCATACTCCCCCTTGACTTCTGTCTTCTAACACTGTTATCAATTTCTATCTGGGCAATATGAAATGAGACGGAAGAAGCCCCCTCCTTTTTTTTTCCCTCTCTCCGGAGGGGGCTTGTCAGAGCTCAGCTCTTACGGTATTTACAATGGGGAACTGCCTAAACAACCTTACATCCTTAGTTCCTATCCTGACTCTCTTTTCTTATTAAATGAAGTCCAGCATAACTACCCTTTGGTAAACGAACTGGTAGTTAGAACAGTTGCTCTTATCTTGCAAATAAAATACATCTATTCTGTAGTGCCAGTCCAGTTCACTACATATTTACTAGAGATGAGCGAGCACCAAAATGCTCGGGTGCTTGTTGCTCAACTCAAACTTTTCGCAATGCTCGAGAGCTTGTTTTGAGTAACAAACCCCATTGAATGGGGGACTCGAGCATTTTTGTATATGACCGATGCTCCGCATAGGTCTTCACTTGTGAAACTCTGGAAAACATCCGAAAGTCATGGAAACACCACAGAAACGGATAGGGAAGGGCAGGGGCAGCATGCAGGGCTGCATCTTAGGCTCCCAGGTCCCACTATTAAGCCACAATAGGGGCAACAGTCTGCCCCCCCCCCCCCCTAACAATTTTAACTTCGGACAAACCCTCATTAGCAAGGCACACCTTAGCTAAGCACCACACTACCTGCAACCAAGCACAATCACTGCCTGCGGGTCACACTGCTGCCTCTTCTCCATATGTTACATGCTGCCCAACCCCCCCCCCCCCCGCACGACCCTGCGTTCACAGCGCACACAAAGGTTTCCCTGCGCAGCCTTCAGCTGCCCTCATGCCACACGCTCGCTTCATAGCTACACCACCCTCATGTCTATTTCTAAGTGCGTCTGTGATGAGGAGGAACCAGAGGCACACACTGCAGAGGGTTGGCAGGGCCAGGCAGCAACCCTCTTTGAAAGGTGGGGGCGATAGCCCACAATGCTGTTGAGAATCGATGATAAATTGACTTACGATCATCATTCCAATCCCATGGCACCTCCGTCGCAAAATTGCCAGGAGCCGCAAACATGGGCATAAAGGGGACTCAGGTGCCAGCCCAGCACTTCTACACATCTCCACAATATAGCAAGACTCTGTGTGGGAAGTATGTGAGTGGGCCCTGGGTCAGGCTCGGTCCCAGCAAACACCTTGTGTGGCCCAAGGTGCTGCGAGTGACATAGCAATGGGGAATCCATGTGTCCACACACTACTCATTCTGTTTGGGTGCCGGATACCTCATCGACAATGCAAAGGGGAAAGCCATCTGCACCCTTCCCAAGTCAGTCAGTGACTTTGTGCCAGACAGGTAAAACACTGTGATGGGAAGTCTGTGTGCACCCACAGCATAGGCGGGTCCAACAAAGAACCCAAAGACATTAAACATGAAGAAAGCACAGTGCCCAAACATGGCAGACTTTCACTGCGCTGAGGACATAGGCCTCTGCCCACACCCTTAGAAATCGCGGGCATAGAGCAGACTACGATGCTAGTACAACTGTGACTGTCTCATGAATGCAGTAATGCTCCTCTTGTTTGGCCCAAACTAGTGTCTCAGATAACTGTGGTAACACAACAGAAAATGCATGTTGCCCAGTGCTGATCCCATGACCCCAAGCTGGAGGAGGAGGTGGCATTACAAGGCCAAGAAACCATGACCAGGACCCGCTGTAGTCTGTGTGGGAAGTATGTGAGCGGGCCCTGGGTCAGGCTTGGTCCCAGCAAACACCTTGTGTGGGCCAAGGTGCCGTGAGAGACATAGCAATGGGGAATTCATGTGTCCACACACTACTCATTCTATTTGGGTGCCGTATACCTCATCGACAACGCAAGGGGAAAGCCATCTGCACTCTGCACTCTACCCAAGTCAGTCAGTGTATTTGTGCCAGACAGGTAAAACACCGCGATGGGAAGTCTGTGTGCACCCACAGCATAGGTGGGTCCTAGGCAACCCAAGACATGAACCACAAAGTAATCAGATGCCCAAACATGGCAGACTTTCACTGCGCCAAAGACATAGGCCTCTGCACAAACCCTCAGCAATCGGGGGCATAGAGCAGACTCCGATGCTAGTGCAGCTATGAACGTCTCATTTCTGCAGTATCGCTCCTCTTGTCTGGCCCAAACCAGTGCCGCGCATAACTGTGATAGCACGAGAGAAAATACATGTTGGCCTCGGCCCACAATTCATGCCTTGGTCAGTCAGTGTTTTTGGCCCAGATAGGTAAAACACCGTGATGGGAAGTCTGTGTGCACCCACAGCATAGGTGGGTCCTAGGCAACCCATGACATGAACCATAAAGAAATCAGAGTGCCCAAACATGGCAGACTTTCACTGTGGTGAGGACATAGGCCTCTGCACAAACCCTCAGCAATCGCGGGCATAGAGCGGACTCCGATGCTAGTGCAGCTATGAACGTCTCATTTCTGCAGTATCGCTCCTCTTGTTTGGCCCAAACCAGTGGCGCGGATAACTGTGGTAACGCGAGAGAAAATACATGTTGGCCTCGGCCCACAATTCATGTCCTAGTCAGTCAGTGTTTTTGGGCCAGATAGGTAAAACACCGCGTTGGTAAGACTTTGTGCACCCATAGTACAGACAGACCCCTGTAACATTCCAGTAGTAAAGGTATAAGCAGACCCCAGTAACATTTCCGTAGCAGAAGTATAGGCAGAGCCCCTGTAACATTTCTGTAGCACAAGTATAGGCAGACCCCTGAAACATTTCTGTAGCAGAAGTATAGGCAGACCCCAGTAACATTTCTGTTGTAAAAGTACAGGCAGACCCCTGTAACATTTCTGTAGCAGCAGTATAGGCTGACCCCTGTAACGTTACTGTAGCAGCAGTATAGGCAGACCCCAGCACTATTTCTGTAGTAGAAGTATAGGCAGACCCCTGTAACATTTCTGCAGCAGACGTATAGGCAGACCCCTGTAGCATTTCTGTAGGAGCAGTATAGGCAGACCCAGGTAACATTTCTGTAGTAGAAGTATAGGCAGACCCCAGTGACATTTCTGTTGTAAAAGTACAGGCAGACCCCTGTAACATTTCTGTAGCAGCAGTATAGGCAGACCCCTGTGACATTTCTGTAGCAGCAGTATAGGCAGACCCCTGTAACATTTCTGCAGCAGCAGTAGAGGCAGACCACTGTAACATCTCTGTAGCAGCAGTACAGTCAGACCCCAGTACCATTTGTGTAGTAGAAGTATAGGCAGACCCCTGTAACATTTCTGTAGCAGAAGTATAGGCAGAGCCCTGTAACATTTCTGTAGCAGCAGTATAGGCACACCCCAGTACCATTTCTGTAGCAGCAGTATAGGCAGACCCCTGTAACATTTCTGTAGCAGCAGTATAGGCAGACCCCAGTACCATTTGTGTAGTAGAAGTATAGGCAGACCCCTGTAACATTTCTGTAGCAGAAGTATAGGCAGAGCCCTGTAACATTTCTGTAGCAGCAGTATAGACACACCCCAGTACCATTTTTGTAGTAGAAGTATAGGCAGACCCCAGTACCATTTCTGTAGTAGAAGTATAGGCAGACCCCTGTAACATTTCTGTAGCAGCAGTATAGGCAGACCCCAGTACCATTTCTGTAGTAGAAGTATAGGCAGACCCCTGTAACATTTCTGTAGCAGCAGTATAGGCAGACCCCAGTACCATTTGTGTAGTAGAAGTATAGGCAGACCCCTGTAACATTTCTGTAGCAGAAGTATAGGCAGACCCCTGTAACATTTCTGAAGCAGCAGTATAGGCAGACCCCTGTAACATCTTTGTAGCAGCAGTATAGGCAGACCCCTGTAACATTTCTGTAGCAGCAGTATAGGCAGACCCCTGTAACATTTCTGTAGCAGCAGTATTGGCAGACCCCTGTAACATTTCTGTAGCAGCAGTATAGGCAGACCCCAGTACCATTTCTGTAGTAGAAGTATAACCAGACCCCTGTAACATTTCTGTAGCAGAATATAGGCAGACCCCTGTAACATTTCTGTAGCACAAGTATAGGCAGACCCCTGTAACATTTCTGTAGCAAGAGTATATGCGAACCCCTGAAACATTGGTGTACCATTAGTGTAGGTGAAGTCTGGAAAAATTAGTTAGATAACAGTATAGGCGAGGGCCAGAAAAATTAGTGTACCAAGAGTACAAGTGTACTTGTGAAAAATGTATCAACCGAGAGGGCAGGTGAAACCCAGAAATATTTCTTAAAGATACAGCTTGCTGTGCCTTAATTTGCAACAGAGCCTGGAGGCAGCCCAGTGAAAAAAATTGGTTTCTGGTAAAGTATCAACACTTTTGAAACTTTGAAAAATTGTAAAAAAATTTTTAATGGAGCCTTTTGGGCTGCAGAAAAATTGGCAGTTCAGCGTGATGACATGTTGTTTCAGGAGGAGTAGGTGGAGGACTAATATCAGATAGTGATTGACAAAGCTAATTCCCCCTTTTTTTCCGGTGATAGAGAATGCTTATTTATCCGGTTGCAGCGAAAAGAATCTTTAGGTACCGCTGCTTTCCGCCGGTGGAGAAGAGAAGTCTGGGGAAATCCAGGCTTCATTTATCTTTATGAGTGTAAGCATGTTGGCACTGGCAGTTGACAGGCGGGTACGCTTATCCGTTATGATTCCCCCAGCTGCACTAAACACCCTCTCTGACAAAACGCTAGCGGCAGGGCAAACCAGCACCTCCAGGACATACAGCACAAGTTCGTGCCACGTGTCCAGCTTTGACACCCAATAGTTGTTAGAGCAGAGGCATCACGTACGCCGGTGGTATGATCGGCTACGTACTCCCTCACCTTCTTTTTACAGTGCTCCCTCTGACTTAGCCTTGACAGGGGAGTGGTGACACAGTCTTGCTGGGGAGCCATAAATCTGGCAAAGGCCTTGGAGAGTGTTCCCCTGCCTGCGCTGTACATGCTGCGTTATCTCCGCGCCTCCCCTGCTACTTGGCCCTTGGAACTGCGCCTTCTGCTGCTAGCGCTGTCAGATGGGAAGTTTAGCATCACTTTTTCCACCAGGGCCCTGTGGTATTGCATCACTCTTGTACCCCTTTCCTCTTCAGGAATGAGAGTGGAAAGGTTCTCCTTGTACCGTGGGTCGAGAAGGGTGTACACCCAGTAATCCGTGTTGGCCAGAATGCGTCTAACGTGAGGGTCACGAGAAAGGCAGCCTAAAATGAAGTCAGCCATGTGTGCCAAGGTACCAGTACGCAAGACATGGCTGTCCTCACTAGGAAGATGACTTTCAGGATCCTCCTCCTTCTTCTCCTCCTCCACAGCCAATACACGCTGAACAGATGGGAGGCAAGCAGCGTGGGTACCCTCTGCAGTGTGCCCAGCTGTCTCTTCCCCCTCCTCCTCCTCCTGCTCCTCCCCTTCCTCCTCCTCCTCCAAAACGCGCTGAGATATAGACATAAGGGTGGTCTGGCTATCAAGCGACATACTGTCATCCCCCGTCTCCTGTTTCAACCACAAAGCGTTGGCCTTTATGCCTTGCAGGGAGCTTCTCAGCAGGCATAGCAGCAGGATGTTAACGCTAATGATTGCCACATCGCCACTCACCATCTGGATAGACTCCTCAAAGTTTCCGAGGACCTGGCAGATGTCTGCCATACAGGCCCACTCCTCAGTAAAGAATTGGGGAGGCTGACTACTACTACGCCGCCCCTGTTGGAGTTGGTATTCCACTATTGCTCTACGCTGCTCATAGAGCCTGGCCAACATGTGCAGCGTAGAATTCCAGCGTGTGGGCACATTGCACAGCAGTCGGTGCTCTGGCAGCTGAAACCGATGTTGCAGGGTCCTCAGGGTGGCAGCATCCGTGGGGGACTTGCGGAAATGTGTGCAAACGCAGCGCACCTTGCCGAGCAGGTCAGACAAGTGCGGGTGGTTTTTCAGAAACCGCTGAACCACCAGATTGAAGACGTGGGCCAGGCATGGCACGTGTGTGAGGCTGCCGAGCTGCAGAGCCATCACCAGGTTACGGCCTTTGTCAAACACGACCATGCCCGGTTGGAGGCTCAGCGGCGAAAGCCAGAGGTCGGTCTGCTCTGTCAGACCCTGCAACAGTTCGGGGGCCGTGTGTCTCTTGTCCCCTAAGCTGAGTAGTTTCAGCATGGCCTGCTGACGCTTGCCCACCGCTGTGTTGCCGCGCCACGCCACACCGACTGCTGTCGATGTGCTGCTCACACTTCTTAATTGAGAGGTAGAGGTTGCGTAGGAGGAGGAAGAGGGGGAGGGTTTAGAGGAGGTTGCATAGACCTTCGCAGATACCAGCACCGAGGTAGGACCCGCTATTCTGGGTGTGGGTAGGACGTGAGCAGTTCCAGGCTCTGACTCGGTCACAGCCTCCACCAAATTCACCCAATGTGCCGTCAGGGAGATATAGTGGCCCTGCCCGCCAGTACTTGTCCACGTGTCTGTGGTTAAGTGGACCTTCCCAGTAACCGCATTGGTGAGGGCACGATTTATGTTGCGGGAGACGTGCTGGTGTAGGCTGGGATGGCACACCGGGAAAAATAGTGGCGACTGGGGACCGAGTAGCGCGGAACCGCTGCTGCCATCATGTTTCTGGAAAGCCTCCGTTTCCACAAGCCTGTACGGCAGCATCTCCAGGCTGATTAATTTGGCAATGTGCATGTTTAAAGCTTGTGCGTGTGGGTGCGTGGTGGCCTATTTGCACTTTCGCTCCAACGCTTGTGCTAGCGACAGCTGAAACATTGCTGGATGGGGTCGAGGACAGTGGAGGTGAGGGTGTGGGTGCAGGCCAGGAGGCGCTCATGCCTGTGTCCTGAGAGGGGGTTTGGATCTGAGTGGCAGGTTGGGGCACAGGGGAAGAGGCAGTGGTGTGACCGGAGGCGGTGATCGGCCTTCATCCCACCTTGTGGGGTGCTTGGCCATCATATGCCTGTGCATGCTGGTGGTGGTGAGGCTGGTAGTGGTCACTCCCTGGCTAATCTTGGTGCAACACAGGTTGCACACCACTGTTCGTCGGTCGTCCGCGCTCTCACTGAAAAATATCCACACCTTTGAACGCCTAGCCCTCTGCACGGAGGCTTGGCACGAGGGGGTGCTTTGGGAAACAGTTGGGAGATTCTTCGCTGTGGCCCTGCCTCTAACCCTGGCCACCCCACTGCCTCTTTCAACCTGTCCTACTGCTGCACTTGCCTCCCACTCTGAAGCCCTGTTCTCAGTAGGCTTAGCTAACCAGGTGGGGTCAGTCACTTCATCGTCCAGCTGCTCTTCCTCTGAATCCTCTGTGCGTTCCTCCCTCGGACTTACTGCCCTTACTACTACCTTACTGATAGACAACTGTGTCCCATCATCATCATCCTCCTCACCCAATGAAAGCTCTTGAGACAGTTGCTGGAAGTCCCCAGCCTCATCACCCGGACCCCGGGAACTTTTCAAAGGTTGGGCATCAGTCACGACAAACTCCTCAGGTGGGAGAGGAACCATTTTTTCCCACTCATGGCAGGGATCCGAGAACAGTTCCTGGGAGTCTCCCTACTCATCAGAATATGTCATTTTCATGGAGTGAGGAGGCTGGGAGGAAGGAGGAGCAGCAGCCAGAGGATTCAGAGTTGCAGTCCCTAGGCCGGGAGTAGTGGACTGCGTAGAAGACTGGGTGGCAGATGCATTGCTGGATGCATTTTCTGCCATCCACGACATGACCTGCTCACACTGCTCTGTTTGTAATAAAGGTCTGCCACGTGGACCCATAAATTGTGATATGAAGCTGGGGACCCCAGAAACTTGCCTCTCTCCTAATCCTGCAGCAGTCAGCTGTGATTCACCTGGACCAGGAACTCGGCCTGTGCCCACACCCTCACTTGGACGTCCGCGTCCACGTCCTTGACCCTTACCCCTACTCCTCATCATGGCGGATTACGAATAGAGCAGGGGCCAAATAAATTACCCCACTGTACAGCACTGACAACTGAGCCTTAATTCACCGCACACAGAGACATGTAGATAGCAGAGGCTTTATGCTGTGACCAGGAAAAAAGTAACCCACTGTCTTGCGCTGATACCTAGGGGTAATTTACTGCTTGCAGAGACTTGTAGATTATAGAGGCTGTGTGGAGTGGGAGAAGACTGTAAAGCCAGTGGATAGTGCTAGTAACTGCGGCGATCTCAACCCCAAAAACAGAAATGGTATTGTGAGACGCTCTGCACAGCGGCTGAGCTGAAATACTTTGCAGTGGCCCCAGTAATATTACAGTACTGTTTAGCGGTGAGACCGCTGTCTAATTCACTGCAGACAGAGAACGGTATAAATAAGTATGGAATTATTTGCGTGCACTTTCACGCTGAGCGGTATTTTAACGCAAACTCCAGCAAGAAAAAAAAAATTACGGAAGGCTGCAAGCAGGCCTAGCTGCGTAATAATATAATAGAGGCACTACAACTCCCAGCAGCCACCCAGTAAAATGCACACGTTCAGATGTTGCCCTAAGAAGGAGCTTTATTTTTTTTTTGGACAGAGGATACAGGCTGTATAGTGTATATCACTTTCCCTCTAGAAGTGCCTCTGGCCCTACGCTGTGCGTCTAATTTACTCCAGACAGAGAACAGTATAAATAAGTATGGAATTATTTGCATACACTTTCACGCTGAGAGCGGTATTTTAACACAAACTCCAGCCAGAAAAAAATATTACGGAAGGCTGCAAACAGGCCTAGCTGCGTAATACTATAATGGAAGCACTACAACTCCCAGCAGCCAACCAGTAAAATGCACACGGTCAGATGTAGCCCAGCAAAGGAGCTTTTGTTTTTTTTGGATAGAGGATACAGGCTGTATAGTGTATATCACTTTCCCTCTAGAAGTGGCTGTGGCCCCAACGCTCTGCGTCTAATGTACTACAGACAGAGAACGGTATAAATAAGTATGAAATTATTTGCGTACACTTTCGTGCTGAGAGCGGTATTTTAACGCAAACTCCAGCCAGAAAAAAAAAATTACGGAAGGCTGCAAACAGGCCTAGCTGCATAATACTGAAGCACTACAACTCCCAGCAGCTACCCAGTAAAATACACACGGTCAGATGTAGTCCAACGAAGGAGCTTTTGTTTTTTTTAACAGAGGATACAGGCTGTATAGTGTATATCACTTTCCCTCTAAAAGTGGCTGTGTTGGCCCTACGCTGTGCGTCTAATACACTGCAGACACAGACCGGTGTAAATAATTATGGAATTATTTGCATACACTTTCACGCTGAGAGCGGTATGGTAATGCAAACTCCAGACAGAAAAAATAATTACGGAAGGCTGCAAACAGTCCTAGCTGCGTAATACTGAAGCACTACAACTCCCAGCATTCACCCAGTAAAATGCACACAGTCAGATGTAGCCCTAAGAAGGACCGTTGCAGTTCTTGAAGACAGGAACTACCACTACCACTTTCCCTATCTCAGCAGCAGTTTTTTTCCTATACTCTGTATGATAGACTGCAGACTGAAAATGCTATAGCTGTAATGGCCTGCACAGCCCGAGATGGAAAAAAAAATTGTGCAAAACTGCTCCCAGCCAGCCACAACAGTAATGCACACGGTTAGATGTGGCCCTAAGAAGGACCATTGGGGCTCTTGAAGACAGGATCCTACACTATCCCCGAATAAGCAGCAGCACTATACTCTCCCAGTGTGTGTCTGAGGCGAGCCACGGGCGGGACCGCTTTAAATACTCGGCAGTCACTTGATCTCGCCAGCCACTTACTGCAGGGGGGTGGGATAGGGCTGGCACGTCACAGGAGGAAGTGGTAATGCCTTCCCTGCATGTCTATTGGCTAGAAAATGGTGCTAAACATGCAGGGAAGGAAATGGAATTGACTCGAGTAACGAGCATCTTGAGCACCCTAATGCTTGAACAAGCATCAAGCTCGGACGAGTGTGCTCGCTTATCTCTAATATTTACCACAAATGTAGCAAAAAATTGGATGGTTAACACAGCTTCGCCTACTCATCTTTAGGCTAAAACAGACATACTAGCAATATAGCAAAACAGTAAAGGCATGCTACATTAACGGCATAGCATGCTGCAAAATTTAATTTAGAAAATTCTGGATCTGTACTTCATATTATTTCTCATAGTATGGCTACAATTATATACAGAATGTAGTCAAATAGACTGATCCAGGACTATATTTTACTCAATAGCGGTGCTCTATATTGAAATGACAATAGCATTGTTAAATAGGAAGGCATGGATCTGCTACACAATGGTACAATATTATAAATGCTTATGGGCCACATTACAAGTTTTGTATTGGTGCCCCGAATGTTAAAGTTACACTTCTGCTTGTCATTCTGTCTTAGCAATAAGGGAATATCAGATACAAGCTACACTTTGGACTTTGATAGCATACATTGGCTTGATAAAATTTAGTTTCTTACCTTTCAGTTTCAGAACAAATAGCTTGATGTCGCTGCCGATAGCAGTGCGAAGTTGGCACTTATATGGATACTTGATATCGTCGTCACTTACATTTATTAAGTGCAAATCTCTACACAGATTCGAATTTTTGCATTTTTTTGAACTAAAGAAAATTGGGAAACCATAAATTTGTAATATTAAGAATTTTATAAATTTAAATAATAAATAAGTTTTTTCATGGGAAGCTATTATCACTTTACAGCCACTATAAGATCTCACCATATGTGCAAACTGTGCAAGAGGTGCCAAATAAAAGTATTGCACATAAAGATTTGTCACTCTGCTATGCTTGAAAATTGACTACTTGGGCTTCCTATGATATTCATTTTATTTACCAGACTTTTTAAATGCATCCGATAAATGGCGTGCGTTTAGAGAGTGAAGAAAAATGTATAAAAATGAAGTGCATAAAATGATGCATAAAAATTTAAGCCAGGCAGCATTCAACTACTTCCTGCAATAGAATTGCAGTCCATAAATGCTGGCCTTCTGTGTATTCCAGATCAAGCAGTTCAGACACAAAATTTAGATGCAATCCTGCAGTCTTGTTGTGCCTTCCTAAACCAACAGTGTATCTTTTGTGATGACAGTAAGGAGGTCTTTTGGGACTCGGAAACCATCTCAATAGTAGAGCTAGTAAGGTCAATGGAACAAGAATAGCTTTACCTATACAGAGAATGTCAATTAGCATTGTACTTTATATTACATGGAATCTCAGTTGATTCAGTGCAGAACTTAATAAAGCTCAGTGTGTATAACACAGATATAGATGAATATAATCAATATGAATCAAAGATGAGAAAACAACATAGCACTCACCAAAATTCAATATATGTCATGTAGACATATATTGTGACAGTGCTAGGACAGAAGCAGGGTGCATTCTCTTAAGCATTGGTATAGCAAACATTTACCTCACACATGATGCTTTATCCAGATAAAGCTTTAGTATCATAACTATATATGTTTACCTGAATCTATACAAATAAATGCTCAAGAAGACTTGGTGAGTGCCATATTAATACCTCTTCTTCAATCCATATTATTAGCACCTAATGTAGTGACCCAGAGGGTACAACAGGGTAATCAGACACTCAGAAAATTGAATATCTGTCTATGAGCTCCTCAGGAGACATAGAAGGTATCATACAGGAGAGAGACCCTGTCTTTCCCTAATGCACAGGTTAAAGCTATTCTACCCGACAACAGCTTGCTTTGGATTGGCTGCTTGTCAGTAATTGCCCTGATTGGTTGAGGGGAAGGAGTTGTGAGAAGCCCAGGAAAGTGAGCAGGGTGAGGTAGGAAATGAGTTGGAGTCAGGCGGAAAAGTGCAGGAAAATACGGGAAGTGAAGGAGGAGTTAAGAGGAGTCATCATCGGGAGGTGGACAAGTTTACCAGAGTGAAGTTGAGAGAAAACAAATTGGAATAAGCACAGAGTGGAAGCGAGGATTAAATTACAGTGTTCACAACAGTGAGTGTGATCTACCCCCTGAAACAATTCAGTAAAAGCACAGGTGGTTGGGTCTTAATCACCTTCTACCTCTAGAAAGTAATTCTTAGGAAAATCCCCAGATAACTGAGACTGGTGGGTTTATCTTTGGTAACCAAAAGAGAGAGTGAGCGTTGAAGAAAAAGAAATGTGCTATTCATGTTTCTAGAGTAATTGTGAATGCAAACTGAAAATCTGCAAAACAGTGAACTGTATTTCCTCATTTGTTCAATAAGCATTCAGTAAACTGTGTACCTTCGGTTTACCACAAAAGCTACGTGGACTCGTGTCAATTATTTATCTACCATCCATCCGGGTTCACCCCTCAAAATATAATGGCATCACGTGACAATTTGTTAAATCCCTTTTTATTCAAAATATTTTCATTTAACAATGTAGCTAAAGACATAGTCTTGCATTTTCGTATTCATATACCAACATACAAGAAATCTTGCGTTTTCAGATAAAATACTGACATCAACGACAATTTATTAACAAACAGCCTCTGCGTGCGACTGAGCTAGGCTCTATTTTGCCATTACGGGGAGAGACCCCTATAACAGCCAGCGCCCTGCAAGGGCGTCACACTACTGCCGAACAAGGGCATCATAACTCTCCTCATAGTACAGGGAAGTTCATTCTTGGTGCAGCAGTAAGTGGGAGGCAAGTTATGGGGACAGTCTCAAAGGCACACGGTAGCCCAGAAAACCACTGGAAGCCTGATTAAAACAAAGGATTGCAGCAAAGCCATATATTGCCTTGGTACTGCCCTAGGGGGGTTGCAGCCACAATACAGAGGAATCAGAGACAAGGGCAGATGAGCACTAGTGCACACAGGACTGTGCCAGTTTATGTGGGGCACTGTTAAAACATTGTATTTTGGGGACGTATTTTTATATGGAGCACTTTTCGGGTCATTAGTTACAGTAAAGGATTTAAAAATGCTGCAGTTTTATGATATTTTTATGTCACTGATTTTTTATGGGGCACAATTTAAGGCCTCATGGCCACGGGATAATTTTTATTTTAAATCCGCAGCGTTTTTCCCGCACGCGGATCTGCGCCCCATAGGGATGCATTAGACACCAGCAGGGAGTTCAATACCTGCGGATGTCATTTTTTCTGTCAGGCGCAGATCCGCGTACGGGAAAGATAAAGGACATGCTCCATTTTCGTGCGGTTCTCCCACGGGGACAGCTCCCGCAGGCTTCCATTGAAGCCTATAGAAGCAGTCCGGATCCGCGGGAGACCCGTACCAGAATTAAACTTACTTGCTCCAGACGATGCAGATCTTCCTTACTTCGCGGCCGGATCTTCTTTCTTCGGCCTGGCGGATGTGCCCGGCGCATGCGCGCGGCACGCTGCTGGCGTGTCGAGCACATCCACCACGCCGAAGAAAGAAGATCCGGCCGCGAAGGAAGGAAGATCTGCATCGTCCGGAGAAGGTGAGTTTATTCTGATTTTTAGGCCTCATGTCCGCGGGGCAGGAGGGACCCGCTGTGGATTCTACATGAAGAATCCCCGGTGGGCCTGATTTTCCCTGTGGACATGAGGCCTAAGGAATGCCACTGCTGCCACTTTAAGAAAAGACCTACTGTATATATGATGATCAAGATGATGTTAGCCTTTAACCTTACTTTAATTCAGGTAATAATCCATTATGAAGCTGAGCCACGTGGTTTTGTTAGGGATGTGTTGCAAACACTCTGTTTACCTTGAATGTCTAGCTATGCAATACATAAATATATTGTGCGTATATGTATATACACATATTGATTTATGCATTGCATAGCTAGACATTCCAAGTAAACAGAGTGATTTGTTTGTAAAGTATATATATATTTTCCTTTTACAGACAAATGAGTGAGGATTACTCACGAAGGTATGAAATTATTGAACTCTTAGCACTTACATATTCCCCATGCAGGTTTTGTTCATGGCTGGATTGCATGGATCCAAAATGTCATCAAGATCTTCAGTGTTACTCTTGTTTGTTCTTATCCAGTAAAGTGAAGGGAAACGCGTATCACCAAAAGCCTCACATGTTAAGGTGTAATTTTTTCCTAAGAAAAATGAAATCCATACAAAACTTTCAGCATATTTTTTTAACAGTGATATTCTGCTAGAATGAACCCGAAGAAAACATGGGAACAAAGCTAGTAGTTAATATGCAGAGTTGTAGCACATAGCTCAGGTCATATAAGATGATAGTTTTACAATACAGTTTTAAAGCCCAACCCCACTTAAAAAAATATTCAGGCGTGTAGGTAACTCCTATTCATCTAAATGTCATTCTCACAGGGATCCTGGAGCCCGAGCTCTGGAAATTATTTAGTGGGGTCTTTATGCTGTTAGCTGCTTTAGCTGTCTATATGCCTGCTAAATCTTTCAGTCTTTAGAAGGTGTGAAATGAAGATGGCAGCAATCAACCTGAAACATCAAAAGCCCTCTATGGATGGCCAATTATGGCTAGTTTGAAGAATGATCCAGTCCTTTTGGTTTCCAAGATAAAGGTTTCAGAATAAGCCCCCCATTACCCCTATGCTTAGCATGATAGCTGTTTAAAAGACCATTGTTAAACCAACAGCTATCAGCCCTGATAAGGGAGTAGAGGTATGGGCCTGTATCACCTAGACTGCCAGTTGTCTACCCATACACAACTTTCAAAGAATGAAGAGAGGGACAATCCTTTTATCGTGTGCACATTTTTTTAATATTAACTGCACCCAATCTGACCCGGTCTCCTTTGTGCCTCCCACACAGTAATTGTGTCTTCCTTCATGCAACATACAGTAATGGTGCCCCTTAATGCAATCTGTGACATGGTAAAGTGCGGAGCTGACAGCTCCACACTTCAATATGTCACCAGTGGTACTAACGGGCAGCATTACTGTATGTGACACAAAGGTAGACAGTAGACACCATTACTGTGTGAGAGCACGTTCTGGTGTGTTTTCTGGCATATATGGAAAATGTAGGGCTCTAACATGATATGAACAGAGCCTTATTGTGAATGTACTTATTTTACAGCTCACGCTAAATGCTGATAATGTATTCATATCAGTAATTTTGATTACTTATTATCTTTATCAAGTATTGTTCATTTACATTTTGTCCATGATTTGCCCAACCATGTATGGAAAGTTCCTGACATGTATGTACAGTTCAGTCCATATTAACCTAATTTCATGAGTGGATAGTCTTCTGTTACCCATAATATAATCCCTTTTCTTCTGTGAAGTTTAATCACTTTAACCCCTTAGTGACCAAGTTTTTTTGTTTTTTTCCATTTTAGTTTTTTTCTCCCCCATTTTAAAAAATCATAACTCCCTTTTTTATCCATCGACATAGCCGTATGAGGGCTTGCTTTTCGCAGGATGAGTTGTATTTTTCAATGGTACTATTTAATGTACCTTATAATCTACTAAAAAACATTTATTATTTGGATAATTTTATTATAAATATAACAAAAGATTTTTTTTTTTAACTTTTATTACTTTTTTTAATTAGTAAAACTTTATTGTTATGATTTTTGCTTTTTATTTTAGTCCTAAAGGGGATCACAACTTGCGATGCTTTGATCGTTCCTAAAGTATAATGTAATGCCACAGCATTACATCATACTACAATCTGACAGGCAGCCTATCAGGCCACCCCACGGGGATGGCTTGATAGGCATACTGCCAAGACAGCCCTGGGGCCTTTCCAATCTCCCTGAAATCTCATCACGGGGGAACTGTACGGGACCCCCGGACATCGGTCAGGGGATTTAAATACTGCTGTAAGAATTTACAGCGGCATTTAAAGGGTTAACAGCCCCAGTCGACCATGCGGCTTGTGGGATCTGTTGCCCACATGTGTCAGCTGTAATAAACAGCTGACATTTATGATGTATGGAGGGAGATCGGCAGAACGTAAAAACACTATAGGGTGGTCACTAAGAGGTTAATCTATTCATTCCCACTTTACTTATGCTTAGAACTGTGGTCTACTTTAACCCCTTAAGGACTAGGTGCTGCAGAATACGTTGGCACTATACAAAAGATAAATAAAGATTATTATTATTACGAGGGGCTGCTGATAAGTCTTTGGCTTTGTGTTTTTTTTTGTTTCTATGGTAATGAATGTTACATCACATGAAAGCCTTATCTGTCTAATATATGTTTTCAAAATTTTGAGTTTGTAGCTTATGGCAAGGCACGCGGGAAAACAAAATGGCAGAGTCTAAGGCGATATTCACAGCAAATGAGAGCAGAGGAGTGATACAATTCTTGTTTGTGCAAGGAAAGTCCGCGAAAGGATATTCATGGTGATATGTCACAGACATTGGGAGATCAATGCCCTTCATATTCTACAGTTAAGAACTGGGTTGCCAATTTAAAACAAGCCACTTCAGCACCAATGATGAGGAACGTCCTGGACGACCGAGAGAGATTGTTGTTCCGGAGATCGTCCATGCTGTGCACAACCTCATACTGGAGAATCGGCCAATTTCAGCTAAAGGAATAGCAGACATCATGGGGATTTCTCATGAACGTGTTTGTGTCATTATCCATGAACATTTGAACATGAAGAAGCTATCTGCAAAGTGGGTTCCCGAATGTTTGTGTTACGTGTGCTGCTGGGATCTGTAGTTCTAGGCTTCCTAGCAGCACAGCTACAGGTGGTTGAGTGTTAATTGAGCTGGCTGGGTGTGGTACTTCCTGCTAGCCAATCTCCTGGGTCTGTGCTCACATATAAACCCAGCTCCTGGTCAGTATGTGTCTAGTGTTAAGGGTAAGCAGTCATGAATCCTTGTCTGTTGCAAGCTTGCTGTGTGATCTGTGTCTAGCATACATATGAAAACCGCGCATGTGTACAGAATTTAAACGTACAAACGGACATGAAGAAGCAAGACACAGATGAGACATGACACTATAGATGAGACCTGGATTTATTTGTATGACCCTGAAACCAAGGAGCAGTCAAAAGAGTGGAGGCACAGTGGTTCTCCCCACCCAAAGTAGTTCAGGGTACAAGAATCAGCCACTAAGGTGATGGCATCTGTGTTCCGGGATAAGGAGGGCATGCTGCTAGTGGACTACCTTCAAAATAGTTCCACCATCAATGCAAGGTATTACATTGAACTTTTGGATCAATTGAAGGCACCTCTGAAGGCCAAAAGGCGCAGCAAGCTGTCCAAAGGAATATTGTTCCTGCAAGACAACGCCTCTGCTCACACTGCCCAAGCGACTATGGCAAAACTGGTGGAGCTAGGCTTCCAGCTGGTTGACCACCCTTATTCACCAGATCTAGCTCCCTCTGACTATCATCTGTTTCTAAACCTGAAGAAACACCTCAAGGGTACCAAATTTCACACCATTTCTGATGCCATGGCTGCTATGGATGACTAGTTTGAGACACAACCAAAATCCTTCTTTTTGCAAGGCTTACAGAACTTGGAATACCGATGTAAGAAGTGTGTTGATATCATTGGAGAAATAGCACTATGGTGATTAATGAAATAGAAAATATTTCCATTTCAGTTTTTTTCAACTTAATATGTTATATATGAACTAAGCCAAATTGTGGTGGTGAAAGCAGATAATTTAATGAACAGACTTTCTTTTGAAGATACTTTCTTTTTCTGACACTGAATAAGATGAATTGTAAAGGTCGTACTGAGAGTTATCTGGTGAGAGAGAAATATATGGACACATATTAGTGTTCTTATTACAAATGCTAGTGTTGTGTACCTATAATGTGTTGTATAACTTTTATTACATTTTTCAGGAATGAAAAGGGGATGGAAAAAACGTCCAGAAATTCCACCATTGTTTTTACAGCGTTCACCATTTGGTAAAATAACATGATAAGGCAAGGCCCCCTGATCTTTGCCGGAGTATTAGTCCCTTGCCTCTAGGTTGCATATTCTTATAGCTGTCTGCCTGACCCTATTTTGGACTGTATCTTGCCTTTTGTCTTGTGCATTTGTCACCTTCTGCCCTCTGGTTTTCTGAGTTTGCCTCAGTGGTGCCATTTTGATTTGTCATTCCTGAATGATATTCTATTTCTGGCCCACAGCTCTGTCTGACTGCTCTCTAGTTCCCTAGTCCAACAAGGAAAATGTTACAGAGAAATCATTGAATTCCTTCAAAGGATCATGTTTAACCTAGATGGCTTCCAGCAAGCACCTGCTCCATCTGCTATGGGACACATCCCACATCTTCCTCCTCACCTCCCCAGAGATATGATGGTGATTCTAAAACACTCAGGATTTCTGAACCAGCGTTCTATTCACATGAACTTTGCGAACTCTGATCAGACTAAAATCACTTGCACTGTTTTCTTACTCACTGAAGAGCCCTTGGAAACACCTCTCTGGCTATGAATAACCCTATATTCTTCTCATTACAAATTTTCCCAATAACCTTCTGAAGGATCCTGTGCACATTTCGACAGCTACTTCTGCAATTTTCTGCCTCAAGTAAAGATATTCTTCCATAGGCCAATATGGCATCAAGTTCTTGTTGCGGCTTCAGATTTATCCTGGAACAATCAAACTTTAGTGGCTGCCTGCTAGAAGCGTCTGGCAGGCCATATTGAGAATAAACTGACCAGATATGCCCTGTTTCTTGGATGACATCATCACTCTTGCCACTTGGGTTGATATCCATTTCAGGTAAAGGGCCCAGGAGATAGAGGATTCCCTTCACTTTCCACATCTGCCACCTGTGTTTAACAGCTCACCCATACCTTCAGTATCCACCGCCCTGCCTATCTCTGATGCAAATAGGCAATACTGTTCTGTCCTTAGAGGAGAGGTCAAGGACATTGCTTAAGGATCTATGCCTTTACTGGGGTAGAAGAACCATCTCCACCTGAATTGTCTCATCTTTCTTTCTAGACCAGGAAACTCCCCAGTCTAAGCTTGACTGAGAGATCACCTTAGGCCTGTCTGCAAATAGCTCTCCTATTCAAGAAGGCCTTGTATGCTTCTGCACCCAACCTGTTCTGCTGCAGGTTAATCTTTTGCATCATGAAGTTTAGTTTCTGTCTCTACCATCTGCCAATACAGGTGCCACATGGCTGGTAAGTTTCCGGCTTGGCTGGTAATTCGATCCAAAGGCTGGTGTCGATATTAATTTATCCTCTTTAAGAGTACAGTGTGTGTAAGACACTGAGGGGAGAAGTTGGCTATGTTGTGCAGAACAGAGTGAGGTCTGGCTGCAACAGATTTGTGTGTGACAAAGTGAGGAGTTCCTACTGCTGGCAGAGATTTGCAAGCAGGGAGCAATATGTAAAAAGGGGAAGACAGAATGAGGAACTATATATAAGAAGAACCACAGAGGGGGGAACTATATTTAAAGGGAGGCAATAGAGGTAGAACACTATATTGATGGAAGGCAAATGAGGGAGGGGGGGCACTATATCCGAAGGGGGCCACAGAAGAGGCCATGATATCTAAGTGGGGCCCTATTACTTTGTGGAACCACAGAAGGCGGCATTATTTCTAAGAGAGGCCATGTAGGGAACACTGCTACTAAGAAGTGCCACATGAAGGGCATTGTTACTAAGAGGTGACACTATTACTTTGTGGGGCTACGCAGGCAACACTAAGGCCTTAGTCACACGGGCGTTTTTTCACGCGATTTGCGGATCGCATGACGGATGCGCATCCGCAAATCGCGTGATCGGTGCGCACAAATCGCCCGCAAATCGCCCTAAAATCTGCTTCTAGCCGCGTTTCATTAGAAACGGGCCGGAGCTGTCCAGCGCATTGCATTCAATGGAGACGGCAATAGACCCGGCTCCATTGAAAGCAATGCGCTGCGGGCGAGCTCGGGATGAATTGTCGGGAAGGGCTTAAATATATAAGCCCTTCCCTGCAATTCATCCTAAAATGTGTAAAAATAAAAAATATATATATACTCACCTTCTCCCGGCAGCCGGAGCTCCGCGCGGCCGTCCTGCAGTGGGTGTGAAGGGGGTGTGAGTCAGACCTGCCCCCTGATTGGCTCAGCGCTGAGCCAATCAGAGGCATGTCTCACTCACACCCATTCATGAATTCATGAATGGATGTGAGTCAGACCTGTCCCTGATTGGCTCAGCGCTGAGAGGCAGCAGTCACTCACCCATTCATGAATTCATGAATGGGTGTGTGAGTGAAACCTGCCTCTGATTGGTCAGGGCTGTGACCAATCAGAGGCAGATCATTCAGCAGGCGGGGATTTTTCGGTGACAAACATGGCCACCCTATCTGCCACCCAAACAGTTTTATGAGTGCTGCCTTTGCTCAGTCTGTATAATCCTGACTTCAATTGGACAGCTATTTAGCTGGGTTCCTCCTTTTCCCAGAAATGTGATGACTCCACTTTCACCTCTTTTCTTGTTTTTTTTTTAGATTACCACTTTAGATTATCATAAATATGTCAATGTTTTCTGAAACAATCTCCTGGTTGAAGGATGTACATTTACATCATTGAGGTTCGGGGATTGTATGGAGGAGGATCAAGGAGCAATCTCGCTCCATACAATGCCGATGCTGGCTGTCTCTTACAGCCGACACCTGCCCGCAACAGCTCCAGTCAGCACCACAGCATATTGCAGCTATTAACCCTTTGAATGCTGTAGTCAATGTAGTAGTGATGTAACTAATAGAATATTATCTAATTGATGATGCTAATTGCACACTTTTGATCGAGTCATTGGGGTCTGTAAACGAACAATCAGGCTGCAGTGACACTTGTCCTAGTTGATACCTTTGGAGTATGCTTCTATTATAGTGTGTTCTGCTCTCTACCCACGGCTCTACACCTTACATGGTGGGACCTTGTGGGATTTATGTGTGTTTTGTTAGCCCTAGGTTTTAATATTATGCTGCACTGCATCCATATTATTCAAATTCACACTAAGTTATTAGATGATACTTACCAAGTTCTACTATTGTTGTTACAATCTCACCACCTAGAATTATCGGTCTTGTATTTTCTCTATTACCTATAATTGTTAAAAACAGAATACAGGTAATTCTGAATTATATTAGTAAATAAATACCTTACTAGCCAAATAGTAATAAACAAGTAACAACCATAATAGTCCCATTAACCAGGAAAAGTTGATTATGTAGGAGCCTTATTTTTCCTGCTTAGTGAGGCTACATTCACACGAGTGTGCGCAATATTGGGTTGAGAAATACAGCCCGATATCGCACTAGTCAACGGGCATGAGATGTTTTTGATACAATAACACCCCGCATCAATTCAGCTAAATTCCAATCCTCCGCCTCTTGCTTCACATGCACTGGAGGATCGGCAAGTGAGTCCGAGTTTATTCAATAGTAAACATCACATTGCACTCACGTGCACATCGTATAGTATGCAATGTTTTTGACTGTCCCATTGAAAATAATGGGTGATGCGTTCCGAGGGACGCAAAAAAATAGAGCATGCAGGGATTTTTACCTTGCAGCATCAATGTAAAAAGGTGAAATAAAGTTTCTTTATTATTAAAAATAAATATTAAAATGTTTAGAAAAAAATCTTACTTTTCCTATATTTATAATAAAAAAAATATAAACATATTTAGTCTGCATGCTGAACGCCGTTCAAAATAAAAACAGAATTGCATTTTTGGTAATCTCATCTGCAATGTAAAATTTAATTTAAAAAAAACATCCAAAAGACGTATGTAACTCAAAATGATACCAACTGAAACCATGGGTGGTTTCTCAAAAACCAAGCCTTCACACCGCTACATTGGCAGAAAAATAAAAAAGTTATGGTATTCAGAAGATAGCAATAGAATTTTATTTTTAATAAAAACAAAAAAAAATGTTTAAATAAATTTAGTATCTTTGTGAGGGCTTATTCACAGGAGCGTAAATCGGCCACTGTTTTCACGACCAGCCGATATAAGCTACCATCTGAGCTGTCTATCCCCTTCCCTCCCCCTCGCCCACTCTCTGCCACTCTCCTCCCCTCCAGCTATTTGCAATGGGAGGGGGTGGGGCTGGGGCAGAGATAACCTCCCACCCCCTCCCTACAGCCAGCAATGGGAGGGGGCGGGACAGGGTGGGATTTATCTCCGCCCCGTCCCCTCCCATTTCAAACAGCCGGAGGAGAGGAGAGAGGCAGAGAGCCGGTGAGGGGGAGAGAAGGGGGTAGACAGCTCATATGGTAGCGTATATAGGTCGACTGTGAAAACGGCAGCCGATATACGCTCCTGTGAATAAGCCCTCATTGTGACCTACTAAATAAATGTATCATATCATTTTTACCAAGATATGTATGCTGTAAAAATAAGACCCCCCCCTCCCCAAATGGCATAATTGTGATTTTTTTATATTTCAATCCTCTTCAAAATATGCAAACGTTTTTCAGTACATTATATGATACCTCTGAGAAATACAACTTGTCCTGCAAAAAACAAGCACTCGGACAGCTACGTTCACAGAAAAATAAAAAAGGCATGATTTTTTGAGAGCAGAGAAGAGAAAATATGAAATAAAAAAAACATTTCCTTAAGAACTCCAATCCCAGTCCTCGCAGCAGGGGGTAGTTGCAGGGGAAGCCACATTCCCCACATTCAATTTACAGCTGTGCTCAGGTAAGGGCTTTTTCCTTTTACCCAAGCACAGCTTGAGTCAAAACGACCCTCTGGTCCAAAAACAAAGATTGTTTCACCAGCTTCTCTGACTACCTGATGCACACTGTACATCATTAGGCTAAAGGCGCCAATTTACACGGGGCAAGTGTCGGGCAAGCGATGCCTGACACTCGTTTCCATGTATACTTGCTTCTGTGCTGTTACACAGGAACAAGTATCGCTAGATCGATCACAGTGCGGCCACCATGGAGGTGGAGTGGCTGGAGGAGAGTTCTTTCCCCACTTTCCCCCGCCCCTCTCCATTCACGGTAAGCAGCGACCGTTAAGTACTGAACGACTGCTGTTAAAGGAGATGTCCCGCGCCGAAACGGGTTTTTTTTTTTTTAACCCCCCCCCCCGTTCGGCGCGAGACAACCCCGATGCAGGGGTTAAAAAAACCACCCGCACAGCGCTTACCTGAATCCCGGCGGTCCGGTGACTTCAATACTTACCGCTGAAGATGGCCGCCGGGATCTTCTACCTTCGTGGACCGCAGCTCTTCTGTGCGGTCCACTGCCGATTCCAGCCTCCTGATTGGCTGGAATCGGCACGTGACGGGGCGGAGCTACACGGAGCCCCTCTCTGGCACGAGCGGCTCCATAGAAGAAAGCTGAAGACCCGGACTGCGCAAGCGCGGCTAATTTGGCCATCGGAGGCCAAAAATTAGTCGGCACCATGGAGACGAGGACGCCAGCAACGGAGCAGGTAAGTATAAAACTTCTTATAACTTCTGTATGGCTCATAATTAATGCACAATGTACATTACAAAGTGCATTATTATGGCCATACAGAAGTGTATAGACCCACTTGCTGCCTCGGGACATCTCCTTTAACACTGAATGGCTTGTTGTTTGGTTTTCAAGCATGCTGAAACTGGAGGACTCTCTGCAGTCTCTGAATGCTTTTACATGGGACGACTAGTGTTCAAAATCCCACAGCAGCATGGAATTGTGAACAACTACCAACGATATCATCCCGTCTAAAAGGGCCTTTAGCTTCTACACCTCCTTTAATTACCCAGTGCTGGCTAGTCAGGGCAGAATGTAGTGTCTTAGATTACCGATCGATAATATGCACAGTGTGCATCGGGTTTGGCCATCTTTGTTTCTCCTGCAGGCCTGGAGGGTCATTTTAATGATGCTCAATCAGTAAAATACTAAAAATGAATATTTTTTATTTTTATACAAAAATTATTTTTTATGACTATTATAGGAAAAACTGACAGTGACTCTTAAAGTTGTTAAGAAGAGAATTTAGTGACAGTATATTTGCTGTGCTCATTTGTATTTCACTAGAAAAAAATGTTTTTTATTTACTGCAGTGACCACATCTGCAAATGTAATCAATGTAAATGTATGAATCCCACAAATGCATATTAGTTAATGCACCTGTGCTGCCAGTACTGATTCAAGCCAGTCTTTCCACTACACTCCTGTACACACCATCTGGTACTGCGCATTGGCCTAGTGGGACATCAGCAGCCACACAACAAGGACTTTCTGTGCATATAATGGCTTGGGGAACCTGTCAGATTGTTTTGGTGGCAAGTACAGGGATTTCTGCAAGAACCCTTCAGATGAATGGGACAATTGGGATGGTTGCAGAAATTTCTGCAACAAATCTGCCATGTGCGAATCCACCCTAAATGATGTACGCTACTACAGCTCAAAACTAGAGGAGCTTTCCATAACAGCAATCAGATTCCAGCAGTCATATGTACAGCACAGGTTGAGGGCTTATTCCTATGTGCGTATATCGGTTGGGTTTTCACGCCCGGCCGATATATACTGTCCCTCTCTGCAGGGGGAGGAGACAGGCCTGGAGCAGTGCACTGAGCTCCCGCCCCATCTCCGCCCCTTGTCATGATTTGCAATGGGAGGGGTGGGGCGGAGCTAGGTTCCGCCCCTCCCCTTACAAATAGTGGTGAAGGGCAGAGGGGGCAGGAGCTCAGTGCACTGCTTTCGGCCCGGTCCAACTCCTCCCCCTGCAGAGAGAAACAGCGTATATCGGCCGGGCGTGAAAACCCAACCGATATACGCACATCGGTATAAGCCCTCAAAATCAAAGTGTTGATATTTAAGGATGATTATTTAACTTTTTTTTCATACACCAATTGTACAACAGGATGAAGAAACATGGTTATATATCCTATCACAGAAAAAATGTTGTTTTTTGTTATCTTTACTTACTCCTCTGCCCACTGCCTTTTCTACTGATCAATCAATTAATTGATAAAATTTATACTTGGAGTGGAAAGGAGACAGATCAGAAGGAGACAGATTTGTAGCATTTATTTTTAATGAAAGAGCCAGTTACAGTGTTTCCTACACAAGTCAAAGTAGAGGAGTGGAGGGATGGGGGAGCAGCTGCAGAGGAACATAGAGATACTGCAGCAGCTTCTGATAACTGTTCTACTGTTTGACCCCAGAGATAAATTAACAGCAACACTGCTCGTTAATGCTGTATAATGTCCTTCATACTGCTGCTGCTGGAACAGAATTTACATAAATTATGAAATCTTGAAAGTTATTATACTATGGTATAGAATAGTTGGGTTACCTTTCACTATAAGCCTTTTCTTTCCACATGCACTGTAGTTTTTTGCATTGTACATATGAGTGATAGTGTACATGTATACAGCTGAGTCCGCTTGCTTTAGGGATTCGAATGATATTTCACTTCTATTCTTTACATATTCTTTACAGTCCTAAAAAACAAACAGTATGTATTTTATCACATTGATTGTTAAAATGTGCAATATATTGCCAATAACCTTCCAACATAGCCTAGATCAGAGATTTTCAACTCCAGTCCTCAGCGGCCCCCAACAGGTCATGTTTTCAGGATATCCTGTAGTAAGAACACCTATGGCAATGTCTGAGGCACCAGCAATAATTACATCACATGTGCAAAACTGAGGAAATCCTGAAAACATGACCTGTTGGAAGTCATGAGGACTGCAGTTGGGAAACACTGGTGTAGATGATAGTCTGTTTAATGGTAGTCTCACGAGATTCTATTCAAGAATTGATATTTAACAAAATTTCCTGATATAATTATCACACTCCCTCACATTTTTCAGTCCCCAGCCACCAGAATACAGATGAAGATTGCCGGGGACGGGGGAGAAGAGCCGGACAGCGCTTCTAGGTGGGTTCAATTTTTTTCTTAACAGTTAGGGATGATCACCCCCTGAAAATCATCGCTGCAGGGGGTTGCCTTCTTCCCATTGCTTTGAAAAGCAATGAGATAGCATCACAGTCCTCTGCCACTGCTGTGGCACTGGAATCTTTTGTGCCCGAAGGGAGTCCCATCATCACTGTACACCGTGGCAGTGCTGTCACAGAGTTCAATGATGAGGTGACCTTTGTGGAGCAGCTGCACTTTTGCAAGCACAGCCGCTCAAGTAAAAGGGGATCTGTAACTTTACCCGTTGAAAGCCTGCTTTTGGGCATGTGTAAAAAAAAGCACAGAGCTTTGGTCACGCGCATTTCGCACATCCGTGTAGCGCATTCTTTTGCACACATAGACACGCAAAAAAAAAAAACCGCTCATCTGACCGAGTCCTAAGGGTGGTTTCACATCTGCGTTGGAACCTACAGCGGGAGCATGCAGCACTTTTTCTTCCATCCCTAAAACCAGGCAACTGGGTGGAAAGCAGGCAGACGCCATTATACTCAATGGGGTCTGCCCGGCGCTGTTCGATTTAGTCCAGAGATGGAACAGTTCGCAGTTTGACCATGAGGATTCCCAGGTTAAAGGGGGTTGTCCCGCGCCGAAACGGGTTTTTTTTTTCAATAGGCTCCCCGTTCGGCGCGAGACAAACCCGATGCAGGGGTAAAAAAAAAACGGATAGTACTTACCCGAATCCCCGCGCTGTGGCGACTTCTTACTTACCTTGCTAAGATGGCCGCCGGGACCTAAGGGTGCATTCACACGAACGTATATCGGCTCGGTTTTCACGCCGAGCCGATATACGTTGTCCTCGTGTGCAGGGGGGGAGGCTGGAAGAGCCCAGGAGCAGGAACTGAGCTCCCGCCCCCTCTCTGCCTCCTCTCCGCCCCTCTGTACTATTTGCAATGAGAGGAGGTGGGGGGCGGGGCTAAGTTCCGTGAATTAGCCCTGCCCCCGTCCCGCCTCTCCCCATTGGAAATAGTGCAGAGGGGTGGAGAGGAGGCAGAGAGGGGGCGGGAGCTGAGTTTCTGCTCCTGGGCTCTTCCAGCCTCCCTCCCTGCACATGAGGACAACGTATATCGGCTTGGCGTGAAAACCGAGCCGATATACGTTCATGTGAACGCACCCTAAGGGTGCGGGCAGACGAGCGCATAAACGGCGCGTTTTTGCGACCAAACGTATATACGTGACCATCTGAGGCAATGGTTTCGAATGTATTCATTCACATGGGCAATTTTACGGCGCGTAAAAACGGCAATTCGAAAAAAAACGGAATATATGCGACCGAAATACGCGCCAACGCATATTCGATCGCCGAAAAGACCGTTTGCAAAGTAGGAACAAACGAAAATACGCTTTCTAGCTCTGGTCGTGATCGGTGAAAAACGATCGCTCGGGCGATTATACGTTGCGCTCGTGCGAACGTAAATACGCCTACGCTCGTCTGCCCGCACCCTAAGTGTGAAAGTACCGTAATCCCTCCACTCATTCCACAAAAAATTAACTATCAAACTCCTTTGTCAATTGAGAAGTAAAAAAAGAATGGCTGTGAGAATGTAGGGATGCAACAAAAAGTGAAAAACTCCTCTTCCAAAAAAGCACTGTATCATTAAAATGAATAATTTTTATTAAGAAAAATAACAAGATTCTTAATACTCCCTGGATAACTAATGACTACTCTCAATTTTACCTTAAGGGCTCAGTCACACGGCGCATCGGCACCCGTACACCGGCGCCGATGCGCCCGTGTGACTGACAGTTAGAAGACAGCCGTACCTGAAGACGGACGTCTCTCTGCAGCGCTGATGAAAGAACACATGTTCTTTCTCCCGGCGCTGCAGAGACGTCCGTCTTCAGGTACGGCCGTCTGCTATCTGCAGTAACACGGGCACCGATGCGCCTGTGTTACTGAGCCCTTACTGCGTTGCCCTACTTCTAGCAGTTTTGGCTGCAGGAAGCAAACCACTCCATACATTGCTCAGTGGTTCAGGTTGGTACTGCAGGCTGAGTCTCATTCACTTCAATAACAATCAACCTACAGTACCAACCTAGACTGCGGCCCATAGTTACAAATCCTGAATCAGATAGTGCAGTCAAGTTGTTTTTAATGCAATTATCATAAATACATGTTCTTTAATTTAGCCGTAACTTTACATGAGCCGCTATAGTTTGATGCAGTTTTTTCGTTTCAGTTCTATTTTTCTGCTCCCAAAATGGAACAGCCAGACAGAATTCAAATAAAAATAGTAAAAGTAGGTGTGAATGAGCCCTAACATGTTTTTATATATGGTAATGGGTAATTCAGGACATTCATTAATATGACTGAATTATATTTAGCATTTCTTTGGGAAGAACAGACAAAGGGTCCTTGGTTGAACACTATTTCACCTCATTCAGAGACTTCTTGCTGTATAAGACAGCAGCAGTGTGTCGAGGCCAGTGTTTTCCAACTCCAGTCCCCAAGGCACCCCAACAGCTCATGTTTTCAGGATTGCACAGGAGAGCTAATTAATATCAGTGCCCCAGACATTGCCACAGGTGTTCTTACTATAGGAGATGCTCAAAATGTGATCAGTTGGACTTAATTTTAGAAAGAAACGCTGGTCAAGGTCCTCACTTTGTCCAGCTGGGTGGTCATTGCAGGGTGCACATTAGTCTCTTTTATAACTACTTCTGAATGTCCTGCGGAGTCGGTCTTTCTTCTCCTAAGGGGCTGACATCATTCTTCCTTTTACCAGAAAAGTAGAGGTCTGCTGCAAGCCGCCCAGAACCTTTTAAGAGTGAGTGTGGCCGTGTAGTGACCTGGAAAACAGGCACTACAGAGCACTGTTTAGTGATGGGGATCGGTAATATAATAACTGGCCCTATGGTTTAACCCTTTCCAATCCAATGTCGGGCCTGCCACCAACATCATAATTTCCCTCCACAGACAGTGCAGTACAGGAGTGCATCTGCACCCAATTGTCAGACACATCGGGTGCAGATACACTCCTGCACTGGTCCTCACTGAGGAGCCCCGAGGAGAAGGCAGAAAGGGTTTTTAACCCTTTCTGCCTTCTCCTTTACACATTACATAGCGCTCAATTAGCGCTATGTAATGCAGGAGATTCCGCCGGCGATCATGCGACCGCCGATGTCACCTGTCCCCCAGCGGTCACATGAACGCTGAGCCGGGAGCCTGCACCGTGGGGGGGGGGGGGGGGGGGGCTGCTTACCTGTCCAGCATCTTCCGCATTCTCCCTTCTGTCTCCCGGCTCGGCGATCATGTGACCGCTGGGTGCCACCTGACCCCAGCGGTCACATGATCGCCGAAACGGGAAGCAGAAGGGAGAATGCGGAAGACGCCGGAGAGGTAAGCAGCTCCCCCCCACGGTGCAGTGAGCACCTGCACCCTCCTGAACTCTGTCAGTTCAGGAGGGTGCAGGGAAATGTATTTTTTCTCATCAATTCTCACCAGCTCCAATTTATTTGGAGCTGGGGAGAATGGCTGAGAAAAAATAATTGGATTGGAAAGGGTTAAGCTGAGTCAGTTTACACAAGGGATGCAGGTAACCAAGCAACCAGTTAGGACGTTTATTAGCCAGCTGCACAAAATAGAAAAAATGAATAGAGACTCAGATGAGGCAGGTAGCCTAGCAACCAGATAGGTTGTGATTGGCTGCAGACAAACTGGTCAGGGTACAGAGGTGATAAATAGTGGGAAACGGTCACAGTAGTGAGTGAGACGCACCAGGCAAAGCAAGTGCCAGAGAGTAGAGGCGGAATAAGTTTAAGCAATAAGTAAAGAGAGTAAAGAGTAGTGAGAAAAGAGAGGTGACAGGCAGAGGAGCGCCAAGAAGAGGGGAGTGCCAGGCAGAGAGAGCGCCAGAAAAAAAGCTCCCTACAGGAGAAAAGAAAGTGCCAGGCAGGAGAGAGAAGTGAAAAGAAACAAAGAACAGATGTGAGAGTGAGAGAAAGAGAGAAACAAGAGAAAAATACATGAGGAGAGACAGCTTTGACAGTGAATTAAAAAACAAAAGTAAAAGAGATGTAAATATGAAGAGAGGGAGATAAAGAAATAAAGAGATGTAAATACATAGAGGTATAGAGAAAAGAAATCCAGAGTAAGCTCACAGTATATGGATGAGTTAGACAAAGGTGTCTACATTGTTGCAATTTGTGTATCAGTTATTATGCACTTAATGTGATGAAGAAAACGACCTCATCTCACTGCCTTATTTAATAATATCGTGGTTGCAACAATTTAAGCAAAATATCTGTGTCTCTGTATTATTCCACACCTAACCACTCACGACTACAAATTGTGCCCAAGAGCGCTGGCGTCCGAGCAAAGCAAATAACAATTAATTGCCAGCCACAAATAATGATGATAAAATTAGCGCTCACCATAGCGCTTTGTGGCGGCACGACAGCTGCATCCCCGAAAGACACAGAGCTGGTAGTTACGATGGGCTGAATTTGCAGTCTCTACAATAGGTTGGATCTGTCTACAAACAGCATACTCTTGCCCACATTGAAGGCTTCCTCTTCAATGCTGGCAGGGACAAGGAGTTAGCAAGCTTCTTTTTTGCTGCAGGGAAGACTCCTTACTACTTAAAATTTTCAACTTTGTCTAGAGGACGCAAACATAGTTGAAAGCGATGCATAGTCATCACCAGCGGGCCCGATACAAGTGATCTATTTGCCCTATGCTTAACCCTTTGCAATCCAATTTTGGATTCAGGGTTTCCTAGAGGGGTTTCTTTCTGCCATTATACAACAGCACCATTTGCTGGTTAGAGCCAGTACTGCGGTATGGGACATGCTTGAGAGGCCCCCGACAACACAGCGGCCAGTAATATACAGTAAGAATACCTTGCCGGACGTCTTCCGACATCGGAGCTGCACAGCCTTCAATCAGAATGTCTTTAGACGTCAGACAGTGGATTGGAAAGGGTTAAACCTGGACCCAAAGCTGGTAGCTGTAATGTACTAACAGCTCTAGAGCCACAGGTTGGAGATCACTGGTTTAGAGCTATGTTACACTTTACAGTATGCCATGAATAATAGTTTACATACCTTATACCAACTCGTGGAGTAGTTAGAGCTTTTATACAGATTAGGTATAGAGATTGTCACAGATTCTCCCAAAGTTTTTGTTAATGATTCTGGTGAGGAGGAGTTAATACAGTGGAGAACACTCTTCTCTATCTGTGTCAAATTCATGGCTTCGTATGTTCTGTCCTGTCTAACAAAACAAAACAGTATTTAAAGGAGGTACCAATGAAAAGAGAAAATGGAGCATCAGGTACCACAAATACATATGTATGCACCCCTTATCTATTCATTGTACAAGGCTTTGAGCTTCCTATACCTGCTTTTAAAGTATGTTACAGTTACTGTATGTCAATGTAACAAAAGAAATCCCCAGGTCAAAGGGGTTAAAGACTGGGGGAAAAAAATTGCTTTCTAGAAAACTATAAAGCTCCAATCCTAGATAAAGCATATGGCTGACAAAGTATCACAATTACTACATTAAAATAAATAGAAATGGAGGTACACAGTGATGCCATGCTCTATGACACCTAATGAGATAATGTTATAGTTATTACAATATATGCATCAGATCACATGGCCATATTCCTGCGACGTAAAAGCACCTGGCCAGCCAATATAGCGCCGGGTGCTTTTAGGTCGGGCCTATAAGATAGTCCTGGAACTATCTTTTGGTTCGGAATCAGTCGGGTGCTGCATGGGCTCCTTTGGGAGCTAATGACAGTGTCTGGAGAAGAGAGGTGGGAGGGAGTTTAGCAGCGTGACTGCTAAACTCCCTCCCTCTTCTCTCCTCCCTTCCAGCTGATTGCAATAGGAGAGGGCGGGGCTAAGTGTCACCCTATCCCGCCTCCTCCCATTGCTGGCTGCGGACAAGGGGCAGGACGGGCGGCGGAGCTAAGCTAAGAATTTTTTTAGTGCGCCTATACATGCACTACGAAATCACTCCTCTGACTGCAACCTAAAAGAGCTAACTTTGAAAAATAGTAAATCTAATATAAAAAAGCCTACAGGCTTTTTCTTGAACCACAATTTGACCCCTTTGCGTCACCTTTGGTGGATGATTTTGGAGTCATTAGATTTGTGACATCCTCACCACCACCGTAAAATCATAAAATTTGAGTATGATATATTGAGTGACTGTCAGGCAAGGTAAAAGTTCCTATGTTAAGTCTAGCGATGCTGTTGTGCTTCAGCCAGCAGTGCTTCTAGGGAGAGTCAAGAATTGCTAAGCGAAGTTCATATCTAGTGCTTACCAGTTTGACTGTTGCCATGTCCCCAAAACGTGGAAGACCAAGCCGTGGGCGGCGAACAGTTCAAAGAGTACGCTCAGATGGAAGTTGGAACACTGAAAATGTAGTTTATCCTGAAGTCCTTGCCAATTAAAATAATCAGTTCTTAAAACATTTGCAACAATTTTTCTAAACACTTTTTGTTCACTTAGCGAACATTTGGATAGAGCTGTACCCTCTGTTCATAAACCTTACACAGTGCTATAGAGCCACCAAGATGTTAGCCAGGGGAAGACATTTAATGGTAACCACAATGACCCTCCCATTTGTGGCTTGCAACTCATATTGCCACAAATAGACAGCAACATATGAAAAAACAAAATCAGCGCCTACTATTTCACGATGGTTTCAATATTGGTGAATATAGAATGGACTCACCTGGTGCCCAGTGGAACTCCCTGCCCCGAGAGTCCACCGGCACCTTCTATTCACGTTCGTCTATCACACCACCCTGGGTCTTGAATCCGGATCACCACAGAGTCGTCAGTGGGTTTACAGCCTTCAAACCGGCTGTGATATGAAGCACCATATAAAAGCAAAAAAATCCCCGCACTCGCAGACTCCAGGGATTCAGAAAAAGACGCAGCGGTCCGTAAAATGTAATTTTATTAGCAATATCAAATACAACGCGTTTCGGTGATATTCGTTAATCATCCTTTTCAAGCATAAAATTCTAACATCATCATTCAAAGATGGCCCCTGCCAGCAGCGTCTGTATGAAATTGTGAGTTAAAGATTTTATATAAATATAAGATAATGATATTAGAATTTTATGCTTGAAAGGGTGATTAACGAATATCGCCGAAACGCGTTGCATTTGATATTGATAATAAAATTACATTGTAAGGACCGCTGCGTCCTTTCCTGAATCCCTGGAGTCTGCGAGCACGGGGGATTTTTTTGCTTTTATATGGTGCAGACAACAACATAGATGTACATAATGGTTGCATTGGTCATACCTAGTCTATTAAACAGCCACATGAGTTAAACACATTTTTTATGCCTGCCCCCTCATCTGATTCCGGAGGTCTCCTCTGTGTATTCCAGCCACTTCCATGTTGTGCAGCCCCCTGTCTGATGCTTACCAGCCACCATCTCGAGACTGAGATTTTTTTACTTTCAGTTTCACATCTATCTCATGATACATTAGCACAGCATTAGCTAAAAACATTCTGCCTGCTGGGGGGACACTTTAATTATTTTTACCTGTATTCACCAATGTATCCTAAAGTACATAAGTATGGGATGAGCTGTGATCTCCTTTATTATAGTTGTGTGACAGAAGCTGTATGATCATCATCAGTAACTGTGACAGGACTGCCTGTGTCCCCCTGCACACAGTTTCAGTGGTAGATCCATGTAACAGCATCACACAAACTGAGAATCTGACTAGAAACTGAATACATAACCCCAAGTAGATCTGAGCTGGCCAGAATTGAGATCAAATGAAAGGCTGAGGATAAAGAGCTCACATATATATTGGGGGAGATAGCTGCATAAGAAATTAATTTTAGAAAATCACCCGAGTGGCGCTTTAAGATAACAAATGGTTCACTTACAGTGCTGTGCAGAGATATTGGACAGAATGATTTGATGACAACAGTGATAATTCAGGTAGATTTCTTTTCCTAATATGTTTTTTGTCATCAGAAATATTTGCTTGATCTTTTGAAAATGTTGGATCCATTTTTATGTTGTTGTTCCAGGGACCATGAGAAATGCAATGCTCATCCTCAAAACAATGCAGAGATGCTAGAAAGATATAAACACAAAAGAAATGAATGTGAGACGTGAAATGAAATTTCAAGGGATTTGGACAACAGGGTTAAGCTAATTTACAGAATTCATGCCAAGTAAAATATCAGAGATTAGGTGTTATTAGGATGGCATGAGCATTCTCAGCAGCAGTCTGTATGGAGTGTAAGGAATATAGATGGGTGGGTAGGTGGTTGCACAGTTAAGAGAGTAGTCAGATACATTAAAAAAAAAAACAGGTTCCTCACGAATTTATACTCATCCATCCTGGGTCCCAGCATCTTCCTCGCTTGCAGCTCCAGTCTTCCCTGTGACACAAAGCTTTGAGGCTGCTGCAGCCTGTATGTGGGATGTCACAGGCTGCTGCAGCCAATCACAGCACTCAAATGCTGAGGTCTGTGTGTAGCTGGGGTGCTCCTGCCCTCCCTGTTTCTGTGCTTTAATTGATCTTATATTATTTGTTATCCTGTTTTTGTAAAAAGAACTGTGTAAAAAACGAAATTCCGCCATCCTTGGGTGCGTTTTGTTTCTGCGGCGTACACACTGCAACAAAAATGACCCAATATGTTTATTCTATGGGTCAGTACGATTGCTAAGATACCAAATTTATATAGTGTTTTAGTTTTTTTGTTGTACTACTTTTATTTTTTTTTTCAGAGACATTTACATTTTTTTAAATTATTTTTTTCCACCATAACTTTTTTACTTTTACGTCGACATAGTTGTGCGATGGCTCAACATCCTGTAGTTTCCATTGGTACCATTCTGGAAAGATATGCAACTTTTTGATAGTTTTTTTTATTACATTTTTCCTTGAAGATGGAGGTGACTAAAAAAAATGCAATTCTGGCAGGTTTTTTTTTCTGACTACATTCACTGTGTGGGGTAAATAATGCATTATTTTGATAGATCAGACTTTTACGAACGCAGCGATACCAAATATGTCTTTTTGTTTTATGATTTCGATTTTTTTATTAGAAATATGGTGAAAGGGGGAAGGGGTTTAAACTTTTATTACCTTTTATTTTTTTTTAAATAATTAGTAGAGATGAGCGAGTAGTGCCTTAGTCGAGTATCTAACCACTCGTATGTAAAGATTCAGGTGCCGGCAGCGCGCAGGGGGGAGTGGCAGGGGAGAGCGGGGAGGAACGGAGGGGAGATCCCTCTCTCCCTCGCGCCGGCAGCCGAATCTTTAGACACGAGCGGGCAGATACTCGACTAAGGCACTACTCACTCGAGTAGTTAGTCTTAGCGAGTATACTCGCTCATCTCTAATAATTAATAAAAATTTTTAAAACTCATTTTTACTTTTTTTTTTTTTGTCCCCAGAGGGGACAAGAATATGCAATGCTTTGATCGCTCCTGCAGTATGATGTAATGCCATAGCATTATGTTATACCACAATGTGACAGGCATTCTATTAAACCACACCACAGGTATGGCTTTCAGAAGGCCCCTGGCTGCCATTACACCCACACGGCAACCCGCGATCTGATCACGGGGGGCCATATAGTACCCTGGAACATCAGTCGGAGAATTTAAATGCCACTGTCAGCATTGATGGCAGAATGTAATGGGTTAACAGCTCCAATGAGCGGCGTGGTTTATTGGAGCTGTTGCGGGCAGGTGTCGGCTGTAAGAAACAGCTGGTACCTGCATTGTATGGAGTGAGATCGTCCTGCCATCTCCCTTCATACATGCCCCGAATGTGCAGGACGTAACTGTACATCCTGTATCTTTAAGGAGTTAAAGTGGTACCATAGTGCAGAATCACATTTAATGCACCCCAGAATTATGTTTGTATGGAATAGAAGAGCACTTGTCAGCCTAAAAGCTTACATTTATAATGTGGCACCTAGTGTGCAAATGCCATTATTTCAAGTTGCAGGTGTGTTCCTCCGAAGTCTAACTCTTGGCGTCATTACATTTTCCACTTCTCCACCAGATGGTTGCCTTCCCCTGCTGCTGACTTCAGTGCAAACTGAATCGTACGTTTGCATCTGACCCCACCGGAAACAGGCATGCGCAGTGGGTCAAGGTGTTTAGAGCTTGGCTTCACTATGCATTGTGCATGCACCAGAAGCCCAGTTAGGCAGTTCTCTAAGCCAGCAACACACATGCACTGAGCTTATAGAGATTGTAAATGTATATGGCTGATGATAGAATTTTTTCAAGACCAGTAAAGAGTGTTTGCTTTT
Organism: Eleutherodactylus coqui; assembly: GCF_035609145.1. NCBI lineage: Eukaryota > Metazoa > Chordata > Amphibia > Anura > Eleutherodactylidae > Eleutherodactylus > Eleutherodactylus coqui. Next base: position 361,292,785 of record NC_089837.1, on the reverse strand, counting down.
ATTCCACAGTTTTTCCTCTGTTACCCTTGCCAATTGTAAATGGATCCTCCTGCAGTCAACTCAGAGCCAGTGTGCCACCAGACTCAAGAATCTGCTTAACTCTGCTCAAGGCATATGTGCCATGTGCCAGTAAATTTTGGGTGTAGACACCTCAACCCACTATAGATGTCCGTTTCCGGCAGGGAGCCACACAGTGCAACTTGCACTGACATCAGCGCCAAGGGAATGTGGGGCATCCAGTGGAGGGTGAGTGCATAACGTAATGGCACCATGACTTGGGGCTCCAGCAGACCACTCAAATGACTAGAAATAAAAGGTATTTACATACTAGGTGCCACATTATAATTGTAAGTTTTTAGGCTGATGAGCATTCATCTGTTTCATACAAAGATATCTGTGGAGTGTAGTAAATGTGATTGTCAGCACTGTGGTGAGAGTTTAAGCTCCAGAATCCTGATGATAAGATCCCTTTAAATATTTTCACTATATGCATGCTTCATCGGTTGAGCAGAATGGAGATTGTCAGTTTTCTTGAACATTACATATTTACAGATGAAACCTTTGATTATAGTGTACAATTAACAATGCACATGAATGATATTTGATACAGTGGGAACAGGTCAAATTTGGGAAATCATTGCAGATGTTTTAGTGTAGACTTCTTTAATGGTCAAAGTTTAGATGATGAAAAATATTAGTACTATGGTCAGATTGGAGGTAAGTTGACCCCAAAATTTCCAACAAGTTTTCAAATTATATATATTTTAAAAAATACAAAACACATACTAAAAATATAAAATGTAGTGAACTTATACAGAAACGTAATAAAATGAGTAAAATTTATAGAGATGTAATTTACAAATTATGCGATCCTAAAGATAAATAATTTTTTTAATTAGGAAAATATTTAAAGGGAACCTGTCACCAAGTTCATGCTGTCCAAACCACGGGCAGCATGAACCCAGGACAGATATACCCATTCAGCCCATGTATGTTTTATACTGAAACTCTGCTGCATTACTTAGAATTTGGACTCAGAGCTCTCAGAGGTCACAAGATGAAGGGGTGGACCACAGTGGGGACTCCCTGCCTTAGCATCAAGAGTGACAGCTTCTCACCCTGCTTGTGTATAGGGAGACGTCTGTAGGTCTTGAGAGAGCCCAATGCTGAACGACTCTTTGAGAGCTCAGAGTCAAACTTCTGTTTTTTTCTAACACACAGCAACATTTTAGAATAAAACATACAAGGGCCGAATGGACATGTCTGTCCCAGGTTCACTTTAAAATGTACCAAATGGTAGCAACATTTGAAGCCATATTTACACCTTTAAATGCATGTACTAAGTGTACATTGGTTGATAAAACATAAAGCCGATGATTCAGTTTTGACCAGCATTATGGTCACTTCTTGCCCACGACCTTATGTTCATGGTAATCCATAATGCTGAAACCATGGGGGTTCTTTTGGCATGCTTGGAACATAGTTATGATCCACCTGCTGATTGGAATAAAGTATACCCCTATACAGAAAACAGAGCAGATCAGGTATCATACTGTTACTGAAGCAGATCAAATTATGTACAACCACATGAGGCAGATGCACTGCCAATCTTCCATAGGATCTGCAGAAAATATGAAGTGACATGGATTTTGTCATGGATTTCAGTACAGGAATTTCAAAGGGTGAAATCCATGCTGAAAATCTCCTAAATAAATTGACATATCATGGAATTTTTACACAATTTTCTGCATGTATGAGATTTCTTAAAATTGAATCCACTATAATAATAATGATAATCTTTATTTGTATAGCGTTAACTTATTCTGCAGCGCTAAATCCACTACATATCTACTGCAAGCACAGTGGATTTACCCCGCAAAAAATTCTGCACAGAGAATCTACAAAATGGGATCACATGTTGCTGATTTGTTGAAAAAATGTCTGAAACTGAAAATCTTTTTCCTACTTTTGAATGTGTTGCTTTTGTAGCATGTACATGGATTTCTGACATCCCCATTCAGATGTGTGGGACACTTGGAGAAATTTCTGCAACAAATCTTTTATGTGTGAATATATTGTATACCTAAAGCACCAAACTTCATGAAAAATATGGACTCCCCATTGACATCAACGCCCTTCGAAATCTTTTGCCTAAAATACCCTGATACCAGAAGTCTCATCTCTCAAATCTACTCTAGACAAGTCCACTCCTCTTACCACACTCAATTATCATATATATCCCACTGGGAACCAGATATTGGAAACACACTCAACGAAGATGATTGGTCTCAGATCTGGGAATCAACTAATAAAAGCACCTGCAATATGCTGATGTTAGCAACCTCCCTTAAAGGGCTATTCCACTGGTACATACCAAAATAGCTGATGCAGTACCGGGATACCCATCGAATTGCGTTTGCGGCTGTCAGTCTCCGGGTGACATGATACACATATGTTAGTCTTGTCTCCGAGTCAAACGACTTTGGAAAAGAGTCTACTCAATGATTTACTCAATAAGTTACAGGTTGCAACATCCAAAAAAAATCAGTGGGAAGCCTTATTAAATCAAAAAATTGCAAATATCGCTCCAGGATGAAGCACATTGATCTCATTCTTTTTCTTATCGACTCCTTGGACATTTCGAAAATAAAAAGGTGACTAAACTGGTATTTATAATAAACGAAAAACTGCCATCAATAATCCTTCACCGCCACAAGACACTTCTGAGGGTCTGGATGCCAACGGTAAACTACAGGTTTCCTTCACAAAACATATTAATTTCCCAATACATTTCCGCATTAGTAAAGCTGACAATACTTTGTACATTGTGACTCTACGGGAGATGAAACCCCTCCCTCCCGCCCCTCCTGCCTCCCTTGATTCCTTATCCCTTTAATAACTGAAGGTTATGATCTGGCCAAGCCCTTATTCAACAGGCAACCTCATAACAAGGTCAGAGATATAAAACACAGCAGCAACAAACATATTAGAGATACAATAAGCACCTAGCAATGGTTTACGTGTTACGGTTATATTATATCTACATTCATATACAATGTCACTAATGTTCAATTATTACTGGACTCTGCATGATTTAAAAACATGAATGGGAAAACAAAGCACCAAACTTTGTTTTCCCTACTCTTTTCAAGTTAGTGCTCTTACTTATAAAAATGCTGTTTGAAGAAGAGAGCATTAAAGAAACGTTGGTGCTATACAATTATCTAACAGATACATATTTAGAGCATTTCTCTGCATATGTTAATGTAACATAAGCAACTTAAGAAAGCTTCATTGTTGTGTTAGTCCATAATTCTCAACTCCTGTGACAATAGAAAAATAAACATGACTTACCCAATTTAAGCAAATAGGTAAAACCTAAAAAGTAGCTGCCTACTCTTCCTTTATACATTATATTACACGCTAACAGAGTCCGTGATCTTGTCAGAGATCTGTCATTCCGGTAGAATACTATACTGTGGCATTTAACCTCCTCTGGTGTTAGATTGGTTTCCGGGTTCAACCTCAAGCTACAGAGCATACATTTACATATGAGGAAGCAATTACACAACCACTGCTGCTTCTTTTTTTTTTCTTTTTTTTTTTTACTGTGGGAATTTTTTTTCTTTTACTAACAAGGATGAAATGTAGCAGATGACACGTATTCATTCCATGCTGTGATTCATCTCTAATTTCCCATTTGTTACTATTAATACAGTTTTACCAAAGCATTATAATTAAATTGTATGTAAATTAGTTCATGTCAGCCAAGCCAGCAGCCCATCAAAAAGGAAGAGGAACTCATCCATAGGAGTCTCTGGCTTGGCTGATATGAGCTCACTTACACGTGTTTCCACAGTGACATCTACAGGGTAACAAGATGTAGTGCATCCTAATAAATTTAAACAAATAATGAAGATGAACAATACCTCTGCAGCGCCACCTATTGGATGACAGCATTGCTACAAATCAATGTCTGACCTTTTATACAGCTCTTTAAACAATGATTGGCAAGGATTTCAATTAACAATCATTGTTCTAAAGACCTGTATAAAGGGTCGGACATTGATTTGCAGGAATGCTGTCATCCAATAGGTGGCGCTACAGAGGTATTGTTCCATCTTCCCTATTTGCATATATTGCCTAGAGGAGCATGCATGGCTTTATAAGTCTCCTCACTCCCCTTCTAGGTGCTCTCCTTAAGGAGTGCTGATTCCCCTCTCAATAAATTTAAAGGCACGCACAATTTAAAAGAAAACTGGGATATTTGTTCTGCCTCTAGTCCAATTACTCTTTTGAAAAGTATAAACCTTCCTTTATTAGATGTAGAAATTTCAATATGTTTTGGGGCTGGGCTAGTGTCCTCTACAGGACCAAGCACTCTCGTTAAGGCTGAATGCACACGGGTAGGTTTTTGCTGCAGAATCCACGATTGGCGTCCGCACCGCAAATCCACACCAAATACTGCCCGTTACTTCCTATGGAGAGCCACTGCTTCCTATGTAGAGGTGGAAATCACTTGCGATTTCCGCTTGCAGAGGAAAAATTGCAGCATGCTCCATTGCGGATTCCATGGGAAAAGCAGGAGTTTAAAACAAAATCTGTACTGCGCATGTCTGATGGTGAGGAGAGCAGACCATCCACAGTACAGAAAAAGAAGAACAGGATGTCGGCTGGGCGCAGGGTCCGATTCCGCTGTGGGCTCCTGCATGCAGAATCCGACCCGCCCAAGTGCATGCGGCCTAATTCATAGTTAAAAAGATGCATTTCCTAATAAATTTATTGCAAGGACTAAAAAAACATATAAATACAAGGCTAAAAATTTTATGTATGTACAAAATAATACGCAAATGCATTTGTACAATAATAAGATGTTTGGATCATAAAAATAATTAAAACTAAAACCATTTATGCAAATAAAGTAATACTATTTCACACCTAAAAGGTATAACAACAAATATAGTCAAGCAAATATGTAAGTTTATATTATATAAAAATAGCATACTAAAAACAATAGGAGGTTGCCTAATATCGTCAAGATACTATGTACAAGAGCAAGAGACTGCTTAGTAATGGTAAACAAATGGATAACACAGAAACATGTAATGAAAATGATGTTATGAGGCCTCCTGCACACGGGCGGGTTGGACCCCGCATACGGGGTTCCCACAACAGAGTTCGACCTGGTGCCTGGCCGGTGACCCCTGTCTGGTGTCTTGTGTTCAGCGCTGCAGATGTGCCGGATGGCACTCTGTCGAGCATGTGCAGTAGGCTCCGACGCTCTGTGATGACGCGGATCCTGCGATACTTTTGCAGTGCTCACTGCGGAAGTGCCGCGGGACAGACGGCTTCTACTGACTTCAAGCTTCATGCTGCGATTTCTTCTCCACGAGCGGTAAATCGCAATCAATTTCCGCTCGTGGAGGTGAAATGGTGTTTTGCCATTGCATGCTTTGGGGTGGTATTTGCTGTAGAGTCCAGATGCGGACTAGGGGTCACTATTACTACTGGGGCCAACATAGGGAATGCTATTACTGTTGGAGCCACTAAAGGGGATTCTATTACTACTAGAGTCGCAATGTGGAACCCTAATACTTCTGGGGCCACAATGGGGAGCCCATTACTACTGGGGCCACAATAGTGTTCACTATCACTTCTGGGGATAATATAGGGGACGCTAGTACTACTGGGGCAGTAATGGGGGACCCTATCATAACTGGGTCAGCAATGAGGGACCCTATCATAACTGGGGCAGCAATGAGGGACCCTAATACTACTGAGGCCACAATGTGAGACCCTATTAGTACTGCGGTGGCAACGGGGGACCCTATCGCTATTGGGGTAGCAATGTTGGACCCTATTACTAATGGGGAAACAATGGGGAGCACTATCACTACTGTGGCCGCAATGGGGGAGTCCATTACTACTGGTGCCACAATGGAGGTCACTATTACTACTTCAGTCTATATAGGGTGCATTATTACTACTGAAGCTAATATAGGAGACGCTATAACTACTGGGGCCACCAATATAGGGGGGGTCACTATTACTACTGGGGTAAATGTAGGGGACACTAATACTACTGAGGCTAATATAGGAGATTTTGGGCCACCAATATAGGGGGTCACTATTACTGCTGGGGCCAATATAGGGTACGCTATTACTACTGAGGCCACCAATATCGGGGGTCTCTATCAATACATGCAGAATTTACACACTATTTGCTGCAGAATTTACAAAGATGGCAGAATTGCACTTTTTTCCACTTCACTGCACCTAGAGGCATGTTTGGAGTGTGATCTGGTCAATCTTCACTACTTCCATAAGCAAATTGTAGATCCCCAGGATGAGCTAGAGTAGTGTGCTACTTGTGCAATGTATGTGGTTCTTGATTAGCCAATCAAGGGTGCATACAGTTGGGCAAGATGCATGCACGTCGCACATTTGGAAGCCCAAATCCTGGATCTAAATGAGCAACTGAAAACACTGGGATCCACTGACAACATAGAAAGGAGTTTGCTGCTCACTGAGCCAGCACTCGCTTGGGTATTTGCATCTTTAGGGAGGCAAAATGCTAAAAATTAGCATTTTGCCTCAGTTTTTTAGCTGTTTTTTTACATTTTTTTCTCTGCACAGTCAAAAGCATGTGCAACTTATTGTATGCATCGTTACGGACACAGCAATACCAAATATGTGGGGTTTTAATTTTTTTAAACCTTTTTTTATGCTAATATGAGAAAAAGCATAAAATAGGGTTTTTTACTTTTTTTTTTTACATTTTTCTTTTTTATTCATTTTTTTTTCTTTTTTTACACTATTTGTGTCCCTCTTGGGCACTTACAGTACAGAACTGATGAAAGCTGTGATCACAGGCTATGTCAATACAGAACGCGAGCGTCTGGTGTCCTGTTGCCATGGCAACCAGCCGGGCTCTCTGGGATTATATCGCGAGAGCCCGGTGATGTCACAGAGGGAGCGAGCTCCCTCTGTGAACCCCTCCTATGCCGCGATCTACATAGATCGCGGCAGGGAAGGGGTTAACAGCGGGGTCGAATCTCTGATGCACCCCTGCTGTTGCAGCGGGAGGTCGGCTATCCCCAGGAGGTAAGTTTACGCCCTGTTGCAGGAAGTACCCCACTGCCAAGACATAAACTTATGCCCTGGAGCGGGAAAGGGTTAAACTACTAAAACATGAAGGCAGTGAAGAAGCGCTAAAATCATACAGGGAAAAGAACAAAATATGTAAAGGAAAGATCAAGATTGCTAAGGAGGAGGCAGAAAGACTGATCACCAAAGAGAACAACCCTAAACTATTCTTCAGTTATATTAACAGTAAAAGGGTTTGCATTGAGAGCACTGGCCCTCTAACAAATAATGCAGGAGAAACCATAGAAGTTGATGGGAGAAAGGCAAATCTATTAAATAGTTTATTTTCAAATGTATTCATGAATGACAAAAAAAATGTCACATGAGATGCAGGGGAATAAAATGCACCCACCACTAAAACAGTTAGAGAGGATTAAAATCGATAAATTGGCGGACCCAGATGGAATACACCCAAGGGTTCTAAGGGAACTTAGTGACGTGATAGCTGGACCACTATTAATTGTTTTTAATTGCACTTGTGTTACAAGGAGTCTCAGTGCTCTATAGTTTATTGAGTGACCAAGGTCTTGCGACCGAAACGCATCCCTTGCTGTGCCTAATGAAGCTGTGACACTAATCGAAAAGAGTTGAAAGTTTCTACATCATCGCTGGTGGAATCCCTTTTTTGAATTTATCAATAATGGGGATGCTATTACTACTGAGGCCAATATAGGAGACGTTATTACTAATGAGGCTATTATAGGAGACGCTATTACTACTGGGGCCACCAATATAGGGGTTCACTATTACTACTGGGGCCAATACAGGGGACTGTATTACTACTGAGGCCAATATAGGTAACGCTATTACTACCGGGGCCACCAATATGGGGAGTCACTATTACTACTGGAGCCATCAATATAGGGAACGCTATTACTACCGGGGCCACCAACATAAAGGGTCACTATTACTACTCGGAGTCGATTTGCTGCAGAGTTTACAGTAGCTGTAGCAGCAAAGTGAATGAGATTTTGAAAATCTCATCCACATGCCGTGGAAAAAATCTGCACAAACTCGTGTGGACATTGACATGTGCTATGGGATTTAATTCTACAGAATGTTTATTTAAAATATAAAGTATATCAATTGCCCATCCATTGCTCCAGCGTTCCTCCCTGCTTTTTTTTAAGCGACCCTGACCTTTTTATAATGTCGGAGGTAAAAAATGATATGTCATGATAAGCCCCACCTCTAAACTCCTCCCTTGACCACACCCTCCATGGGGCTCCACAAGAAACTTTTGCTTCAAAAAGGGCTCCATGGCTGAAAAAGTTTGGGAAGCACTAGTTTAATACAATGGGCTATGGAGGCTTAAAGCTGTCAACTTAGATAGCTTGTGGGTGACTCCAACAAGCAGGTGAAAAAAAAGAGGTAGCAGGGAATTCAAAAATTAATAACTTTACTTGGTAGCTGATTCAGTAATACAGTCATTTAATGGGACACAATAGTACATTCATTTGAACTAAACACACAGTTTAGAATGCTGCAACACAGTCTAGAACTCTCTTACAGCTCTATTATACTTCTGAGATATGCACACTCAGTTATGTTGCATTTAGAGATGAACGAGCACCAAAATGCTCGGGTGCTTGTTGCTTGAGTCGAACTTTTCGCAATGCTCGAGAGCTCGTTTCGAGTAACGAACCCCATTGAAGTCAATGGGCGACGTAAGCATTTTTGTATGGGACCGATGCTCTGCATGACTTGTGAAACACTGGAAAACCTCAGAAAGTCATGAAAACACCACAGAACCAGATAGGGAAGGGGAGGGGCAGCATGCATGGCTGCATCTCAGGCTCCCAAATCCCACTATTAAGCCAAAATGGGGGCAAGAGTCTGGCGTCACCCCCCTAACAATTTTTAACTTCGGACAAATCCTCATTAGCAGGGCACACCTTAGCTAAGCACCACACTACCTGCAAACAAGGACAATCACTGCCTGCGGGTCACACCGCTCCCTTTTCTCCTGGGTTACATGCTGGCATTGCTGTCCAACCCCCCGCACGATCCTGCGTCCACAGCGCACACAAAAGTGTCCCTGCGTAGCGTTCAGCTGCCCTCATGCCATACACTCGCTTCATAGCCACTACACCCTCATGTCTATTTATAAGCGCGTACTGAATGAGGAGAAACCGGAGGCACACACTGCAGAGGGTTGGCAGGGCCAGGCAGCGACCCTCTTTGAAAATGTGGGTGATAGCCCACAATGCTGTTGAGAATTGATGATAAATTGATGTTCGATCATCATTCCAATCCGTCGCAAAATTGTCAGGAGCCGCAAACGTCGGCATAAAGGGGACTCAGGTGCCAGCACTTCTACACATCTCCACAATGCAGCAATACTCTGTGTGGGAAACACGTGAGCGGGCCAAGGGTCAGGCTCAGTCCCAGCCTTCATCGTGTGTGACCCAAGGTGCCACGAGTTGCATAGCAATGGGAAATCCATGTGTCCCCACACAATTCATTCTGTGTAGGTGTTAGATAGCTCAACACCGCAATGGAAAGTCTTTGAGTTCCTTGGGCTTGCCTATGCTGTCAGTGCACAAAGATGGTACTACACAAGAAGAAATCAGAGCGCCCAAACATGGCAGAGTTTAACCCCGTCAAGGACCTCGGCCCACATTTCTACCCTAGTCAGTCAGTGTGTTTGTGCCAGACAGGTAAAACACCGCAATGGGAAGTCTTTGTGCACCCACAGCATAGGCGAGCCCAAGGAACTTAAAGATGGTATTACGCATAAAGAAATCACAGCGCCCAAACATGGCAGAGTTTCACCCCGTCAAGGATCACGGCCCACATTTCTACCCTAGTCAGTCAGTGTATTTGTGTCAGACAGGTAAAACACCGCTATGGGAAGTCTTTGTGCACCCACAGCATAGGCGAGCCCAAGGAACTTAAAGATGGTATTACGCATAAAGAAATCACAGCGCCAAAACATGGCAGAGTTTCACCCGTCAAGGACCTCGGCCCACATTTCTACCCTAGTCAGTCAGTGTGTTTGTGCCAGACAGGTAAAACACCGCAATGGGAAGTCTTTGTGCACCCACAGCATAGGCGAGCCCAAGGAACTTAAAGATGGTATTACGCATAAAGAAATCACAGCGCCCAAACATGGCAGAGTTTCACCCCGTCAAGGATCACGGCCCACATTTCTACCCTAGTCAGTCAGTGTGTTTGTGCCTGACAGGTAAAACAACGCAATGGGAAGTCTTTGTGCACCCACAGCATAGGCAAGCCCAAGGAACCCAAGGAAAGTATAAAACATGAAGCAATTATAGTGCCCAAACATGGCAGACTTTCACCCTGCTAAGGGCCTCGGCCTACATTTCTGCCCTAGTCAGTCAGTGTGTTTTTGCCTGACAGGTAAAACACCGCAATGGGAAGTCTTTGTGCACCCACAGCATAGGCGAGCCCAAGGAACTTAAAGACGGTATTACGCATAAGGAAATCAGAGAACCCAAACATGGCAGAGTTTCACCCCGCCAAGGACCTCGGCCCACATTTCTACCCTAGTCAGTCAGTGTGTTTGTGCCAAACAGGTAAAACAACGCAACGGGACGTCTTTGTGCACCCACAGCATAGGCGAGCCCAAGGAACTTAAAGACGGTATTACGCATAAGGAAATCAGAGCGCCCAAACATGGCAGAGTTTCACCCTGCCAAGGACCTCGGCCCACATTTCTACCCTAGTCAGTCAGTGTGTTTGTGCCAAACAGGGAAAAACAACGCAACGGGACGTCTTTGTGCACCCACAGCATAGGAAAGCCCAAGGAACTTAAAGATGGTATTACGCATAAAGAAATCACAGCGCCCAAACATGGCAGAGTTTCACCCCGTCAAGGATCACGGCCCACATTTCTACCCTAGTCAGTCAGTGTATTTGTGTCAGACAGGTAAAACACCGCTATGGGAAGTCTTTGTGCACCCACAACATAGGTGAGCCAAAGGAACCCAAAGACAGTATTAAACCTAAAGAAATGACAGTGCCCAAACATGGCAGAGTTTGACCCTGCTAAGGGCCTCGGCCTACTTTTCTGCCCTAGTCAGTCAGTGTATTTGTGCCAGACAGGTAAAACACCGCTGTGGGAAGTCTTTGTGCAGCCACAGCATAGGCGAGCCAAAGGAACCCAAAGACAGTAATAAACCTGAAAAAATGACAGTGGCCAAACATGGCAGACTTTCACTCCGCCGAGGACATAGGCCTCTGCACACACCGTCAGCAATCGTGGTCATAGATCGGACTCCGATGCTAGTACAGCAGTGAACGTCTCAGTAATGCAGTAACGCTCCTCTTGTTTGGCCCAAACTAGTGCCTCACATAACTGTGGTAACACAAGAGAAAATACATGTTGCCCAGTGCTGACCCCCTGACCCCAAGCAGGAGGAGGAGGTGGCATTACAAGGCCAAAAAACGTGACCATGACCAAGAAATCAGAGTGCCCAACCAAGGGAGAGTTTCACCCCGCCAAGGACCTTGGCCTCGGCCCACATTTCTGCCCTAGTCAGTGTATTTGTGCCAGAAAGGTAAAACACCGCGATGGGAAGGCTTAGTGCACCCATAGTATAGACAGACCCCTGTAACATTCCTGTAGCAAAGGTATAAACAGACCCCAGTAACATTTCTGTAGCAGAACTATAGGCAGACCCTTGTAACATTTCTATAGTAAAAGTATAGGCAGAGCCCTGTAACATTTCTGTAGCAGAAGTATAGGCAGACCCCTGTAACATTTCTGTAGTAAAAGTATAGACGGACCCTAGTAACATTTCTGTAGCAAAAGTATAGGCAGACCCTGCTAAGAGCCTCGGCCTACATTTCTGCCCTAGTCAGTCAGTGTGTTTGTGCCAGACAGGTAAAACACCGCAATGGGAAGTCTTTGTGCACCCACAGCATAGGCGAGCCCAAGGAACTTAAAGATGGTATTACGCATAAAGAAATCACAACGCCCAAACATGGCAGAGTTTCACCCCGCCAAGGACCTCGGCCCACATTTCTACCCTAGTCAGTAAGTGTATTTGAGCCAGACAGGTAAAACACTGCAATGGGAAGTCTTTGTGCACCCACAGCATAGGCAAGCCAAAGGAACCCAAAGAAAGTATTAAACCTAAAGAAATGACAGTGCCCAAACATGGCAGAGTTTCACCCTGCTAAGGTCCTCGGCCTACTTTTCTGCCCTAGTCAGTTAGTGTCTTTGTGCCAAACAGGTAAAACACCGCTATGGGAAGTCTTTGTGCACCCACAGCATAGGCGAGCCAAAGGAACCCAAAGACAGTAATAAACCTGAAGAAATGACTGTGGCCAAACTTGGCAGACTTTCACTCCGCCGAGGACATAGGTCTCTGCACATACCCTCAGCAATCGGGGTCATAGAGCGGACTCCGATGCTAGTACAGCAGTGAACGTCTCATTAATGCAGTAACGCTCCTCTTGTTTGGCCCAAACCAGTGCCTCAGATAACTGTGGTAACACAAGAGAAAATACATGTTGTCCAGTGCTTATCCCCTGACCCCAAGCAGGAGGAGAAGGTGGCATTACAAGGCCAAAAACCATGACCAGGACCCGCTATAGTCTGTGTGGGAAGTATGTGAGCGGGCCCTGAGTCAGGCTCGGTCCCAGCCTCCACCTTGTGTGACCCAAGGTGCCCTGAGTTACATAGCAATGGGAAATCGATGTGTCCCCACGCTGATAGCTCAACACTGCAAGGGAAAGTCTTGGAGTTCCTTGGGCTCGCCTATGCTGTCAGTGCACAAAGATGGTATTACACAGGAAGAAATAAGAGTGCCCAACCATGGGAGAGTTGCACCCCGCCAAGGACCTTGGCCTCGGCCCACATTTCTGCCCTAGTCAGTCAGTGCATTTGTGCCAGAAATGTAAAACACCGCTATGGGAAGACTTAGTGCACCCATAGTATAGGCAGACCCCTGTAACATTTCTGTAGCAAAAGTATAGGCAGACCCCAGTAACATTTCTGTAGTAAAAGTATAGGTAGACCCCTGTAACATTTCTGTAGCAGAAGTATAGGCAGACCCCAGTAACATTTTTGTAGCAAAGGTATAGGCCAGGGGTGTCAAACTCATTTTCACTGAGGGCCACATCAGGTTTTTGGTGAACTTCAAAGGGCCGATTGTAAGACCGTATAGTAAGGGCCTGTTCGCACAAGCGTATTTGCGTACATAGTATGCAGTGAATAGAAGCCATTGATTTCAGTGAGTTAATTCACATGATGTATATTGTCACACAGCATGACCTATTTTGTTGCGTACTACGCACCCCAGTAGGCCATTGAAGTGAATGGGCCGCGCAAATACATGGTGAATGAGCAGCAAACCTGTGTATTCACTGCATATTTGTGCACCATCTCAGTGGGCCCATCTGCGTTCTTTTCTGCGTGCCCAAATACGCAGGCATAAGCGATTTTCGATTGCGCAAATACGTAGCGTATTTGTGCGACCGAAATGCAATTATGCCCGTGTAAACGAACCCTAATAGTGACCCCTATAGTGGTCGCAGTAGTCATAGTGACTCTGATAGTGGCCCCAGTAAAATTAGTGACCCCTATAGTGGTCGCAGTAGTCATAGTGACCCCTATAGTGGTCGCAGTAATAATAGTGACTCTCATAGTGGCCCCTAGTAAAAATATTGACCCCCACACTAGGCCAATTAGTAATAGCGATCCCCACAGTTGCCCCAGTAGTAACAGGGTACCCCACAGTGGCTCCAGTAGTAATAACGACCCCCACAGTAATATTAACCCCCTCCTAGCAGAAATATTACCCCCTCCCAGCAACAGTATTAACCCCCACCCACCCAGCAGCAATATTAACCCCCACCCCCACCAGCAATATTACCACCCCACCCCCGCAGCAATATTAACCCTCTCCCAGCAGCAATATTAACCCCCTCCCAGCAACAATATTAACCCCCTCCCAGCAGAAATATTAACCCCCTGCCAGCAACAATATTAACCCCCACCCAGCAGCAATATTAACCCCCCCAGCAATATTAACCCCCTCCCAGCAACACTATTAACCCCCACCCACCCAGCAGCAATATTAACCCCCACCAGCAATATTACCACTCCACCCCCGCAGCAATATTAACCCCCTCCCAGCAGCAATATTAACCCCCCCTCCCCTTCCCAACCCGACAATAATATTAACCCCCCACCAAGCAGCAATATTAACCCCCACCCCCACCAGCAATATTACCACCCCACCCTACCCCACCCCGCAGCAATATTAACCCTCTACCAGCAGCAATAATAACCCCCTCCCAGCAACAATATTAACCCCCTCCCAGAAGCAATATTAACCCCCTGCCAGCAACAATATTAACCCCCCCACCCAGCAACAATATTAACCCCCACCCACCCAGCAGCAATATTAGCCCCCCCCCCAGCAATATTAACCCCCTCCCAGCAACAGTATAACCCCCACCCCCCGCAGCAATATTACCACACCACCCCACCCCCGCTGCAATATTAACCCCCTCCAAGCAGCAATATTAACCCCCTGCCAGCAACAATATTAACCCCCTCCCAGCAGCAAAATTAGCCCCCCCCCCACCCAGCAACAATATTAACCCCCACCCAGCAGCAATCTTAACCCCCAGCAAAATTAACCCCCTCAGCAATATTAACCCCCTCCCAGCAACAGTATTAACCCCCACCCTCGCAGCAGCAATATTAACTCCCCCAGCAATATTAACCCCCTCAGCAATATTAAACCCCTCCCTCCCAGCAACAGTATTAACCCCCACCCTCCCAGCAGCAATATTAACCCCCTACCAGCAACAATATTAACCCCCTCACCCCCCCCAACACACCAGCAATATTAACCCCCTCACCCCCGGCAGCAATCAGCATTATTAACCTCCTCCCAGCAACAACAATATTAACCCCCCACTCCCCAGCAGCAATATTAATTTCCCCCTTCCCCAGCCATATGCTTACCTTCTCCTTGCTGTGAGCGCCGCTCCTCCTCGGATTGTGCTGAGCCCGGGTGGCATATTAACTTTTTCCACAAGACTTCTGCACTATTGAGCAATTCCAGCAACCTGATTGGTTGTTTGGTGAATCAGCGAACCCAAACAACCAATCACTGTGAATCAATCAACTCAGGCAACCAATCAGGTTGCTGGAATTGCTGAATAGTGCAGAAGTCTTGTGGGAAAAGTTCATATGCGCCTGGGTGCACACTGACATCAGCGTGCAGCACGGCACGCTTCCTCCCTGAGTCCTCTGCTGCGGAGGGGAGAAGGACTTCGATTGCACACTGATGTCAGAGTGTGCAGCGGGATCAGCGCTGTCAGTGTGATTACTAGTGGGGAGCTGCAGCACCCCAGCTGGTAATCACTACAGTGGTGAGTGGCCGTCGGCAGGCCGCGGGCCACATAACATGAGGCAGGGGGCTGGATTCGGCCCGCGGGCCTTGTGTTTGACACATGTGGTATAGGCAGACCCCAGTAACATTTCTGTAGCAAAAGTATAAACAGACCCCAGTAACATTTCTGTAGCAGAAGTATAGGCAGACCCCAGTAACATTTCTGTAGCAAAGGTATAGGCAGACCCCAGTAACATATCTGTAGTAAAAGTATAGGCAGACCCCTGTAACATTTCTGTAGCAGAAGTGTAGGCAGACCCCAGTAACATTTCTGTAGTAAAAGTATAGGCAGACCCCAGTAACATTTCTGTAGCAGCAGTATAGGCAGACCCCTGTAACATTTCTGTAGCAGAGGTATAGGCAGACCCCTGCAACATTTCTGTAGCAAGAACATAGGGGAAACCGTGAAACACTGGTGTACCATGAGTGTAGGCGAAGGCCGGAAAAATTAGTTAGATAACAGTATAGGCGAGGACCAGAAAAATTGGTGTACCAAGAGTACAAGTGTACCCCTGAAAAATTGTACAACCGCGAGGGCAGGTGAAACCCAGAAACATTTTTTAAAGATACAGCTCGCTGTTACTTAATTTGTAACAGAGCCTGGAGGCAGCCCTGTGAAAAAAATTGATTTCTATTAAAGTATCAATAGTATTGAAACTTTGAAAAATTGTCAGTTCAGCGTGATGACATGCTGTTTTAGGAGGAGGAGTAGGTGGAAGAGGAGTAATAATATCAAAGAGTGATTGACAAAGCTAATTCCCCCTTTTTTCCGGTGATAGAGAATGCTTATTTCTCTGGTTGCAGCGAAAAGAATCTTTAAGTTCCGCTGCTCTCCACCAGTGGAGAAGAGAAGTCTGGGGAAATCCAGCCTTTGTTCATCTTTATGAGTGTGAGCATGTCGGCACTGGCAGTTTGCAGGCGGGTAACTTATCCGTGATCATTCCCCCTGCTGCACTAAACACCCTCTCTGACAAGACACTAGCGGCAGGGCAGGTCAGCACCTCCAGGGCGTACAGTGCAAGTTCGTGCCACGTGTCCAGCTTTGACACCCAATAGTTGTATGGAGCAGAGGCAACACGGAGGACGGTGGTACGATCGGCTACGTACTCCCTCACCATCTTTTTACAGTGCTCCCTCCGACTCAGCCTTGACTGGGGAATGGTGACGCAGTCTTGCTGAGGAGCCATAAAGCTGGCAAAGGCCTTGGAGAGTGTTCACCTGCCTGCGATGGACATGCTACCTGATCCCCGCGCCTCCCCTGCTAGTTCGCCCTCGGAACTGCGTCTTCTGCCACTAGCGCTGTCAGATGGGAAGTTAAGCATCACTTTTTCCACCAGAGTCCTGTGGTATTGCATCACTCTCGTACCCCTTTCCTCTTCGTTGGTCGATAAGGGTGTATACCCAGTAATTCGTGTTGGTCAGAATGCGTCAAACATGAGGGTCACAAGAAAGGCAGCCTAACATGAAGTCAGCCATGTGTGCCAGGGTACCAGTACACAACACATCGCTGTACTCACTAGGAAGATGACTTTCAGGATCCTCTTCCTCCTCCTCCTCTTCAGCCTATACACGCTGAACAGATGAGAGGCAAGTAGCATGGGTACCCTCTGCAGTCTGCCCAGCTGTCTTTTCCCCCTCCTCCTCCTGCTCCTCCCCCTCCTCCTCCAAAACGCGCTGAGATATAGACATGAGGGTGGTCTGGCTATCAAGCGGCATACTGTTATCCCCCGTCTCCTGTTCCAACCGCAAAGCATCGGCCTTTATGCTTTGCAGCGAACTTCTCAGCAGGCAAAGCAGTGGGATGGTAACATTAATGATTGCCGTATCGCCGCTCACCATCTGGGTTGACTCCTCAAAGTTTCTGAGGACCTGGCAGATATCTGTCATCCAGGCCCACTCCTCAGTAAAGAATTGGGGAGGCTGACTACCACTCCGCCGCCCATGTTGCAGCCGGTATTCCACTATTGCTCTACACTGCTCGTACAGCCTGGCCAACATGTGCAGCGTAGAATTCCAGCACATCGCACAGCAGTCGGTGCTCTGGCAGCTGAAACCGATGTTGCAGGGTCCTCAGGGTGGCAGCGTCCGTGGTGGACTTGCGGAAATGTGCGCAGACGCGGCGCACCTTGCCGAGCAGGTCACACAAGTGGTGTAGTTTTTCAGAAACCGCTGAACCACCAGATTGAAGACGTGGGCCAGGCATGGCACGTGTGTGAGGCTGCTGAGCTGCAGAGCCGCCACCAGGTTACGGCCGTTGTCACACACGACCATGCCCGGTTGGAGGCTCAGCGGCGAAAGCCAGCGGTCGGTCTGCTCTGTCAGACCCTGCAACAGCTCGGGGGTCGTGTGCCTCCTGTCACCGAAGCTGAGTAGTTTCAGCACGGCCTGCTGACGCTTGCCCACCGCTGTGCTGACGCGCGATACCGACTGCTGGCGACGTGCTCACACTTTTTAATTGAGAGGTAGAGTTGGCGGAGGAGGAGGAGGGGAAGGGTTTGGAGGAGGTGGCATAAAACGCCGCAGATACCAGCACCGAGGTAGGACCCGCTATTCTGGGTGTGGGTAGGACGTGAGCGGTCCCAGGCTCTGACTCGGTCCCAGCCTCCACCAAATTCACCCAATGTGCCGTCAGGGAGATATAGTGGCCCTGCCCACCAGTACGTGTCCACGTGTCCGTGGTTAAGTGGACCTTCCCAGTAACCGCGTTGGTGAGGGCACGATTTATGTTGCGGGAGATATGCTGGTGTAGGGCTGGGACTGCACACCGGGAAAAATAGTAGTGACTGGGGACCGAGTAGCGAGGGACCGCCGCAGCCATCATGTTTCTGAAATCCTTCATTTCCACAAGCCTATACGGCAGCATCTCCAGGCTGATTAATTTGGCAATGTGCACGTTTAAAGCTTGTGCGTGCAGGTGCTTGGCGGCGTATTTGCGCTTTCGCTCCAACGCTTGTGTTAACGACAGCTGAAAGCTGTGCTGAGAGACATTGCTGGATGGAGTGGAGGACAGTGGAGGTGAAGGTGTGGGTGCAGGCCGGGAGGCGCTTGTGCCTGTGTCCTGGGAGGGGGATTGGATCTGTGTGGCAGGTTGGAGCACAGGGTAAGAGGCAGTGGTGTGACCCGGAGGCGGTGAATGGCCTTCGTCCCACCTAGTGGGGTGCTTGGCCATCATATGCCTGCGCATGCTGGTGGTGGTGAGGCTGGTAGTGGTGGCTCCCAGGCTGATCTTGGTGCAACACAGGCTGCACACCACTGTTCGTCAGTCGTCCGCGCTCTCACTGAAAAACATCCACACCTTTGAACACCTAGCCCTCTGCACGGAGGCTTTCCGCGAGGTGGTGCTTTGGGAAACAGTTGGGGGATTCTTCGCTCTGGCCCTGCCTCTCCCCCTGGCCACCCCACTGCCTCTTCCAACCTGTCCTGCTGCTACACTTGCCTCCCCCTCTGAAGCCCTGTCCTCAGTAGGCTTAGCAAACCAGGTGGGGTCAGTCACCTCATCGTCCAGCTGCTCTTCCTCTGAATCCTCTGTGCGCTCCTCCCTCGGACTTAGTGCCCTTACTACTACCTCACTGACCGAAACTCTGTGTCTCATCATCATCATCCTCCTCACACACAAAAAGCTTTTGAGACAGTTGCCAGAAGTCCCCAGCCTTATCACCCATACTCCAGGAACTTTCCAAAGGTTGGGCATCGGTCACGACAACTCCTTAGGTGAGAGAGGAACCTGCCTGCTCAGAATATCTCATTCTCATGGAGTGAGGAGGCTGGGAGGAAGGAGGAGCAGCAGCGAGAGGATTCAGAGTTGCAGCAGTGGATGGCGTAGAAGACTGGGTGGTCGATAGATTGCTGGATGCACTTTCTGCCATCCATGACAGGACCTGCTCACACTGCTCGTTTTTTAATAAAGTTCTACGATGTGGACACAAAAATTGTGATATGAAGCTGGGGACCCCAGAAACTTTCCTCTCTCCTAATCCCGCAGCAGCTGGCTGTGATTCACCTGGACCAGGGACTGGGCCTATGCCCACACCCTCACGTGGAACTCCGCGTTCTCGACTGCGTCCACGTCCTCTACCCTTACCCCTACCACTCAGCATAGTGGATTAAGAATCGAGCAGACACTGAGCGGTGTTAAAATTTTTGTGAATTATTGCCGTGCAGTTGGTGGCTGCCAGCTGTTATATAATGCAAAATGAAACCAGAGATAAATTATAAGAAGGATGCAAGCAGGAGTAACTGTGCAATATGCAATTGTGATGCACCTGAAGTCCCACAGGCCACGCAGTCAAATGCACTGGGTCACAGGTAGCCGTAAAAAGAATTTCTTTTTTAATATCTGTTTTTTTCAATGCAATGCAGGCTATACAGCGTGTATTGGACTTTCCCTCTATGGGTGTCTGTCACCGTACACTGTGCAGACAGCTGACGACTAACACAGAGTGGTGTAAAAAATTTGTGGTTTCTTGGCATGCACTTGGATGCAGACAGCGCTTACGTTACTCAAACTGCACCCAGAAAAAAATTTAACTGAAGGCTGCACGCAGGCCTTGCTGTGCACTATGCAGTTTTGATGCACCTCAAGTCCCACAGGCAACGCAGTCAAATGCACTGGGTCACAGGTAGCCGTAAAAAGGATTTCTTTTTTAAAACATGTTTTTTTTCAATGCAATGCAGGCTATGGAGCGTGTATTGGACTTTCCCTTTATGGGTGTCTGTCACCATACACTGTGCAGGCAGCTGACGGGTAACACAGAGCGGTGTAAAAAATTTGTGGTTTCTTGGCGTGCACTTGGAGGCAGACAGTGCTTACGTTACGCAAACTGCGCCCAGAAAAAAAATTAACTGAAGGCTGCACGCAGGCCTTGCTGTGCAATACTGAGGTACTACAACTCCCAGCAACCACGGAGTTAAATGCACACGGTCACAGGTAGCCCTAAGAAGGACCGTTGGGGTTGTTGTAGAGAGGGTTCCACACTACCACTGTCCCTGCCACACCAATACTTCCCCTATACTACATAGTACAGACTGCAGCCTGAGAACAGTATAGCCTGCACGCCCGATATACAAAAAAAAAACAAGTGCAAAACTGCTCCCAGCAGCCACAACAGTAGTACACTAGGTGAGCTGTGGCCCTAAGAAGGACCGTTGGGGTTCTTGTAGACACTAACACTCTCCCTATAGCAGCAGCACTCTCCCTAATCTCTGCCAGCGTGCGTCTGTGGCGAGCCACGGGCGGCACCACTTTATATACTCGGCGGTCACTTGATCTTGCCAGCCACTCACTGCAGGGGGTGGGATAGGGCTGGATCGTCACAGGAGGAAGTTGTAATACCTTCCCTGCATGTCTATTGGCCAGAAAATGGCGCAAATCTTTCAGGGAAGGAAATGGAATTGACTCGAACACAAGCTCGGACGAGTACAATCGCTCATCTCTAGTCATCACATAAACATCTCACACAGCCAACCATAAACCAGCAGCTGAACAAACAGCAAACATGCTGAAACTGTGCTGTCTACAGATTGTGCAGAGTGTGCCTAGCTTGGCGGATAACCAAGTTATGTTTCAAGAATCTTTAACCCCTTAACGACTGCCCCATCGGGAAACTACGTCCTCAGAAAGTGGGCCTAAATCCTAGAGGACGTAGTTTTATGCATCCTCTTTGGATTAATGCCCACTTGCCTGAGGACGTGACAGCTCCATGCTGTCGGTGCCCGCAGGTAGCCGACAGCATGGAGCTGTCATCCCAGGATGCGGGCAGTCCCCCCCGGCATTGCGATCGGCGCTAGCCAATGGCTAGCGCCGATCGCAAAAAAGTAAAGAAAACTGTCAAAAAAGTTAGTTTTTCAGCTGCCCTGCTGGATCGGCTCCACCAGGGCAGCTGAAATTACTTACCCGGCTTGTCGGCGGTGTCCCACGGAGATCTCGTCCTCCCGGACCCGCCGGCGGCCTTCTGCGCATGCGCGCCAGACAATGACGTCACGCGCATGCGCAGAAGCCCGGGAGCCCCCGGCAAATTTAAAATCTCCTGGTTCTCGGCTCCTGAAGGTAGCCGGGAGCCAGGAGGTGTTACCGGGGACCGCTGTGAGCGGTCCCCGGGCCCGCGATCGCCGCTATCGATCAGATAGCGGCGATCGCGAAAAAGTTGAAAAAGTAAAAAAAAAGTAAGGTTTCACCTCCCCTCATGGATCGGATCCATGAGGGGAGGTGAAAATACTCACCCCCGGTCCTCTGCGATGTCCCGATGTCCCGGGACCCGAAATCCCGGTCTGCGCATGCGCGCCCGATGATTGACATCGGGCGCGTGCACAGAGGGGCTCGAGCCCCGGGAAATTCAAAATCCCTCTGCTCTTGGCTGCCATGTGTAGCCAAGAGCAGAGGGATGTCACTGGGGACATGATCACTGTCATCCAATGGATGACAGTGATCATTTAAAGTAAAAAAAAAAGTGCAAAAAGTTAAAAAATAAAAATAAAAAAGGGGTAAAAAGTAAAAAAAAAAAGTGCAAAAAGTTAAATAAAAAAAGTTTTAAAAAGTTTAAAAAACTTGCGTTTCATCTCCCCCCACGGATCATATCCGTGAGGGAGGATGAAATGACGTACCTAAGGCCCGCGGATTTATCCGCGGACCTTACCCCAGCTTCTGCGCACGCGCCCGTCGCCAATATGGCAGGTGCATGCGCAAAAGCCATGGTAATTTAAAATCTCCCTGCTCCTGGCTACAAAACTTAGCCGAGAGCCTGGAGATTTCACGAGATTTCACCGCGGTGAGTGGTTCCTGATCACGTGTTCGCCGTTATCCAATGGATAATGGCGATCACGTAAAAGTAAAAAAAAGGTGAAGGTTCATCTCCCCTCACCGATGCGATCGGTGAGAGGAGATGAAACTTTTTACCGGAGGCCTCCGTATTTGCGCCCCGACACAATCTTCTTCCGTGAACGTTCCCTGATTCTGCGCATGCGACCGCCGGCAAAACACCGGACACATGTGCAGGAGTCGGGGAGCACAGGAAATTTAAAATCTCCTCGCTCCCAGCGACCAACGGTCGCCGAGAGCCTGGAGCAGTGACGGGTGGCCTCGTTGGGCGGTCCCGGTCACGTGAAAAAAAGGTAGCGATCTACCTTAGGTCGGTCTCACATGACCGGATAGGAATTACGGATTCTGCATGCTTCTGATCCGCGGTAATACGCAGATCAATCGCATTGGATTACACAATTTCGCTCACATTAGTGGGTCGGAATTGCGTAATCCACTCGCAGAAAAGAGAACGCAGCAGGTTCTATTTTACCGCAGATATCCGCAACATAGAGCCCATTGTGCTCCGTGGTCGCGGATATACCCGCAGCCCATACGCAACTACCTTGTATACGGGCTGCGGGTACCCGCGTCATCGCTAAGCGACGGTGCGGAAAATACAAACAAAAAAATATATATATACTGCGTATGACCGCCTGTGTGAGTAGGCAGTTATGCGCAGTACATTACGCAGCCGTACGCAGGGTCACAGCCGGGCTCACAGCTGGGATCCGCTGCGGGCCTCCGCAAGCTGATTCTGCATACGGCCGTGTGAGCCCGGCGTTATTCAGACCGCTACCTGTAATACGCAATTTACAAGAAGCCCCGGGAACGCTCGCCTTCCTGCAGTTCCAGGAGCAGCTTGTTGAGCGCCTTCTGTGTGAGACCGCCGCACCTCAGCAGGCTTACGGAGACTCACAGAGCGCCACTTTTTACACCCCATCCCCGCCACTGAGGTCACGAAATACCCCCAAAAAGCATGAGAGGAGGGGGGATACCTGGTTTTATAGCCCCATGTACCCATCCAGCCTCCGTAATTACCCTTGTCTTTGGAAATATTACACAGTTCACATTATTACTTTTATCTAAGATTTGGGTAACGCCGAAAAGGGCGGGGGGGTGGGGGGGGGTGGGTGTGTGTGTGTGGGGATATTTTTTTAAGGTGTCAATTTTTATTCCGTACAAGTGGGCAATGGGGCCTGGAATTTATTCAGTTGTGCCCTGAAATCCAACGGATGTTCCCTCCATTACAGGCCTTGCCATGTTTCCTGTAACTAGATTAGGGCCACAATGGGTATGTTTCTGAACACGGGACAAACGGGGGTATCCATTTGGGGGTGAACGTCTTCATTCCTATGTACACTGTACAAAAAAAATGTTTTTAAATTGACAAAATTGCCAAAAAAATGAAAATCGTAATTTTTTCCTTCTGCTTTGCTTAGATTTATTCAAATACTGTGGGGTCAAAATACGCAATACACCCCTAGATGAATTCATTAAGGGGTCTAGTTTTTAAAATGGGGTCATTTGTGGGGGGGTTTTATCGTTTTGGACGCTCAATGGCTCTATAATTGGGCAATGGGGCCTGGAATTTATACCGTTGTACCCTGAAATCCAACGGGTGCTCCATCCATTATAGGCCTAGCCATGTGTCCTTTAAGTAGATTAGGGCCACAAAGGGTATGGTTCTGAACACGGGACAAACGGGGGTATCCATTTTGGGGTGAAAGTCTTCATTCCTATGTGTGCTGTACAAAAAAAACTGTTTTTAAATTGATACAACTGCCGAAATAATGAAAATTGTAATTTTTCTCCTACTGCTTTGCTTAGATTTATTCAAAAATTTTAGTGTAACAATACACAGTACACCCCTAGATAAATTCGTTAGGGGGTCTAGTTTTCAAAATGGGGTCATTTGTGGGGGCTCTCTGTCGTTTTGGCCGCTCAAGGGCTCTACAAGTAGGCAATGGGGCCTAAATCACCTTCATGCTAAATTTCTGTTCTGAAAGCCACCGATTACTCCTTTCATTTTGGGCCCCGTTGTGCATGCAGACAAAAGATTAGGGCCACAATAGGTATGTTTCTGAACACGGGACAAACTGGGGTATCTATTTTGGGGTGCAAGTCTTCATTCATGTGTGTGCTGTACAAAAAAAGCTGTTTTTAAAATGACAGAATTGACAAAAAAATGAAAATCACAATTTTTTCTTTTTGCTTTGCTTCAATTCTTTCAAAAACTGTGGGGTCAAAATGGGCAGTACACCCCTAGATAAATTTGTTAAGGGGTCTAGTTTTCAAAATGGGGTCACTGGTGGGGGCTTTCTTTGGTTTTGGCTGCTCAAGAGCTCTACAAAAGTGCTATGGGGCCTAAAACGCCTTCAAGCAAAATTTATGTTCTGAAAGACACCGACTACTCCTTTCATTTTGGGTCCCGTTGTGCATCCAGACATAAGATTAGGGCCACAATGGGTATGTTTCTGAACACGGGAGAAACGGGGGTATCCATTTTGGTGTGTAAATCCTCATTTTCATGGGCTCTATAGGAAAAAAATATGTCTTTAAAATGACATATTTGCAAAAATATGAAATTTTATTTTTTCTCCTCTAAATTGAATTAATTCCTGAAAAAAACTGGTGGGGTCAAAATACTCATGACACCGCTCAGTGAATACACTAAGGGGTGTAGTTTTTAAAATGGGGTCATTTGAGGGGGTATCTATTATTCTGACACTT
The DNA here is from genome assembly GCF_035609145.1 of Eleutherodactylus coqui. Taxonomy (NCBI): domain Eukaryota; kingdom Metazoa; phylum Chordata; class Amphibia; order Anura; family Eleutherodactylidae; genus Eleutherodactylus; species Eleutherodactylus coqui. The sequence continues at coordinate 361,267,735 of NC_089837.1, read as the reverse complement.
ATGAGCCTTTGCAAACTTGGTTTGGTGCAGGAAAGCAAAGTGTTCCTCAAAATGCTGAAAAGTAATGTTAAATTTGTATGTCCTCTAAATGGTTAAAAAAAACACAAAAGTTTTTCAAGTGTGCATTCAGAATAAAGTAAACAGATGGAAATATATATCTTATCAAAAATTTGTACAGTATGTTTGGACATATTTGAGCTATTACGGTTGAAAATGTGAAAAAATGACAATTTTTTCAAAATTTTTCCAATATTGGTACTTTTAATAAATATACACAAATTATATCGGTCTCTTTTTACAACCTAAATGAAGTACAACATGTGGCGAAAAAACAATGTCAGAATCACTTGGATATGTAAAGCCTTTATGGAGTTATGCTACGTTGAACGACGCATGTCAGATTTCCAAAGTTTGGCTCCGTCACTAAGGCGCAAACAGGCTTCGTCACTAAGGGGTTAAAGGCTATGAACAACTTTGAGAGCAATTTTTTTAAACCCAAATCCATGTATTTTGGGTTGAAAATCAGTTTTGCAACACTATTTAATTAAAAATCTTGCACTATTTAGCCATTGCAGGTCCTACATATCACTGTATACAGTAAACTGCAGACTGACTTTCCCTCCAGATCTATCAGCGAAGCTGGACTGATAGTTTGTCTCTCCTCTCTCTCTTCTCCTGACCATTCTTATAGGTAATTTATGACCTAGTCAGAAGCTGCAGGAGCCAAATGGTGCAACATTTTTAATGAATTCCTAAAGCAGAAATTAATTTCAGCCCAAAGTGCATGCATTTAAGTAGAACAATTTGCCTGAAAGGTGTCCATAGCCATAAAAGCGTTGGACGCTGACTTACAGAGTAGTCACCTGCAGGGGGCACTAAAGAGTGAGTTTTCTCCTTCTGAAAGAGATTAATTTTTCATGCATTCCCCAGGAAGCATTGCCCTAAATATTCTAGCTACAGTAGATCTCCCCAAGGAGAATCGGTTCTTTCTGAGAAGTTTCATACCTGTAAATTGGTGTTCCATTATTGAAACATAAAGTCAGTTTCCCCCTCAAATTTTTAGCCCCAAGAGATGTACCACAAAGCAGAATAGTCATGTAGTAATGCCCATATAGTGCTATTGTTACTCTGAGATAGTGCTACTGTACATTTGGTCCCACTCAGTAGTCTATGGCCCAGAAATTAGTCGATACAATGCAGTATTGCACAAGCACCGGAGCAGGACATAATACGGTATTCCCCAAGCAGAGCTCATACTCATCAACCAGTGTCACATTTTAATCAGAAAATAGTGTGATATATAATTAGATTATGGTATTTCAGGAATGAAACCTCACAAGCCATTTATAGGTTATCCTTACCTATACTTGCGTATGTTAAAGCTTTGTGCTTCCTGTTATATGACTACTAGAGATGAGTGAGCGTACTCGTCCGAGCTTGATGCTCGTTCGAGTATTAGGGTAATCGAAATGCTCGTTACTCGAGGCGAGCACTATGCGATGTTCGAGTCAATTCGATTTCCTTCCCTGAAAGTTTTGCGCCGTTTTCTGGCCAATAGAAACGCAGGGAAGGCATTACAACTTCCTCCTGTGAGGTTTCAGCCCTATCCCACCCCCTTGCAGTGAGTGGCTGGCGAGATCAAGTGACCCCCGAGTATTTAAAGTGGGGCCGCCCGTGGCTCGCCACAGTCACACACTGGGAGAGATCAGGGACAGTGCTGCTGCTATAGGGAAAGTGTTAGTGTAGGATCCTGTGTACAAGAACGGTCCTTCTTAGGGCCACATCTGACCGTGTGCATTACTGTTGTGGCTGCTGGTAGCAGTTTTGCAAATTTTTTTTTTTGTATATCGGGCGTGCAGCCCCATTACAGCTATAGCGTTCTCAGGCTGCAGTCTGTACTACATAGTATAAGGACAGCGTTGCTGAGATAGGGAGAGTGGTAGTGTAGGATCCTGTGTACAAGAACCCCAACAGTGCTTCTTAGGGCTACCTGTGACCGTGTGCATTTTACAGGTTGTCTGAAGGGAGTTGTAGTCCATCACTATTGCACAGCTAGGCCTGTTTGCAGCCTTCCATATAATTTTTTTCTGGCTGCAGTTAGTGTTACATAACCGCTGTCAGCCTCCAACTGTACGCCAATAATTCCAAAATTTTTTACACCGCTCTGTGTCGGCCGTCAACTTCACGCACAGCGTACGGCGACAGCCCCTGATAGAGGGAAAGTCATATGCACGCTGTATAGCCAGTATTCTTTTTCTGTGATCGTGTGCATTTTACAAGTTGTCTGATGGGAGTTGTAGTCCATCACTATTGCACTTAGGCCTGTTTGTGGCCTTCCTGACTATTTTTTTCTGCCTGGAGTTTGCCTTACTATACTGCTCTCAGCGACAAAGTCTACACACATAATTCCAAGATTATTTACACCGGGCTGTGTCTGCAGTGAATTAGAGACACATAGCATACGGCCACAGCGACTGATAGAGGGAAAGTCATATACACAGTATATAGCCTGTCTTCTTTTTCAAAAAAACCTCCTTCGTTGGGCTACCTCTGACCGTCTGCATTTTACTGGGTGCCTGCGGGAGTTTTGGTGCATCACTATTGCATTGCTAGGCCTGTTTGCGGCCTTCCTTCCATGTTTTTCTGCCTGGAGTTAGCGTTATGATTCTGCTCTCTGCGTGAAAGTGTACGCATATAATTCCATAATTATTTACAGCGGTCTGTGTCTGCTCTATTCGTAATCCACCATGCTGAGGGGTAGGGGTCGAGGATGTGGACGCAGGCGAGGATGCGGAGTTCCAAGTGAGGGTGTGGGCACAGGCCGAGTTCCTGGTCGAGGTGTATCCCAGCCGGCTGCTGCGGGATTAGGAGAGAGGCACGTTTCTGGGGTTCCCAGCTTCATATCACAATTTATGGGTCCACGTGGAAGACCTTTATTGCACATAGAGCAGTGTGAGCAGGTCCTGTCGTGAATGGCAGAAAATGCATCCAGCAATGTATCAGGCACCCAGTCTTCTACGCAGTCCACTGCTGAAACTCTGAATCCTCTAGCTGCTGCTCCTCCTTCCTCACAGCCTATACTGCTGCTACAAAAATGGTACTGGGGTCTGTATATGCTTCTGCTACATAAATGTTACAGGGGTCTGCTGATACTGCTGCTACAGAAATGTTACAGGGGTCTGCGTATACTGCTGCTAGAGAAATGTTACTGGGGTCTGCCTATACTTCCAATGCAGAAATGTTACAGGGGTCTGCCTATACTGCTGCTACAGAAATGTTCCTGGGGTCTGTTTATACCTTTGCTACAGGAATGTTACAGCGGTCTGTCTATACTATAGGTACACTAAGTCTTCCCATCGCGATGTTTTACCTATGTGGCACAAATAATACAGTGACTGACTAGGCCAGAATTGCTGGCCGAGGCCAAGTTGCTTGCCGGGGCGAAACTCTCCCATGGTTGGGCACTCCGATTTCTTCCTGTGTAATAGCATCTTTGTGAACTTACAGCATAGGCTAGGCCAAGGAAATCAAAGACTGCCCCTTCCAGTGTTGAGCTATTTATTTTGCGACACATGGATTTCCCGTTGCTATGTAACTCAGGGCACCTTGGGTCACAAAGGCAGAGGCTTGGAACCAAGCCTGACCCTGGGCCCGCTAACGTGCTTCCCACACAGACTATAGCGGGTCCTGGTCATGGTGTCTTGGGCTTGTAATGCCACCTCCTCCTCCTGCTTGGGGTCAGGGGATCAGCACTGGGCATCATGTATTTTCTCCCGTGTTACCACAGTTTTCTGAGACACTGGTTTTGGCCAAAGAAGAGGAGAATTACTGCATTGATGAGACCTTCACAGCTGTACTAGCATCGGAGTCTACTCTATGCCCACGATTGCTGAGGGTGTGTGCAGAGGCCTATGTACTCGGCACAGTGAAAGTCTGGCATGTTTGGGCACTATCATTTCTTCATGTTTATTACTGTGTTTGGGTTCCTTCAGCTCGCCTACGCTGTGGGTGCACAAAGACTTCCCATAGCGGTGATTTACCTGTCGGGCACAAAGTCACTGACTGCATAGTGCAGATGGCTTTCCCCTTGCAGTGTCGATAGAGCTATCCGACACCTAGACAAAATGAATACTGTGTGGGCACATGGACGTCCCATTGCTATGTCAGTCGCGGCACCTTGGGTCTCACAAGGTGTTTGCTGGGACCGAGCCTGGCCAAGGGCCCGCTCGCATCCTTCCCACACAGGCTACAGCGGGCCTTGATCATGGTTTCTTGGCCTTGTAAGACCACCTCCTCCTCCTGCTTGGGGTCAGGGGATCAGCAATGTGTAAGCCGTGTACCGGGGTGGGCTCCCCAGGATACAGCGAAGTCACAGACAAGGAAAACGTCTCTGACACCAGTTTAGGTGCAAACCAAATTTTACTAAAGCACTGTGGCCCACGTGACCATAAACAATAGGTAACCTGACAAAACTCAAATACACTCAGCCAGGTGGCTGAGGCCCTTGTGCTGCACAGCGCTGTACTCCCCGAAGGGCGCTACTATAATAGACTATGCTTTTACCTAACGGGCAGGCCTAAATAAACCGGCCCCTTGTTACCTATTAATACCGCTATTAAGGAACAAAGGAAAGGGAGAGTGATCTGAATACTGGCGGTGCAGCACAACAGCTTACAAACTTACCCACACTGACTCTATCCCCCCTGACCCAATACAATAAGGAACATGTATAAAGAACAGTGGCTATATAGCCAGGTGAATGTTCTCCAGAAGGTTCTTACTGACGGCTGGATGTGGCCTGCCAGCCACTATGCCAATCCCGCTGAAGTGTGGCCTGACACTGTCCATAACCCTACCTAATCTAACTACAGGCCAAAACGCAGTCCCAAGTAACTTGGTACCAAATATGGTATCTTGCGTGCACGTAGACCAGTCTGCTCTATGATCAGCCAAAAAGTCTAGACGGATGAGAAAAAGTGTGCGGTACCACAGAGAGCCGTTACTCATTTCCTCAGCGGCATCCAGTATTGTACACACAATAGCCAGTCTCGCTCCAGTTATTCAGCAACATCCCCGGCAGCAAGTCTTCTCTCATCCAGCGGGCATCTGGTCAAAATCTGAATCCGCACAGCTCCGGTCCCTTCAGGATATGACCTCCTTCCCTGTTCCGCAGCTCCACTCAGATGTCTCCCTCGACCAACTGTCCCCTCACAGTGTACACACGCTTATTTTTTTTCTTCTCGTGCGCACGCTGTAACCAGGCAACGAGTGTTCCAATCACAGGCTACCATAGTCCTGTCACCTCACAGCTTGACCAAAATCTTTTCTGTAGAACAGCGACCTCTTGTGGACAAATAATAAAACACACAGTAGTGGACTATTTACAGTAACAAGAACAATGTACACATATTGGAGGCTGTCTCACCCTCTCACAAATGCGCATCATGAATTTTCTCTCGTGTTACCACAGTTATCTGAGAAACTCGTTTGGGCCAAAGGAGAGGAGCGTAACTGCATTAATGAGACATTCACTGCTGTACTTGCATCTGAGTCCGCTCTATGCCCCACGATTGCTAAGGGTGTGGGCAGAGGCCTATGGCCTCAGCGGAGTGAAAGTCTGCCATGTTTGGGCAGTCTGATTCCTTCATATTTAATGCTGTCTGGCATGTTTGGGCACTATCATTTCTTCATGTTTATTACTGTGTTTGGGTTCCTTCGACTCGCCTATGCTGTGGGTGCACACAGACTTCCCATAGCGGTGATTTCCCTGTCCTGCACAAAGTGACTGACTGACTTGGGTAGGGTGCATAGTGCAGATGCCTTTCCCCTTGCGGTGTCGCTAGAGCTATCCGACACCTAGACAGAATGAATACTGTGTGGGCACATGGACTGCCCATTGCTATGTCAGTCGCAGCACCTTGGGTCTCACAAGGTATTTGCTGGGACCGAGCCTGGCCAAGGGCCCGCTCACATCCTTTCAACACAGGCTACAGCGGGTCCTGGTCATGGTATCTTGGCCTTGTAAGCCCACCTCCTCCTCCTGCTTGGGGCCAGGTGATCAGCAATGTGCATCATGTATTTTCTCTCATGTTACCACAGTTATCTGAGAAACCTGTTTGGGCCAAAGGAGAGGAGCGTAACTGCATTAATGTTACAGGGGTCTGCCTATACTTCAGCTGCAGAAATGTTACCGGGGACTGCCTATACTTCAGCTGCAGAAATGTTACAGGGGTCTGCCTCTACTGCTGCTACACAAATGTTACAGGGGTCTGCCTATACTGCTGCTACACAAATGTTACTGGGGTCTGCCTATACTGTTACTACAGAAATGTTACTGGGGTCTGTCAATACTGTTACTACTGAAATGTTACTGGGGTCTCCCTAGACGTCTGCAACATAACTGTTACTGGGGTCAGCTTATACCTTTGCTACAGGAATATTACAGGGGTCTGTGCATACTATGGGTGCACTAAGTTTTCCCATCGCGGTGTTCTACCTATCTGGCCCCAAAAAAACACTGACTGACTAGGGCATGGAGTGTGGGGCGAAGCCAACATGCATTTTCTCTCACGTTACCACAGCTATCTGGGGTACTGCATTGGGACAAACAAGAGGACTGATACAGCGCTAATGAGACGTTCACAGCTACGCTAGCATCGGAGTCCACTCTATGCCCGCGATTGCTGAGGGTTTGTGCAGAGGACTATGTCCTGGGCGCAGTGAAAGTCTGCCATGTTTGGGCACTCTGATTTCTTTATGTGTACTGTCTTTAAGTTCCTTGGGCCCACCCATGCTGTGGGTGCACACAGACTTACCATAGAGGTGTTTTACCTGTCTGTCATCAAAAGACTGACAGGCTCGGGTAGGGTGCAGAGTGCAGATGGTTTACACCTTGCATTGTCGATGAGGTATCCGACACCCAAACAGAATAAGTAGTGTGTGGACACATAGATTCCCCATTGCTATGTCACTCGAAGCACCTTAGGCTGCACAAGGTGTTTGCTGGGACTGAGCCTGGCCAAGGGCCCGCTCACATCCTTTCAGCACAGGCTACAGAGGGTCCTGATCATCGTTTCTTGGCCTTGTGAGGCCACCTCCTCCTCCTGCTTGGGGTCAAGGGGTCAGCATTGCGCATCATGTATTTTCTCTCGTGTTACCACAGTTATCTGAGAAACTCGTTTGGTCCACAGGAGAGGAGCATAACTGCATTAATGAGACCTTCACAGGTGTACTAGCATCGAAGTCCGTTTCCTGCCTACGATTGCTGAAGCTGTTGGCCGAGGCCTATGTCCCGGGGGAACTGCAACAGCGCCAGGTTGGGCCTGTGGAACTTTTTCCTGGCTAATGCAGTCTTTGGAGCGGTGAAAGAAAACGTAACGGATTTACTAAGACCTTCACAGGTGTACTAGCATCGAAGTCCGCTTCCTGCCTACGATTGCTGAAGCTGTTGGCCGAGGCCTATGTATCGGGGGAACTGCAACGGCGCCAGGTTGGGCCTGTGGAACTTTTTCCTAGCTAATCCAGTCTTTAGAGCGGTGAAAGAAAGCATAACGGATTTACTGAGACCTTCACAGGTGAACTAGCATCGTAGTCCGCTTCCTGCCTACGATTGCTGAAGCTGTTGGCCGAGGCCTATGTCCTGGGGGAACTGCAACGGCGCCAGGTTGGGCCTGTGGAACTTTTTCCTGGCTAATCCAGTCTTTGAAGCGGTGAAAGAAAACGTAAGTGATTTAATGAGACCTTCACAGGTATACTAGCACTGAAGTCCGCTTCATGCCTACGATTGCTGAAGCTGTGGCCCGAGGCCTATGTCGTCAGCGCAGTGTAAGTCTGCCATGTTTGGCCATTCTGTTTTCTTCATTGTTCATGTCTTGGGCTCATGTCTTACTCATGCTGTTGGTGCACACAGACTTCTCATCGCGGTGTTTGACCTGTCTGGCACAAAGACACTGACTGACTTGGGTAGGGGGCAGAGTGCAGATGGCTTTCCCCTTGTGGTGTCAATTGAGCTATCTGACACCTAGACAGAATGAATACTGTGTGGGCACATGGATTCCCCATAGCTATGTAACTCATGCCCACGTTTGCAGCTCCTGACGGAGGTTGGCACTTTATTGGAATGAAGATCAAACGTCAATTTCTCATTGATTCTCAACTGCATTGTGGGCTATCACCCCGCCCCTATTAAAGAGGGTCGCTACCTGGCCCTGCCAACCCTCTGCAGTGTGTGCCTCTGGTTCCTCCTCATCGCAGACACACCTATAAATAGACATGGGGGTGGTGTAGCAATGAAGTGAGCGTGTGGCATGAGGGCAGCTGAAGGCTGTGCAGGGACACTTTTGTGTGTGCTGCGGACGCAGGGTCGTGCGGGGGAAGGGGGGGCAGCTTGTAACCTAAGAGAAGAGACAGCAGTGTGTCCCGCAGGCAGTGATTGTGCTTGGTTGGAGGTAGTGTGGTGCTTAGCTAAGGTGTACCTTGCTAATGAGGGTTTGTCCGAAGTAAAAATTGTTAGGGGGGGGGCCCACTCTTGCCGCTATTGTGGCTTAATAGTAGGACCTGGGAACCTGAGATGCAGCCCAGCATGTTGCCCCTCGCCTGCCCTATCCGTTTCTGTGTCGTTTCCATCACTTTCTTCGGTATTCCAGATTTTCACAAATGAAAACCTTAGCAGAGCATGGGTCATATACAAAAATGCTCGAGTCGCCCATTGACTTCAATAGGGTTCGTTACTCGAAACGAACCCTCAAGCATTGCGAAAAGTTCGACTCGAGCAACAAGCACCTGAGCATTTTGTGCTCGCTCATCTCTAATGACTACTTATTTTCTGCATTGCAGCATCAAGTGGCTACTATTCCCATGTCTTCCATTTGCTGTCTTGCTGGAGTTGCTATAGGGAGAGTGTTAGGAGTATTTTAGGCTTCAAGAACCCCAACGGTCCTTCTTAGGGCCACATCTAACCGTGTGCAGTAGTGTGGAGGCTGCTTTTTGCAGTGTTGCACATTTTTTTTTTTGGATATCGGCCGTGCAGAGCATTGCGCCCTGCAGTAATTATACATAGTCCAGGGCCAGTAGTGGTGGTGAGGCAGGGACAGAAGACATATTTATTGAATATAGGCAGTGGGCCTTTCCAAAAACATTTGGGAAAAAAAATCTATTTGGGCTGCCTGTGACTGTCCTCAGTGTACTGGGTCTGTGCTGGGGGTAGTTGTCCTAATTCATACGCACCCAGCTAAGTGTTACAGCAGGCTTGCGCAAAATTATTTCCTGGCTCTGTGTTGGCTGTTACATCAATGCTGTATTCCAGTCCACAGTGCAACAGTTTGCAGTTATTTTACATACTCCAGGGCCAGTAGTGGTGACGCAGAGAGAGAAGACATATACAGTGTATATAGGCAGTGGGCCTTTCCAAAAACATTTGGGAAAAAAAATCTATTTGGGCTGCCTGTGACCGTCCTCAGTGTACTGGGTCTGTGCTGGGGGTAGTTGTCCTAATTCATACGCAGCCAGCTAAGTGTTACAGCAGGCTTGTGCAAAATTATTTCCTGGCTCTGTGTTGGCTGTTACATCACCGCTGTATTCCAGTCCACAGTGCAACAGTCTGCAGTTATATTACATACTCCAGGGCCAGTAGTGGTGACGCAGAGAGAGAAGACATATACAGTGTATATAAGCAGTGGGCCTTTCCAAAAACATTTGGGAAAAAAAATCTATTTGGGCTGCCTGTGACCGTCCTCAGTGTACTGGGTCTGTGCTGGGGGTAGTTGTCCTAATTCATACGCAGCCAGCTAAGTGTTACAGCAGGCTTGCGCAAAATTATTTCCTGGCTCTGCTGTGCGTTCCGTAAGCGAAGTCAGCCTCCAACCACAGGCCAATAAGCTGCACATTTAATTACAGCGTTCTGTTTCTGCACTACTGGTAATACACCATGCTGAGGGGTAGGGGTAGGCCTAGAGGACGTGGACATGGACGGGGGCGAGGACGCGGAGGCCCAAGTCAGGGTGTGGGCACAGGCCGAGCTCCTGATCCAGGTGTATCGCAGCCGACTGCTGCGGGATTAGGAGAGAGGCACGTTTCTGGCATCCCCACATTCATCTCACAATTAATGGGTCCACGCGGTAGACCTTTATTAGAAAATGAGCAGTGTGAGCAGGTCCTGTCGTGGATGGCAGAAAGTGCATCCAGCAATCTATCGAACACCCAGAGTTCTGTGCCGTCCACTGCTGCAACTCTGAATCCTCTGGCTGCTGCTCCTCCTTCCTCCCAGCCTCCTCACTCCATTACAATGACACATTCTGAGGAGCAGGCAGACTCCCAGGAACTGTTCTCGGGCCCCTGCCCAGAATGGGCAGCAAGGGTTCCGAATCCTCTCCCACTGGAGGAGTTTGTCGTGACCGATGCCCAACCTTTTGAAAGTTCCCAGGGTCCGGAGGATGAGGCTGGGGACTTCCGGCAACTGTCTCAAGACCTTTCAGTGGGTGAGGAGGACGATGACGATGAGACACAGTTGTCTATCAGTGAGGTAGTAGTAAGGGCAGTATGTCCGAGGGAGGAGCGCACAGAGGATTCGGAGGAAGAGCAGCAGGACGATGAGGTGACTGACCCCACCTGGTTTGCTACGCCTACTGAGGACAGGTCTTCAGAGGGGGGAGGCAAGGGCAGCAGCAGGGCAGGTTGGAAGAGGCAGTGCGGTGTCCAGGGGTAGAGGCAGGGCCAGACCGAATAATCCACCAAGTGTTTCCCAAAGCGCCCCCTTGCGCCATGCCACCCTGCAGAGGCCGAGGTGCTCAAAGGTCTGGCAGTTTTTCACTGAGAGTGCAGACGACCGACGAACAGTGGTGTGCAACCTGTGTCGCGCCAAGATCAGCCGGGGAGCCACCACCACCAGCATGCGCAGACATATGATGGCCAAGTACCCCACAAGGTGGGACGAAGGCCGTTCACCGCCTCCGGTTTGCACCGCTACCTCTCCCCCTGTGCCCCAACCGGCCACTGAGATCCAACCCCCCTCTCAGGACACAGGCACTACCGTCTCCTGGCCTGCACCCACACCCTCACCTCCGCTGTCCTCGGCCCCATCCACCAATGTCTGTCAGCGCACCGTCCAGCTGTCGCTAGCGCAAGTGTTGGAGCGCAAACGCAAGTACGCCGCCACGCACCCGCACGCTCAAGCGTTAAACATGCACATAGCCAAATTTATCAGCCTGGAGATGCTGCCGTATAGGGTTGTGGAAACGGAGGCTTTCAAAAGTATTATGGTGGCGGCGGCCCCGCGCTACTCGGTTCCCAGTCGCCACTACTTTTCCCGATGTGCCGTCCCAGCCCTGCACGACCACGTCTCCCGCAACATTGTACGCGCCCTCACCAACGCGGTTACTGCCAAGGTCCACTTAACAACAGACACGTGGACAAGCACAGGCGGGCAGGGCCACTATATCTCCCTGACGGCACATTGGGTGAATTTAGTGGAGGCTGGGACAGAGTCAGAGCCTGGGACCGCTCACGTCCTACCCACCCCCAGAATTGCGGGCCCCAGCTCGGTGCTGGTATCTGCGGCGGTGTATGCTTCCTCCACTAAACCACCCTCCTCCTCCTCCACAACCTCTGTCTCGCAATCAAGATGTGTCAGCAGCAGCACGTCGGCAGCAGTCGGTGTCGCGCGGCGTGGCAGCACAGCGGTCGGCAAGCGTCAGCAGGCCGTGCTGAAACTACTCAGCTTAGGAGATAAGAGGCACACGGCCCACGGACTGCTGCAGGGTCTGACAGAGCTGACCGACCACTGGCTTGCGCCGCTGAGCCTCCAACCGGGCATGGTCGTGTGTGACAGCGGCCGTAACCTGGTGGCAGCTCTGCAGCTCGGCAGCCTCACGCACGTGCCATGCCTGGCCCACGTCTTTAATTTGGTGGTTCAGCGCTTTCTGAAAAGCTACCCACGCTTGTCAGACCTGCTCAGGAAGGTGCGCCGGCTCTGCGCTCATTTCCGCAAGTCCCACACGGATGCTGCCACCCTGCGCACCCTGCAACATCGGTTTCATCTGCCAGTGCACCGACTGCTGTGCGACGTGCCCACACAGTGGAACTCTACGCTCCACATGTTGACCAGGCTCTATGAGCAGCGTAGAGCTATAGTGGAATACCAACTCCAACATGGGCGGCGCAGTGGGAGTCAGCCTCCTCAATTCTTTACAGAAGAGTGGGCCTGGTTGGCAGACATCTGCCAGGTCCTTGGAAACTTTGAGGAGTCTACCCAGATGGTGAGCGGCGATGCTGCAATCATTAGCGTCACCATTCCTCTGCTATGCCTCTTGAGAAGTTCCCTGCAAAGCATAAAGGCAGACGCTTTGCGCTCGGAAACAGAGCCGGGGGAAGACAGTATGTCGCTGGATAGTCAGAGCACCCTCCTGTCTATATCTCAGCGCGTTGAGGAGGAGGAGGAGGAGCATGAGGAGGATGAGGAGGAGGGGGAAGAGACAGCATGGCCCACTGCTGAGGGTACCCATGCTGCTTGCCTGTCATCCTTTCAGCGTGTATGGCCTGAGGAGGAGGAGGAGGAGGATGAGGATCCTGAAAGTGATCTTCCTAGTGAGGACAGCCATGTGTTGTGTACAGGTACTCTGGCACACATGGCGGACTTCATGATAGGATGCCTTTCTCGTGACCCTCGCGTTACACGCATTCTGGCCACTACGGATTACTGGGTGTACACATTGTTCGACCCATGGTATAAGGAGAACTTTTCCACTCTGAAACCCGAAGAGGAAAGGGGTTCGAGAGTGATGCTATACCACAGGACCCTGGCGGACAGGTTGATGGTAAAATTTCCATCCGACAGCGCTAGTGGCAGAAGGCGCAGTTCCGAGGGCCAGGTAGCAGGGGAGGCGAAGAGATCAGGCAGCATGTACAGCACAGGCAGGGGAACACTCTCTAAGGCCTTTGACAGCTTTCTGGCTCCCCAGCAAGACTGTGTCACCGCTCCCCAGTCAAGGCTGAGTCGGCGGGAGCACTGTAAAAGGATGGTGAGGGAGTACGTAGCCGATCGCACGACCGTCCTCCGTGACGCCTCTGCCCCCTACAACTACTGGGTGTCGAAGCTGGACACGTGGCCTGAACTCGCGCTGTATGCCCCGGAGGTGCTTGCTTGTCCTGCGGCTAGCGTCTTGTCAGAGAGGGTGTTTAGTGCGGCTGGGGGAATCATCACAGATAAGCGTACCCGCCTGTCAACCGACAGTGCCGACAGGCTTACACTCATCAAGATGAACAAAGCCTGGATTTCCCCAGACTTCTCTTCTCCACCAGCGGACAGCAGCGATACCTAAACAATACGTAGGCTGCACCCGCGGATGGAAGCATTGTTCTCTATCACCATCAAAAACGTGGACCTTTTAGCTTCATCTATCTGTCTATAATATTCATCCTCCTCCTCCTGCTCCTCCTCCTGAAACCTGACGTAATCACGCCGAACGGGCAATTTTTCTTAGGCCCGCAAGGCTCAGTCATATAATTTTTGTAAACAATTTTTATATGTTTCAATGCTCAATAAAGCGTTAGTACTGTTGGTACACCAATTTTTTGGGCCCTCGCCTACAGTGTAATCCAATTAATTATTTGCCCACCTGCCTTAAAGCTGACGTTACCTCAGCTGTGCTGGGCACTGCAATGGGATATATTTATGTACCGTCGGTGGGTTCCTGGCCCCCACCCATGCTGTCGGTCCACACGGAGTTGTAACTGCATGTGTCCACTTCTAAAGAACCCCAGTCTGACTGGGGCATGCAATGTGGGCCGAAGCCCACCTGCATTAAACATGACATTACCTCAGCTGTGATGGGCACTGCAATGGGATATATTTATGTACCGTCGGTGGGTTCCAGGCAGCCACCCATGCTGTGGGTCCACAGGGACTTCACAATAGGGAGTTGTACCTGCCTGTGTCTATGAATTAAAAACCCCGGTCAGGTTGGGGCATGCAGTGTGGGCCGAAGCCCACCTGCATTTAATCTGACGTTAGCTCTGCTGTCCAGGGCACTGCAATGGGATACATTTATGTACAGCCGGTGGGTTCCAGGGAGCCACCCATGCTGTGGGTGCACACGGAATTCCCATTGCGGAGTTGTACCTGCCTGTGACTATTTATAAAAAAAACGCGGTCTGACTGGGGCATGCAGACACCTTGACAGAATGAATAGTGTGTGGCACATAGGTTCCCCATTGCTATGCCCACGTGTGCAGCTCCTGATGGCGGTGGCACAGGATTATATTTCTCATTGCTTCTGTACAGCATTGAGGGCTATCGCCCCGCCCCCTTTAAAGAGGGTCGCTGCCTAGCCGTGCCAACCCTCTGCAGTGTGTGCCTGCGGTTCCTCCTCATGGCAGACGCACTTATAAATAGACATGAGGGTGGTGTGGCATGAGGGCAGCTGAAGACTGTGCAGGGACACTTTGGTGTGCGCTGTGGACACTGGGTCGTGCGGGGGGGGGGGGGGGGGTTGGGCAGCATGTAACCCAGGAGAAGTGGCAGCGGAGTGTCATGCAGGCAGTGATTGTGCTTTGTTGGAGGTAGTGTTGTGCTTAGCTAAGGTATGCATTGATCGCGATGCTCGAGGGTTCGTTTCGAGTAACGAACCCCATTGAAGTCAATGGGCGACTCGAGCATTTTTGTATATCGCTGATGCTCGCTAAGGTTTACATTTGTGAAAATCTGGGCAATTCAAGAAAGTGATGGGAACGACACAGCAACGGATAGGGCAGGCGAGGGGCTACATGTTGGGCTGCATCTCAAGTTCCCAGGTCCCACTATTAAGCCACAATAGCGGCAAAAGTGGGCCCACCCCCCTCCCAACAATTTTTACTTCTGAAAAGCCCTCATTAGCAATGCATACCTTAGCTAAGCACCACACTACCTCCAACAAAGCACAATCACTGCCTGCATGACACTCCGCTGCCACTTCTCCTGGGTTACATGCTGCCCAACACCCCCCCCCCCGCACGACCCAGTGTCCACAGCGCACACCAAATTGTCCCTGCGCAGCCTTCAGCTGCCCTCATGCCAGACGCTGCCCTCATGCCACACCACCCTCATGTCTATTTATAAGTGCGTCTGCCATGAGGAGGAACCGCAGGCACACACTGCAGAGGGTTGGCACGGCTAGGCAGCGACCCTCTTTAAAAGGGGCGGGGCGATAGCCCACAATGCTGTACAGAAGCAATGAGAAATATAATCCTGTGCCACCGCCTTCAGGAGCTGCACATGTGGGCATAGCAATGGGGAACCTATGTGCCACACACTATTCATTCTGTCAAGGTGTCTGCATGGCCCAGTCAGACCGCGGTTTTTTATAAATAGTCACAGGCAGGTACAACTGGGAATCCCCAACTCCCCAATGGGAATTCCGTGTGCACCCACAGCATGGGTGGCTCCCTGGAACCCACCGGCTGTACATAAATGTATCCCATTGCAGTGCCCTGGACAGCAGAGCTAACGTCAGATTAAATGCAGGTGGGTTTCGGCCCACACTGCATGCCCCAACCTGACCGGGGTTTTTAATTCATAGACACAGGCAGGTACAACTACCTATTGTGAAGTCCCTGTGGACCGACAGCATGGGTGGGTGCCAGGAAGCCACCGGCGGCACATAAATATATCCCATAGCATTGCCCATCACAGCTGAGGTAATGTCATGTTTAATGCAGGTGGGCTTCAGCCCACACTGCATGCCCCAGTCAGACTGGGGTTCTTTAGAAGTGGACACATGTAGTTACAACTCCGTGTCGACCGACAGCATGGGTGGATGCCAGGAAGCCACCGGCGGTACATAAATAAATCCCATTGCAGTGCCCATCACAGCTGAGGTAATGTCATGTTTAATGCAGGTGGGCTTCGGCCCACACTGCATGCCCCAGTCAGACTGGGGTTCTTTAGAAGTGGACACATGTAGTTACAACTCCGTGAGGACCGACAGCATGGGTGGGTGCCAGGAAGCCACCGGCGGTACATAAATAAATCCCATTGCAGTGCCCATCACAGCTGAGGTAATGTCATGTTTAATGCAGGTGGGCTTCGGCCCACACTGCATGCCCCAGTCAGACTGGGGTTCTTTAGAAGTGGACACATGTAGTTACAACTCTGTGTGGACCGACAGCATGGGTGGCTCCCTGGAACCCACCGGCGGTACATAAATATATCCCATTGCAGTGCCCAGCACAGCTTATGTAACGTCAGCTGTAATGCAGGTGGGCAAAAAATTAATTGGATTACACTGTAGGCGAGGGCCCAAAAAATTGGTGTACCAACAGTACTAATGTACCTCAGAAAAATTGCCCATGCCCAACCAAGAGGGCAGGTGAAACCCATTAATCGCTTTGGTTAATGTGGCTTAATTGGTAACTAGGCCTGGAGGCAGCCCAGCTAAAATAAAAATTGGTTCAGGTGCAAGTTTCAACGCTTTAATGAGCATTGAAACGTATAAAAATTGTTTAGAAAAATTATATGAGTGAGCCTTGTGGCCCTAAGAAAAATTGCCCGTTCGGCGTGATTACGTGAGATTTCAGGAGGAGGAGCAGGAGGAGGAGGGGGAATATTATACACAGATTGATGAAGCAAAAATGTCCCCGTTTTTGATGGTGATAGAGAACGATGCTTACATCCGCGGGTGCAGCCTACGTATTGCTTAGGTATCGCTGCTGTCCGCTGGTGGAGAAGAGAAGTCTGGGGAAATCCAGGCTTTGTTCATCTTGATGAGTGTAAGCCTGTCGGCACTGTCGGTTGACAGGCGCGTACGCTTATCTGTGATGATTCCCCCAGCCGCACTAAACACCCTCTCTGACAAGACGCTAGCCGCAGGACAAGCAAGCACCTCCAGGGCATACAGCGCGAGTTCAGGCCACGTGTCCAGCTTCGACACCCAGTAGTTGTAGGGGGCAGAGGCGTCACGGAGGACGGTCGTGCGATCGGCTACGTACTCCCTCACCATCCTTTTACAGTGCTCCCGCCGACTCAGCCTTGACTGGGGAGCGGTGACACAGCCTTGCTGGGGAGCCAGAAAGCTGTCAAAGGCCTTAGAGAATGTTCCCCTGCCTGTGCTGTACATGCTGCCTGATCTCCGCTCCTCCCCTGCTACCTGGCCTTCGGAACTGCGCCTTCGGCCACTAGCGCTGTCGGATGGGAGTTTTACCATCAGTTTGTCCGCCAGGGTCCTGTGGTATAGCATCACTCTCGAACCCCTTTCCTCTTCGGGTATGAGAGTGGAAAGGTTCTCCTTTTACCGTGAGTCGAGCAGTGTGTACACCCTGTAATCCGTAGTGGCCAGAATGCGTGTAACGCGAGGGTCACGAGAAAGGCATCCTATCATGAAGTCAGCCATGTGTGCCAGGGTACCTGTACACAACACATGGCTGTCCTCACTAGGAAGATCACTTTCAGGATCCTCCTCCTCCTCCTCCGGCCATACACGCTGAAAGGATGCAAGCAGCATGGGTACCCTCAGCAGTGGGCCAAGCTGTCTCTTCCCCCTCCTCCATCTCCCCCTCCTCCTCAACGCGCTAAGATATAGACAGGTGGGTGCTCTGACTATCCAGCGACATGCTGTCTTCCCCCGCCTCTATTTCCGAGCGCAAAGCGTCTGCCTTTATGCTTTGTAGAAAACTTTTCAAGAGGCATAGCAGAGGAATGGTGACGCTAATGATTGCAGCATCGCCGCTCACCATCTGGGTAGACTCCTCAAAGTTTCCAAGGACCTGGCAGATGTCTGCCAACCAGGCCCACTCTTCTGTAAAGAATTGAGGAGGCTGACTCCCACTGCGCCGCCCATGTTGGAGTTGATATTCCACTATAGCTCTACGCTGCTCATAGAGCCTGGCCAACATGTGGAGCGTAGAGTTCCACTGTGTGGGCACGTCGCACAGCAGTCGGTGCACTGGCAGATTAAACCGATGTTGCAGGGTGCGCAGGGTGGCAGCGTCTGTGTGGGACTTGCGGAAATGTGCGCAGAGTCGGCGCACCTTTCCGAGCAGGTCTGACAAGCGTGGGTAGCTTTTCAGAAAGCGCTGAACCACCAAATTAAAGACGTGGGCCAGGCATGGCACGTGTGTGAGGCTGCCGAGCTGCAGAGCCGCCACCAGGTTACAGCCGTTGTCACACACGACCATGCCCGGTTGGAGGCTCAGCGGCGCAAGCCAGCGGTCGGTCTGCTCTGTCAGACCCTACAGCAGTTCGTGGGCTGTGTGCCTCTTCTCTCCTAAGCTGAGTAGTTTCAGCACGGCCTGCTGACGCTTGCCCACCGCTATGCTGCCACGCCGCGCGACACCAACTGCTGGCGACGTGCTGCTGCTGACACATCTTGAATGCGAGACAGAGGTTGCGTAGGAGGAGGAAGAGGAGGAGGGTGGCTTAGTGGAAGAAGCATACACCGCCGCAGATACCACCACCGAGCTGGGGCACGCAATTCTGCGGGTGGGTAGAACGTGAGCGGTCCCAGGCTCTGACTCTGTCCCAGCCTCCACTAAATTCACCCAATGTGCCGTCAGGGAGATATAGTGGCCCTGCCCGCCTGTGCTTGCCCACGTGTCCGTTGTTAAGTGGACCTTGGCAGTAACCGTGTTGGTGAGGGCGCGTACAATGTTGCGGGAGACGTCGTCGTGCAGGGCTGGGACGGCACATCGGGAAAAGTAGTGGCGACTGGGAACTGAGTAGCGCGGGGCCGCCGCCGCCATCATACCTTTGAAAGCCTCCGTTTCCACAACCCTATACGGCAGCATCTCTGGGCTGATAAATTTGGCTATGTGCACGTTTAACGCTTGAGCGTGCAGGTGCGTGGCGGTGTACTTGCGCTTGCGCTCCAACACTTGCGCTAGCGACGGCTGGACGCTGTGCTCAGAGACATTGGTGGATGGGGCCGAGCACAGCGGAGGTGAGGGTGTGGTTGCAGGCCTGGAGACGGTAGTGCCTGTGTCCTGAGAGGGGGGTTGGATCTCAGTGGCAGGTTGGGGCACAGGGGGAGAGGCAGCGGTGCAAACCGGAGGCGGTGAACGGCCTTCGTCCCACCTTGTGGGGTGCTTGGCCATCATATGTCTGCGCATGCTGGTGGTGGTGAGGCTGGTGGTGGTGGCTCCCCGGCTGATCTTGGCACGACAAAGGTTGCACACCACTGTTCGTCGGTCATCTGCACTCTCAGTGAAAAACTGCCAGACCTTTGAGCACCTCGGCCTCTGCAGGGTGGCATGGCGCGAGGGGGCGCTTTGGGAAACAGTTGGTGGATTATTCGGTCTGGCCCTGCCTCTACCCCTGGCCACCGCACTGCCTCTTCCAACCTGCCCTGCTGCTGCACTTGCCTCCCCCTCTGAAGACCTGTCCTCAGTAGGCGTAGCAAACCAGGTGGGGTCAGTCACCTCATCGTCCTGCTGCTCTTCCTCCGAATCCTCTGTGCGCTCCTCCCTCGTACTTACTCCAATTACTACTACCTGAGTGATAGACAACTGTGTCTCATCGTCATCGTCCTCCTCACCCACTGAAAGCTCTTGAGACAGTTGCCGGAAGTCCCCAGCCTCATCCCCCGGACCCCGGGAACTTTCCAAAGGTTGGGCATCGGTCGCGACAAACTCCTCCAGTGGGAGAGGATTCGGAACCATTGCTGCCCATTCTGGGCAGGGGCCCGGGAACAGTTCCTGGGAGTCTGCCTGCTCCTCAGAATGTGTCATTGTAATGTAGTGAGGAGGCTGGGAGGAAGGAGGAGCAGCAGCCAGAGGATTCAGAGTTGCAGCAGTGGACGGCGTACAACTCTGGGTGGTCGATAGATTGCTGGATGCACTTTCTGCCATCCACGACAGGACCTGCTCACACTGCTCATTTTCTAATAAAGGTCTACCGCGTGGACCCATTAATTGTGAGATGAATGTGGGGATGCCAGAAACGTGCCTCTCTCCTAATCCCGCAGCAGTCGGCTGCGATACACCTGGATCAGGAGCTCGGCCTGTGCCCACACCCTGACTTGGGCCTCCGCGTCCTCGCCTGCGTCCACGTCCTCTAGGCCTACCCCTACCCCTCAGCATGGTGTATTACCAGTAGTGCAGAAACAGAACGCTGTAATTAAATGTGCCACTTATTGGCCTGTGGTTGGAGGCTGACTTCCCTTACGGAACGCACAGCAGAGCCAGGAAACAATTTTGTGCACGCCTGTAGTGAGACGTAGGTGCGTATGACTGAGCTAGTGGAATTCACAGCGCAGAAGCAGTCAAGTGGCCAAGGCCAGTAGTAGGCCTTAAGTATTTTGCTTCTATTTTTTTTTAAATGCTGAGCTGATACAGCAGACAGATACTGTAGGCAGCGTATAATATTATGTATACTGTTTCCCTCTGGTGGGATGACAGCGCTGATGTAACAGAGACAGCAGATCCAGGAAACAATTTTGCGCAAGCCTGCTGTAACGCTTAGCTGCGTATTAATTAGGACTACTACCCCCAGCAGATAGATACTGTAGGCAGCGTATAATATTATGTATACTGTTTCCCTCTGGCGGGATGCGGCGATCATGTAACAGAGACAGCAGATCCAGGAAACAATTTTGCGCAAGCCTGCTGTAACGCTTAGCTGCGTATTAATTAGGACTACTACCCCCAGCAGACACGCAGTAAACTGAAGACGGTCACAGGCAGCCCAAATATAGTATTTTTCCCCAATTTTTTGGAAAAAGCCCACTGCCTATATAGCCTGAAAATCTCTTTCCCTGCCTCACCAGTACTGGCCCTATACTCTGTACAATGACTGCAGACTGCGGACGCAATGCTCTGCACAGCCGATATACAAAAAAAAAAAATTGTGCAACACTGCTAAAAGAAGCCTCAACAGTACTGCACACGGTCAGATGTGGCCCTAAGAAGGACCGTTGGGGTTCTTGAAGCCTAAAATAACTCCTAACGCTCTCCCTATAGCAGCTCCGGCACCAGCAGCACTTTCCCTGATCTCTGTCAGAACGCATCTGTGGCGAGCCGCGGGAGGGGCCGATTTATATACTCGGGTGACACCTGATCTCGCCAGCCACTCACTGCAGGGGGGTGGTATAGGGCTTGAACGTCACAGGGGGAAGTTGTAATGCCTTCCCTGTCTTTCTATTGGCCAGAAAAGCGCGCTAACGTCTCAGAGATTAAAGTAAAAGTAACTCGAACATCGCAGGGTACTCGCCTCTAGTAATGAGCATCTCGAACACGCTAATACTCGAACGAGTATCAAGCTCGGACGAGTACGTTCGCTCATCTCTAGTAAGGATTGAAAAACAAACGTGTTGAAATCTTACCAGTAGAGGATACCTGATGTGGCCTCCTCATAGAGCTAAGAATATAGTACATCATTTTTCATAGAACCAGTTATTGCACAAAAGGACGGCATGTTAGATGCAATGAGAGGCAAGATAGTGTATGGCAATGCAAGTATGTCATTGCATACTCGCTGCATGCTGTATGTGTGACTCCCACGGGGCGGCACGCAGCAAATTACATCTATCTGAGCCCAGCCTTATGCATGTTCATATATAGGTGAGTAATGTGTCTATATGTATTTTTAATGTGTCTGTATGTGTGTAATGGGTATATATGTATGTGTGCGGGAGTAATGTGTATATAAATATCTATCTGCATATATATGTATGTATGTGTGTATATATATATATATATATATATATATATATATATATATGTGTGTGTGATTTGTACGCACCATATGTGCAAATGTGTACATATAATATACCTGTGTGTAATGTGTATAATATTAAAGTGTATGATATGTAAATATGTGTGTAAAGCTGCCTGCACATGGGAGGATTTCTGCTACAGTCCGTGGCGGGCGTCTGCACCACGGATCCGCAGCAAATATTGTCCATAGTATGCTATGGGAAAATGCTTTTTCCTGCATATTTGTGGAAAGTAATTGCAGTTTCTGCAAATGGAGAAAAAATCGCAGCATGCTCCATTTTTGCGGGGACTGCTTCCATTGATGTCAAGAGAAGCCATCCAACCCACGGCACATGTGCAATTATCATTTCAGACCAGTCGCGGATTCTGCATCACCGCCTAGCGTCAACTCGGGGAAAAAAATTGAATACAAAACGTGTACTGTGCAAGTCCGACGTTAGCCGCCGGGTCCATCCGCAGTACAAATGAAGACACAGTACGCACGGCCACCGCTGCTGTCAGGATCGGACTCCGATGCGGCCCCCTAATGCAAAATCCGGCTCTACCTAAGACATAGAAGTGGGAGCAGTGCGAATGTATTTGTGTAATATGCATTTGTCTGTATGCAATATACATTGTGTATGTCTTGTGTATATATGTGCAGGTAAATATATTCAGGAAGTATTATTTATATCTACAGCATGTGGTATTCTATGCACAGTATATGGTACAGTATATGTACAGTTTATGGTATATATATGGTGTTCAGTATAATAATTTTTTTTGTATAGTCTTATTTTTTGTTACATTTGTTGGCTAGATGGAAAGTTGGAATTCAAAATCAATTCCAATGGATAATATAATATATCACAGTCTGACGCTGGCTGTATTAAATAAGAGTCATCAGTATTTACAGCATGCGCTAAAAGGTACAAATTCATATAAAACAGATGTAATATGGCTGCATCCATACGGTGTTAAGAGTAGATGTTTGCAGCAGTGGTCATGCACTTTTGGTACACCAGAAAGTAATGTAGTGTTTAGTATCTACAATAGATGCGAAAACTTGCCACAAGGCTCAACAGTGGCCCAACAAATCGTTTAAACTTAGCATTTCACAAATTATACATTTTTTAATTTATATTGAGGTATAAAAACATATATGAAAATTCTTCACATTAACACAAAAACTTCAGTAAACAATGAAACCGAATCTGTCAGTGTGTATACATCCTCTGACCAGTTGAAATCTAGCTCTACAATTTTTAATAATTTACTTGTAAAATTGCTACACAATTGACTGAGTCTTCAGGCCAACTGCACTTAATGCAGACCAGGACTGTTGATGATATTATATGGTTATATGATATTCAATATGGTTTTGAGTTAAAGGAGTTTTCCGAAATCATTGTTTTTCTATTTTAAGAAGTTGCCTGTGTTCATCCCACCAAGTCTGCTTATATGCTGCAGAGTCAGCCTGTGAACAGAAAGTCATTGGTTCTGCAGCCAATCATAGACCTCAGCCGTTGCCTACTGAGGTCTCTGATTGGCTGCAGCAACCTGTGACATTCCATAAACAGGCTGACTCTGTAGCAGAGTGAATGAAGATGCTGTGCTGGAGCTGCAGGAACCCAGGACAGATGAATATGGAAGCAGATAGAAGCAGAGCAGTAGATCCATGCTCCTTGATAGCGGCTTGATAAAGACCGGAAAGGTCAAAACATCACCTATACATCTATCTATGGAATAATAAAGGCTTCCTTATGTAGATCGTCTGCATCATTTATGCTGCCATGCTTTATATTTTATACATCTGATTGAAATTTGGGCTGATGGTCCACAACTCTGGCATCTGGCTTCGCATTGAATAACGTGATTCATTGCTCGTCCACATGAAGTGGGTAACTAATTGAGTGCTGCTGGACTTATTTTTTCTAATAGGTTTGCTTGTGATTTTCATATTACTCTGTGGGAAGAACGGTAGCTACTACTTTTTAAAATCACTAATGATTCAGAAAAGAAGTCTCTAGTGCCTCTTGTTAGCTAGAACAATTTTGAAGGCTTTTCAAGCTACTCAACGTAATCCTGTTGACAGTCATTTCACAGAGTTTTTTGTAGAGAGCAGCAAAAACCATATAGATTGTTCTCACTTTAACCCCTTAGTGACCAAGCCTGTTTGCGCCTTAATGACCATATCAAATTTTGAATAACTCCGTAAAGCTTTTGCTTATCCAAGTGATTCTGACATTGTTTTTTCGCCACATGATGTACTTCATTCAGCAGGTAAAAGTAGTCTGATAGAATTTGTGTATAATTATTAAAAGCACCAAAAATGGGAAAATTTTGAAAAAATGTTCACTTTTTCACATTTTCAACGGCGATATCTCAAATATGTGCAAACATACTGTCCAAATTCTTGATAAGATATATATTTCCATCTGTTTACTTTATTCTGGCCGCACATTAGAAAAAGTTCAGTTTTTTTAACCATTTAAGAGAAGTGCAAATTTAACATTGATTTTTAACATTTTGAGGAACATTTTCCTTTCCTACACCAAGCCAAGATTACAAAGGCACATAGGTGTCAGAATGATAGATACCCCCACAAATGACCCCATTTTAAAAACTACACCCCTTAATTTATTCACTGAGGGGGTCGTGAGTTTTTTTACCCCATAGATTTTTTTCAGGAATTAATGCAATTTAGAGGAGAAAAAAATAAAATTTCATGTTTTTGCAAATACGCCATTTAAAAGATGGGATTTCTTTTCTATAATGCGCATGAAAATGTGTATTTGCACCCAAAATGGATACCCCAGTTTGTCCTGTGTTCACAAACATACCCATTGTGGCCCTAATCTTGTGTCCGTATGCACAACAGGGTCCAAACCGAAAAGAGCAGACCGTGACTTTCAGAACAGTCATTTTGCTTGAAGGCGATTTCAGCCCAATTGCCCAATTGTAGAGCCCTTGATGGACCAAAACAATAGAGAACCTCCCCAAAGGCCCCTATTTTGAAAACTAGACCTCTTAACAAATTTATCTAGGGGTGTGCTGCACATTTTGACCCCACAGTTTTTGAATGAATCTAAGCAAAGCAGGAGGAAAAAAATTAAGATTTTCATTTTTTTGGCAATTATGTCGCTTTTAAACCCGTTTTTTTTTTTTTGTGCAGCATACATATCAATGAAGACTTGTACCACAAAATGGATACCGCTGTTTGTCCCGTGTTCAGAAGCATACCCATTGTAGCCCTAAAATTATGTCCGTATTCACAACGGGGACCAAAACTAAAGGAGCAGCCGGTGGCTTTTAGAACAGACATTTTGCTTGAAGGCGTTTTAGGCCCCATTGCCCACTTGTAGAACCCTCGAGCGGGCAAAACCATAGAGAACCCCCACAAATGACCCCATTTTAAAAACTAGACCACTTAACGAATTCATCTAGGGGTGTACTGTATATTTTAACCCCACAGTTTTTGAATGAATCTGAGCAAAGCAGATGGAAAAAATTACGATTTTAATTTTTTTTGGCAATTGTGTCATTTTAAAAACATTTTTGTTTTGTATAGCATACATAGGAATGAAGACTTTCACCCCAAAATGGATACCCCCATTTGTCCCGTTTTCAGAGACATACCCATTGTGGCCTTAATATTATGTCTGTATGCACAAGGGGGCTCAAATCGAAAGGCGCATCAAACTTCAACTGTGTCTTAACTTTTACGTAATCGCCATTATCTATTGGATAATGGCAATCACGTGACTGGGGACCACTTACTGCAGCCCTCGGTCACTGCTCTGGGCTCTTGGCTACATTTAGTAGCCAGGAGCAAGAAAACTTTGAATTTCCCAGGCCCTCAACCGCTTTTGCGCTTGCGTCCGCCATTTTGCTAATGGGCATATGTGCCAAAGTTGAGGAAAGGTCCGTGGATAAAGATCCCATCGGGGGACATCACCAGAGGTAAGTAATTTCACCTCCCCTCACGAATCTGATCTGTGATTGGAGATGAAATTTTCACTTATTTTACTTTTACGTGATCGCCATTTTCAATTGGAAAATGGCGATCACGTGACCAGGAACCGCGTTTTGCAGGCCCCGTAAAATCTCCAGGCTCTCAGCTACATTTGGTAGCCAGGAGCAGGGAGATTTTAAATTACCCTGGCAATCTGCGCCTTTTGCACATGCGTCTGCCATCTTGGCGGCGGGTGTGTGCGCAGAAGCCGTGGTGAAGTCCATGGATAAATACTGTGCCTTAGGTACGTTATTTCATCTCCCCTCACGGATCATGTCCGTGAGGGGAGATAAAAACTTAAACTTTTTTTTCTTTTTTTTTAACTTTTTAAAAACTTTTTTTAACTTTACATGATCACTGTTACCCATTGGATAGCAGCGATCATGTCACCGGGAACCACATACAGTGGCTCCTGGTGACATCCCTCTGCTCTCGGCTACACATGGGAGCCAGGAGCCGGAGAATTTTTTAATTTCCCGGGCCGCGAGCGACTCCTGTGCGCGTGTCCAACGTATGACGTCTGGCACCCATGCGCAGAAGGCGCCGACGGGACCTGGGAGCAGCTGAATCTTTAACTTTTTTAAACTTTTTACTAACTTTTATATGATCGCCGGCATTCGATAAATGCCAGCGATCATGTGACCGGGTGAGGGGACCCGCGGCCTGGAATGGCAGCTCCAGGTTGCCGGCTACCTCCGGAAGCCGGCAGCATGGAGCTGTCACGTCCTCAGCTTGCAGGGCCTTAATCCTAGCAGGAAACATATTTCTATGTCCTCAGGGAATAAGGCCCAGCAAGCTAGGACGTGAAAAAGGAATGGGCTGGTCACTAAGGGGTTAAGCTAATGCCCATTTTAATTGTGAGTCAGGTCCATTCAGCCATTCAAAATTAGACTTTTTCATTATCTATGGTCTGCATTGCTTTTAGTTCTAGTGAACTGTCTCTTAACTTGATAGGCTTTACTGGCATTAAATACTGCATTTTTTTCCAAAATTCTGAATTTAGAGGGCTCGATTTATTTCCTTTCCATTTGACTCTATTTTTCATCTTAAGAAGTTGCAGAGATTCTAGTTGGAAGCCTTGTTCACTTAAAGGAGTAAATTCAATCAAAATGACTTTAATCTTCCTCTCCACCATTGCTTTGTGTAACCCACTCTCAAGTTCATACATTGCTTTGCAAGAAGTGAAGCTTTTGTTTAAGATGACGATTAATCTTCTGCTCTTTTCTAGAAATGGGTTCATGTCATCAACCAGAGCTGCAGTAGAGGAAAAAGTAGGTTAGTGGGTATTTGAATATACCTTGAGTACAAAGGTTCATATACAGTAGTACATATAAAATGGTTTTTAAGTGTTTCCTATTTTTAAAAAATCTTGAAAAATCTCCGAAACAGGTTTGTGGGCTATGACTGATTATGATGAAGATTTAGCAGTTTTACATAAGTTTCCTTGCTTGACTACATTTTTTACTTGCGTTATCTTTCTACATCAGATTTTTTGTTAGACTATCAGAATTTTTTTCTAAACAAGGCAATGCATGTTATTAGAATATTAGACATAAACACAAAAATTGCCCTCTGTCCTTTTAAAGCCAAATTTGACTATTTAGGATTTTCTGTTTAAGCCCTTTAAGGATATGGCTATTTTTGGGTTTTACTACTTGACCAATGCCCAAATTGTCTTAATGTCTTTTATGACTTCTCTTTAGAGAGGTCATACATTTTTCAATAACACTTTGAGGCACAAAATCATTTACATACTAGTTATTGCAGAAAAGAAAAAGTGTACGTTTGTTAGTTTTTATTCAATTTTATTACAGTCAAATGACATAAATTTAAATACTACCTTCCCTCACATATGTGTAGTTAGAGTACTGGTGCTGGGTTCTTATCTCAATTGCATTAACATATCCATATGCATAAAAGCCAATTTGTCACAGCACACACACCACCTTGTGTTGAAAGGAAGGATAATCCTGGATATACGGTGCACGCCCAACACGATCCTGGATCCTGGATCGGATGTATAGTAGAGCCAAACGAGAAGGAGAAGAGCAGCACTCCAGGGAATAGTATCAAAGAGAAACCTTTATTGTGCCCACAGACAACGTTTCAACCCTAGTTACACGGGTCTTTGTCAAGTCCTAAATACCATATACAGACTCCCAACATTTAAAGCAACCATAGCTCCACCCTCACCAATCAAATGCAATGCATCATTAAACAATTAACCAATTAAAATAGACCTTCAACAATTGGGTGGATTAGTTTGGAGACACACATGCAGGGTATAAGTAAATAATTAAGCATATACAAGAGTGCCATACCACATGTTGTAGTCTCAAGAGAATGAATCAGCCCATCCTAGTCTATACCGGGGGTATCGCGTACTGATGATGTCAGCAGCGTCATTAAATGGCTCGCATTGATGAAGATATTCCTTCTCTGTATTCATTTACGCTAAGTCCCGATATACTGTAACCGCGCATGTGCGGGAATTCAATGTTCTCGCACGATCTACTGCGTCCCCTTAACGCAACAGGCGGAGGTCTACGCAAACAGCGTACAGGGTACACAGCCTCCTATATAGAGTACAGCCCACTTCTAACAAAATGTTAAACTACGGCTAAATGCCGATGTGTAGAGTCTGCGCATGTGCGGAGAATTAATCTTTTCGTATGGCCTGCTGCAAAGCGTCTAACATACTGGGCGTAATATCCCGCTAGATATGGAAACCGGAGTGGTACTAAAATTATAGTCCGCTCACACTGAGCCAATAAAGCGCAACAAAACCCTCTCTAGCGCAACTAGCGCATTTCAGCGCACATTCTATACAAGGATAAAAATAACCATATTTTAATCAGTGTCAAAAAAAACAAAACAACAAAACTGGCCCATTAAATAATCCTAACGCCCTATTATTAATCTAATCTATAACCGTAGTATGGAATTTCTCCTGCTAAACATACAGCAGAGTCATGTATAACAATCGCCACTGTACACAATAAGGAAGTATATTGATGTTACAATATATTGCATGGTCCATTCTCTATAACACTCATGCCTTGAATGCATTACAACATTACTATATGACACAAAAACAATTAATAGTTTGGAATGCTTATACGTTTTATTCAGACCAATTATACATAAAATAATAGGTCAAATATAGAATTTCATAAATGTATATGGTGTCCACTTTCACTATTCCACCCAAAAGGATCTAAAAGGAAAGAAAAGAGAATTAAAATCAATGATCAAATAGCAACATATGAATCTAGAAACCAAGCGTAAATCTTCAGTATGGAAACATACATATCGCACTCAATCACATTAAATAGGGAAGTAGATTGTAATCAAGGTTAAGGCCATTTGGGGCCAGTGCATCGAGCGTAAAAATCCACTTTGCTTCAAGAAGTTTTAACCTCTTCTCCCTGTCCCCACCTCTTATATCCTTGTCCACCGAATCAATAACTCTGAAGCGCATTTGGCTAAGGGTGAAGTCACACGAACGTATATCGGCTCGGTTTTCACGCCGAGCAGATATACGTTGTCCTCGTGTGCAGGGGAAGGGGGGGGGGGATGGAAGAGCCAAGTGCAGGAACTGAGCTCCCGCCCCCCTCTCTGCCTCCTCTCCGCCCCTCTGCACTATTTGCAATGGGGAAAAGTGGGACAGGGGCGGGGCTATTTCTCGGAACTTCCCATTACAAATAGTGCAAAGGGGCGGAGAGGAGGCAGAGAGGGGTCGGGAGCTCAGTTCCTGCACTTGGCTCTTCCATCCTCCCCCCCCCCTGCATACAAGGACAACGTATATCGGCTCGGCGTGAAAACCGAGCCGATATACGTTCGTGTGACTTTACCCTAACAGAGTGATTGAAATCGTCAAAATGTTTTGGGATAGGTAACTCACGTTTTTTTGTTCTGATGTTGCTTTTATGGTTAGCTATCCTTTTGCGGACCTCCGTGATGGTTTCCCCCACATACAGGAGGCTGCACGGACAGCTAATCATATATACAACAAATAAAGACCAGCAGCTGTACCAGCCTCTAATAGCAAAACGTTTACCCGATCTGGGGTGTGTAAAATCGTCGCCCTTAAACATATTATGGCAGGCCGCACATCGCAGGCATGGAAAATTGCCGTTTCTGACGGGAGCTAGGGTTCTCTGTACAGAACCCGCCGACAAAGAGCATGTAGTTCGGACCAAACGGTCCTTCAAATTGCGTGCACGTCTGTATGCCATTATCGGAGGGGCAGCAAATTCTGCAATGCCAGGGTGACAACCGGCCAGAACATACCAATGTTTCTTTAAAATATGTCGTATCTCCTTGCTGCAAGGTCCATATGTAGACACAAACGGTATGCGATTTGTAGTCAGGGCCATTTTTGTGGAAGAAAAAAGGGTGGAAGCACGATCTACCTGTTTAACCCTATCCATATGTCCAACCAGCAAATCATGTGGATAGCCTCTGGAGGAAAATTTCTTATACATCATCTCAAGGCATGCATCAAAATACTCATCTGTTACCACCCACCGGACCCTGAGCATGTGGTTCCAAGGTAGTGACCTAATCATGGCCGGCGGGTGGCAACTGGAGTAGTGCAACAAATTATTTCGATCTGTAGGCTTTATGTACAAATCCGTTTTTAGGCAATTCCCTTGTTTAATGACTAAAACATCAAGGAATTGTATGGATGTATCAGATGCTGAAAGCGTGAACTTCAATTCCGGCAAGAAGTTATTCAGTTCTTTGTGGAAGGTGTCTAGCTGTTCAAATGACCCATTCCATATGACGAAGACGTCGTCGATGTACCTCCACCATACCTGGGCAAAGGCCCAGGATGGGGAGGTAGAGAGACGCGTCTCCTCCATATGGCGCATAAAGATGTTTGCGTAAGATGGGGCCATATTGGACCCCATCACGGTCCCTTGTATTTGTCGGTAAAACCGATCTCGATAAACAGAAAAATTATTGGAAAGAACCAACATCAATAGGGTCAGTACCAAGTTCACACACCCTGTTGACAGATTTGAATCAGACAGATAATGACCAACTGCAGCGATACCATTCTCATGTTTGATGATAGTGTATAATGAGGATACGTCAAAGGACACCAAAATGGCACCCTCATTAATAGTAACCAGACTTAATTTACTCAAGAAGTCGGAAGTATCCTTAATATAGGACATCGCATCAGTTGCGTGTTGGCGAAGCACTCTGTCCAAGAAACAAGACACATTATTGTATACTGAGCCTCGCCCCGACACGATCGGTCGTCCCGGGGGGCATTCAAGATTTTTGTGGATCTTGGGTAGAGTGTAAATCTTAGCCATCACGGGAAATGTAGGAAAAAGGAAGTCAAATAAGCGTTGATCAATCAGTCCTTCATTCCTGGCCTGGTCAAGAACCACTTTTAGTTCACTTAAAGCCTGATTTGTGGGATCCAATGTCAATGGTTCATACACTGACGTATCCGCTAGCTGAGATGCAAGTTCATTGTGATAATAATCCAAGTCCATAATAACTATGGCTCCACCTTTGTCAGCTAGACGGATAGTCAGTGTATCATCATTACTGAGGGATGTGATCGCCTGCCAGTCAATCTTACTCATACTGGAATATCTTTTGTGACGAAATTGGCGAGCTCGTACAATGACAATGTCACGATTCACCAATTTGGCATAAGTATCCACAGCTGGATCAACCCCTGGAGGTTGAAACCTACTGGGATTACGCAATCCAATGTTCTGCGATGTAAATCCCTCATTTGTTGTACATGCCATATTTACAGCAGTTTGAACTCCTTCAAAACCTGAAAAATGAGTCCGCAACCTCAACCGTCTCAAAAACTGTCTAATGTCAATGTCCAGCTTAAACCAGTCTATGTCCACAACCGGAACAAAAGAGAGCCCCCTAGAGAGAGCTCGATCCTGTGATACAGTCAGTGTCTTAGATGAAATGTTGACAATAGATACCTCCGTCATCTCCTTGTTCTTGTCCCCGAGCGAGTTTGCACTCTCCTTAGATCTTTTTCGGGAGCGGTTGTGTTTCTTACCGCCTCTTCTCCTTCTCTTGCTCGGAATGTCGTATTTATGCCTTTCGGGGGTCGATGGCCTAAAAAAGGCTCTCCTGTTGATAAAGATGGACCCACCGCCTCAGCAGACTCTGAACCTGCGGATGACCACCCAAATAACTTCTTTATCAACAGGAGAGCCTTTTTTAGGCCATCGACCACCGAAAGGCATAAATACGACATTCCGAGCAAGAGAAGGAGAAGAAGCGGTAAGAAACACAACCGCTCACGAAAAAGACCTAAGGAGAGTGCAAACTCGCTCGGGGACGAGAACAAGGAGATGACGGAGGTATCTATTGTCAACATTTCATCTAAGACACTGACTGCATCACAGGATTGAGCTCTCTCTAGGGGGCTCTCTTTTGTTCCGATTGTGGACATAGACTGGTTTAAGCTGGACATTGACATTAGACAGTTTTTGAGACGGTTCAGGTTGCGGACTCACTTTTCAGGTTCTGAAGGGGTTCAAACTCCTGTAAATATGGCATGTACAACAAATGAGGGATTTACATCGCAAAACATTGGATTGCGTAATCCCAGTAGGTTTCAACCTCCAGGGGTTGATCCAGCTGTGGATACTTATGCCAAATTGGTGAATCGTGACATTGTCAATGTACGAGCTCACCAATTTCGTCACAAAAGACATTCCAGTATGAGTAAGATTGACTGGCAGGCGATCACATCCCTCAGTAATGATGATACACTGACTATCCGTCTAGCTGACAAAGGTGGAGCCATAGTTATTATGGACTCGGATTATTATCACAATGAACTTGCATCTCAGCTAGCGGATACATCAGTGTATGAACCATTGACATTGGATCCCACAAATCAGGCTTTAAGTGAACTAAAAGTGGTTCTTGACCAGGCCAGGAA
The DNA here is from genome assembly GCF_035609145.1 of Eleutherodactylus coqui. Lineage (NCBI taxonomy): Eukaryota > Metazoa > Chordata > Amphibia > Anura > Eleutherodactylidae > Eleutherodactylus > Eleutherodactylus coqui. Next base: position 361,235,120 of record NC_089837.1, on the reverse strand, counting down.
TGAAGGACTGATTGATCAACGCTTATTTGACTTCCTTTTTCCTACATTTCTAGTGATGGCTAAGATTTACACTCTACCCAAGATCCACAAAAATCTTGAATGCCCCCCGGGACAACCGATCGTGTCGGGGAGAGGCTCAGTATACAATAATGTGTCTTGTTTCTTGGACAGAGTGCTTCGCCAACACGCAACTGATGCGATGTCCTATATTAAGGATACTTCCGACTTCTTGAGTAAATTAAGTCTGGTTACTATTAATGAAGGTGCCATTTTGACGTCCTTTGACGTATCCTCATTATACACTATCATCAAACATGAGAATGGTATCGCTGCAGTTGGTCATTATCTGTCTGATTCAAATCTGTCAACAGGGTGTGTGAACTTGGTACTGACCCTATTGATGTTGGTTCTTTCCAATAATTCTTTTGGTTATCGAGATCGGTTTTACCGACAAATACAAGGGACCGTGATGGGGTCCAATATGGCCCCATCTTACGCAAACATCTTTATGCGCCATATGGAGGAGACGCGTCTCTCTACCTCCCCATCCTGGGCCTTTGCCCAGGTATGGTGGAGGTACATCGACGACGTCTTCGTCATATGGAATGGGTCATTTGAACAGCTAGACACCTTCCACAGTGAACTGAATAACTTATTGCCGGAATTGAAGTTCACGCTTTCAGCATCTGATACATCCATACAATTCCTTGATGTTTTAGTCATTAAACAAGGGGATTGCCTAAAAACGGATTTGTACACAAAGCCTACAGATCGGAACAATTTGGTGCACTACTCCAGTTGCCACCCGCCGGCCATGATTAAGTCCCTACCTTGGAGCCAGATGCTCAGGGTCCGGCGGGTGGTAACAGATGAGTATTTTGATGCACGCCTTGAGATGATGTATAAGAAATTTTCCTCCAGAGGCTATCCACATGATTTGCTGGTTGGACATATGGATAGGGTTAAACAGGTAGATCGTGCTTCCACCCTTGTTTCCTCCACAAAAATGTCCCTGACTACAAATCGCATACCATTTGTGTCTACATATGGACCTTGCAGCAAGGAGATACGACATATTTTAAAGAAACATTGGTATGTTCTGGCCGGTTGTCACCCTGGCATTGCAGAATTTGCTGCTCCTCCGATAATGGCGTACAGACGTGCACGCAATTTGAAGGACTGTTTGGTCCGAACTACATGCTCTTTGTCGGCGGGTTCTGTACAGAGAACCCTAGCTCCCGTCAGAAACGGCAATTTTCCATGACTGGGATGTGCAGCCTGCCATAATATGCTTAAGGGCGACGATTTTACACACCCCAGATCGGGTAAACGTTTTGCTATTAGAGGCTGGTACAGCTGCTGGTCTTCTTTTGTTGCATATCTGATTAGCTGTCCATGCGGCCTCCTGTATGTGGGGGAAACCATCACGGAGGTCCGCAAAAGGATAGCTAACCATAAAAGCAACATCGGAACAAAAAAACGCGAGTTACCTATTCCAAAACATTTTGACGATTTCAATCACTCTGTTAGCTAAATGTGCTTCAGAGTTATTGATTCAGTGGACAAGGATATAAGAGGTGGGGACAGGGAGAAGAGGTTAAAACTTCTTGAAGCAAAGTGGATTTTTACGCTCGATGCACTGGCCCCAAATGGCCTTAACCTTGATTACAATCCACTTCTCTATTTAATGTGATTGAGTGCGATATGTATGTTTCCATACTGAAGATTTACGCTTGGTTTCTAGATTCATATGTTGCTATTTGATCATTGATTTTAATTCTCTTTTCTTTCCTTTTAGATCCTTTTGGGTGGAATAGTGAAAGTGGACACCATATACATTTATGAAATTCTATATTTGACCTATTATTCTATGTATAATTGGTCTGAATAAAACGTATAAGCATTCCAAACTATTAATTGTTTTTGTGTCATATAGTAATGTTGTTGTAATGCATTCAAGGCATGAGTGTTATAGAGAATGGACCATGCAATATATTTCATCAATATACTTCCTTATTGTGTACAGACTCTACACATCGGCACTTAGTCGTAGTTTAACATTGTGTTAGAAGTGGGTTGTACTGTATATAGGAGGCTGTGTACCCTGTACGCTGTTTGCGTAGACCTCCGCCTGTTGCGTTAAGGGGACGCAGTAGATCGTGCGAGAACATTGAATTTCCGCACATGCGCGGTTACAGTATATTGGGACTTAGCGTAAATGAATACAGAGAAGGAATATCTCCATCAATGCGAGCCATTTAATGACGCTGCTGACATCATCAGTACGCGATACCCCCGGTATGGACTAGGATGGGCTGATTCATTCTCTTGAGACTACAACATGTGGTATGGCACTCTTGTATATGCTTAATTATTTACTTATACCCTGCATGTGTATCTCCACACTAATCCACCCAATTGTTGAAGGTCTATTTTAATTGGTTAATTGTTTAATGATGCATTGCATTTGATTGATGAGGGTGGAGCTATGGTTGCTTTAAATGTTGGGAGTCTGTATATGGTATTTAGGACTTGACAAAGACCCGTGTAACTAGGGTTGAAACGTTGTCTGTGGGCACAATAAAGGTTTCTCTTTGATACTATTCCCTGGAGTGCTGCTCTTCTCCTTCTCGTTTGGCTCTAACATATCCATATGCAATAGTTAACTGATGGATCGGATACATGTCCATGATGAATATACCCGGGCTATGACTTTATCTTTGGTATATTTATAGAATATTGTTGTCTTTTTTTCCGCTTAGCTTCCTTTTAATATCCTGTGGACCATTGCCTATTGGTCTTTATTTCAGCTTACTGCCATATTTAAGTTCAGGAACTTCTACTTGTACTGTATTATAACACAATGGTTTGTATGTGCTTCCTTGGAATATCCAATACCTTTGTTTTATACACTGACGTTTGTAATACAGCACTTGGGCAGACCATTCCTGGATCCTCACATCCTGCACTCCTAGAATATGGAGCCTAAGTTACAGCCAGACACAGTCTAGCATGCCCTAAAACACTTTGCTGCCATAACACCTGAAAAGATCAGAAAGTCATGGAAACACCACAGAAACTGATAGGGAAAGGCAGGGGCAGCATGTATGGCTGCATCTGAGGCTCCCAGGTCCCACTATTAAGGCAAAATGGGGGCAAGACTCTGGCATCACCCCCCTAACAATTTACTTCAGACAAACCCTCATTAGCAAGGCACACGCGCTGGCACATCTTAGCTAAGCACCACACTACTGGCAACCAAGGACAATCACTGCCTGCGGGTGACAGCGCTGCCTCTTCTCCTGGGTTACATGCTGGTATTGCTGTCCAACCCCCCCCCCCCCCTCCACACACACACACATACACACACACACGACCCTACGTCCACAGCACACACAAAAGTTTCCCTGCGAAGTATTCAGCTGTCCTCATGCCACATGCTCGCTTCATAGTCACACCACCCTCATGTCTATTTATAAGTGCGTACTGGATGAGGAGGAACCAGAGGCACACACAGCAGAAGGTTGGCAAGGCCAGGCAGCGACCCTCTTTGAAAGTGTGGGCGATAGCCCACAATGCTGTTGAGAATTGATGATAAGTTAACTTACGATTAGCATTCCAATCCCGTGCCACCTCTGCCACAAAATTGTCAGGAGCTGCAAACGTGGGCATTAAGGGGACTCAGGTGCCAGCACTTCTACACATCTCCACAATGCAGCAATACTCTGTGTGGGAAGCACGTGAGCGTGCCCAGGGTCAGGCTTGGTCCCAGCCTCAACCTTGTGTGACCCAAGGTGCCGCGAGTTACATAGCAATGGGAAATCCATGTGTCCCCACACAATTCATTCTGTGTAGGTGTCAGATAGCTCAGCACCGCAATGGGAAGTCTTAAAGTTCTTGGGCTCGCCTATGCTGTCGGTGCACAAAGATGGTATTACACAGGGAGAAATCAGGGTGCCCAAACATGGCAGTTTCACCCCGCCAAGGACCTCGGCCCACATTTCTACAGTAGTCAGTCAGTGTATTTGTGCCAGACAGGTAAAACACCACAGTGGGAAGTCTTTGAGCACCCACAGCATAGGCGAGCGCCTGGAACCCAAGGAAAGTATTACACATAAGGAAATCAGAGCACCCAAACATGGCAGAGTTTTACCCTGCCAACGACCTTGGCCCACATTTCTACCCTAGTCAGTCAGTGTATTTTTGCCAGACAGGTAAAACACCGCAATGGGAAGTCTTTGAGCACCCACAGCATAGGCGAACCCCTGGAACCCAAGCAAAGTATTACACATAAAGAAATCAGAGCGCCCAAACATGGCAGTTTCACCCTGCCAAGGACCTCGCCCTCAGCTCCCACCCTCATTAATCGTGGGCATAAAGCGGACTCGGATGAAAGTGCAGCTTTGAACGTCTCATTGATCCAGTAACACTTCTTTTGTTTGGCCCAAACCACTGTCTTAGATAACTGTGGTAATGCGAGAGAAAATACATGCTCAGTGCTGATCCCCAGACCCCAAGCAGGAGGAGGAGGTGGCATAATAAGGCCGAGAAACCATGACCAAGGTCGGACCCGCAATACTCTGTGTGGGAAGTACGTGAGCGGGCCCTGGGTCAGGCTCGGTCCCAGCTTCCACCTTGTGTGACCCAAGGTGGCGTAAGTTAAATAGCTATGGGAAATTCATGGGTCCCCACACACTTCATTCTGTGTAGGTGTCAGATAGCTCAACACTGCAATGGGAAGTCTTTGAGTACCTTGGGCTCGCCTATGCTGTGGTTGCACAAAGATGGTATTACACAGGAAGAAATCAAAATGCCCAAATATGGCAGAGTTTCACCCCGCCAAGGACCTCAGCCTTGGCCCACATTTCTGCCAGTCAGTGTATTTGTGCCAGATAGGTAAAACACAACGATGGGAAGTTTTGTGCACCCACAGCATAGGCGGACCCCAGTAACATTTCTATAGCAAGAGTATAGGTGAACCCCCTCAAACCAATCAGTAGAAACTGCATAGGCGGACCCCAGTAACATTTCTGTAGCAAAAGTATAGGCAGACCCCTGTAACATTTCTGTAGCAAGAGTATAGGCGGACCCCAGGGCATTTCTGTAGCAAAAGTATACACGAACCTCTAAAACTATTCAGTAGAAAAAGTATAGGCGAACCTCTGTAACATTTCCTTAGCAAGAGTATAGGCAAACCCATCAAACCATTCAGTAGAAAAGGTATAGGCAGACCCCATTAACATTTCTGTAGCAAATGTATAGGTGAACCCCTCAAACCATTCAGTAGAAACTGCATAGGTGTACCCTAGTAACATTTCTGTAGCAAAAGTATAGGCAAACCCCTGTAACATTTCTGTAGCAAGAGTATAGGTAAACCCCTCAAACCATTCAGTAGAAAAGGCATAGGCAGACCCCAGTAATATTTCTGTAGCAAGAATATAGGCAGACCCCAGTAACATTTCTGTAGCAAAAGTATAGGCGAACCCTTCAAGCCATTCAGTAAAAAATGTATAGGCAGACCCCAGTAACATTTCTGTAGCAAAAGTATAGGCAGACCCCTGTAACATTTCTGTAGCAAGACTAGAGGCAGACCCCAGTAACATTTCTGTAGCAAGCGTATAGGAGGACCCCAGCAACACTTCTGTAGCAAAAGCACAGGCGAACCCCTGAACATTTCTGAAGCAAGAGTATAGGCAGACCCCTGTAACAGTTCTGTAGCAAAAGTACAGGCAGACCCCTGTAACATTTCTGTAGCAAGAGTATAGGCGGACCCCAGTAACATTTTTAAAGCAAGAGTATAGGCGGACCCCAGTAACATTTCTGTAGCAAAACTGTAGGCAGACCCCTGTAACTTTTCTGTAGCAAGAGTGTAGGCGAACCCCTGAAACATTGGTGTACCAAGAGTATAGGCGAACCCCTGAAAAAATTTGGTTACCAAGAGTGTAGAAGGCCAGAAAAATTAGTTAGATAGTAGTATAGGCTAGGGCCATAAAAATTGGTGTACCAAGAGTACAAGTGCACCCCTGAAAAATTGCTCAACCGCGAGGGCAGGTGAAACCCATAAACATTTTTTAAAGATACAGCTTGCTGTTGCTTAATTTGTAACAGAGCCTGGAGGCAGCCCTGTGAAAAAAATTGGTTTCTGTTAAAGTATCAATTCCTTTCAAATGTTGAAATAAAATAAAAATCCTTTAAACAGAGCCTTTTGGGCCGCAGGAAAAATTGGCAGTTCAGCGTGATGACATGCTGTTTTAGGAGGAAGAGGAGTAATAATATCTGAGAGTGATTGACAAAGCTAATTCCCCCTTTTTTCCTGGAGGATGCACTTTTCTCCTGTTGAAACGAAAAGAATCATTAGGTTCCGCTGCTTTCCACTGGTGGAGAAGAGAAGTCTTGGGAAATCCGGCCTTTGTTCATCTTTATGAATGTAAGCATGTCGGCACTGGCAGTTGACAGGTGGGTATGCTTATCCATGATGATTCCCCCAGCTGCACTAAACACCCTCTCTGACAAGAGGCTAGCGGCAAGGCAGGCCAGCACCTCCAGGGCGTAAAGCGCAAGTTCGTTCCACATGTCCAGCTTTGACACCCAATAGTTGTATGTAGAAGAGGCATCACGGAGGACGGTGGTATGATCGGCTACGTACTCCCTCACCATCTTTTTATAGTGCTCCCTCCGACTCAGCCTTGACTGGGGAGTGGTGACACAGTCTTGCGGGGAGCCATAAAGCTGGCAAAGGCCTTGGAGAGTGTTCCCCTGCCTGATCCCTGCTCCTTCCCTGCTACTTGGCCCTCTGAACTGCGTCTTCTGCCACTAACGCTGTCAGATGGGAACTTTAGCATAACTTTTGCACCAGGGCCCTGTGGTATTGCATCACTCTCGTACCCCTTTCCTCTTCAGGAATAAGAGTGGAAAGGCTCTCCTTATACCATGGTTGAGAAGGGTGTACACTCAGTGATCCGTGTTCGCCAGAATGCGTCTAACGCGAGGGTCACGGGAAAGGCAGCCTAACATGAAGTCAGCCATGTGTGCCAGGGTCCCAGTACGCAACACATCGCTGTCTTCACTAGGAAGATGACTTTCGGGATGCTCCTCTACAGCCCATACACGCTGAACAGATGAGAGGCAAGCAGTGTGGCCAGCTGTCTCTTTTCCCTCCTCCTTCTCCTCCTCCAAAACGCAAGATATAGACATGAGGGTGGTCTGGCTATCAAGCGACATACTGTCGTCCCCCGTTTCCTGTTCCAACCGCAAAGCGTCTGCCTTTATGCTTAGCAGTGAACATCCCAGCAGGCAAAGCAGCGGGATGGTAACACTAATTATTGCAACATCGCCGCTCACCATCTGGGTAGACCCCTTAAAGTTTCCGAGGACCAGGCAGATATCTGCAATCCATGCCCACTCCTTAGTAAAGAATTGCGGAGGCTGATTACCACTCCGCTGCCCATATTGCAGCTGGTATTCCACTATTGCTCTACACTTTTCGTACTGCCTGGCCAACATGTGCAGCATAGAATGTTCCAGCGTGTGGGCATGTCGCACAGCAGTCGGTGCTCTGGCATCTGAAACCAACGTTGCAGGGTCCTCAGGGTGGCAGTGTCCATGGTGGACTTGCGGAAATGTGCACAGACACGGCGCACCTTGCCGAGCAGTTCAGACAAGTGGGGGTAGTTTTTCAGAAACCGCTGAACCACCAGATTGAAGTCGTGGGCCAGGCATGGCTCGTGTGTGAGGCTGCCGAGCTGCAGAGCTGCCACCAGGTTACGGCCATTGTCCCACATGACCATGCCCTGTTGGAGGCTCAGCGGCGAAAGCCAGAGGTCGGTCTGCTCTGTCAGATCCTGCAGAAGCTCGGGGGCCGTGTGCCTCTTGTCACCTAAGCTGATTAGTTTCAGCACGGCTTGCTGACGCTTGCTGCCGCTGTGCTGCCACGCCGCGCGCTACTGACTGCTGGCGACGCGCTCACACTTCTTAATTGAGAGGTAGAGGTGGCAGAGGAGGGGGAGGGTTTGGAGCAGGTGGCATAGAACGCCGCAGATACCAGCACTGAGGTAGGACCCGCTATTCTGGGTGTGGGTAGGACGTGAGCTGTCCCAGGCTCTGACTCGGTCCCAGCCTCCACCAAGTTCACCCAATGTGCGGTCAGGGAGATATAGTGGCCCTGCCTGCCAGTACTTGTCCACGTGTCCATGGTTAAGTGGACCTTCCCAGTAACCGCGTTGGTGAGGGCACGATTTATGTTGCAGGAGACGTCCTGGTGTAGGGCTGGGACGGCACAATAGGAAAAATAGTGGTGACTGGGGGCCGAGTAGCGTGGGACCGCCGCAGCCATCATGTTTTTGAAAGCCTCCGTTTCCACAAGCCCGTATGGCAGCATCTCCAGGCTGATTAATTTAGCAATGTGCACGTTTAAAGCTTCTGCATGCTGGTGGGTGGCGGCGTATTTGTGCTTTTGCTCCAATGCTTGTGTTAGCGACAGCTGAACGCTGCACTGAGAGACATTGCTGGATGGAGTGGAGGACGGCGGAGGTGAGGTTGTGGGTGCAGGCCGGGATGCGCTCGTGCCTGTGTCCTGGGAAGAGGATTGGATCTGTGTGGTAGGTTAGGACACAGGGGAAGAGGCAGTGGTGTGACCCAGAGGCGGTGAATGGCCTTCGTCTCACCTTGTTGGGTGTTTGGCCATCATATGCCTGCGCATGCTGGTGGGGGTGAGGCTTGTAGTGGTGGCTCCCCGGCTGATCTTGGTGTGACACAGGTTGCACACCACAGTTTGTCGGTCGTCCGCACTCTCACTAAAAAACATCCACACCTTTGAACACCTAGCCCTCTGCACGGAGGCTTGCCGCGAGCGGGTGCTTAGGGAAACAGTTGGGGGATTCTTCGCTCTGGCCCTGCCTCTACCCCTGGTTACTCCACTGCCTCTTCCAACCTGTCCTGCTGCTGCAGTTGCCTCCCTCTCTGAAGCCCTGTCCTCAGTAGGCTTAGCAAGCCAGGTGGTGTCAGTTACCTCATCGTCGAGCTGCTCTTCCTCCGAATCCTCTGTGCGCTCCTCCCTCGTACTTACTGCCCTTACTACTACCTAACTGACAGACAACTGTGTCTCATCATCCTCATCCACATAAAGTTCTTGAGAGAGTTGCCGGAAGTCCCCAGCCTCAGCAACTGGGCCCAGGAACTTTCCAAAGGTTGGGCATCAGTCACGACAAACTCCTCAGGTGAGAGAGGAACCATTTTTTCCCACTCATGGCGGGGACCCAAGAACAGTTCCTGGGAGTCTGCCTGCTCAGAATATGTCATTTTCATGGAGTGAGGAGGCTGGGAGGAAGGAGGAGCAGCCAGAGGATTCAGAGTTGCAGTCCCTAGGCTGGGAGTAGTGGACTGCGTAGAAGACTGGGTGGTCGATACATTGCTGGACGTGTTTACTGCCATCCACGACGGGATGTGCTCGCACTGCTCTGTTTGTAATAAAGGTCTACCACGCGGACCCGTAAATTGTGATATGAAGCTCGGGAGCCCAGAAACTTGCCTCTCACCTAATCCCGCAGCAGCCGGCTGTGATTAACCATGCCCAGGAACTCAGCCTGTGCCCACACCCTCACTTGGGCGTCCGCGTCCACGTCCTTGACCCTTACCCCTACTCCTCATCATGGCGGATTAAATAAATTACCCCACTGTACAGCACTGACAACTGCGGCTTAATTTAATGCACACACAGACTTGTACATAGCGGAGGCTATATGCTGTGACCTTAAAAAATTAACCCGCTGTCTTCCGCTGATACCTAGGTGTAATTTACCACTGGCAGAGACTTGTAGATAATAAAGGCTGTATGGAGTGGGAGAAGACTCTAAAGCCTGTGGATAGTGCTGGTAACTGCGGCTATCTCAACCCCACCAAGAAAAGGGTATTGTGAGACGCTCTGCACAGCAGCAGAGCTAAAATACTTTGCAATGGCCCAGGAAATATTACAGTACTGTTTAGCGGTAAGACCACTGTCGAATGCACTGCAGACACAGAACGGTATAACTGAAGTTGTTTGCAGTAGACTAGGAAATGTTAGAGTGTGGTTTCACAGTGAGAGCTGGTTGTACGGCACTGCAGGCTGAGAACACTATTACTGAAAGGCTAGGAAAAGGCCTAGATACGTAATACAAAAATTGATGCACTACTGCTCCCAGCCAGCCACAACTATAATGCACACGGTGAGATGTAGCCCTAAGAAGGACCGTTGGGGTTCTTGCATGGAGGGTCAGGACTGTATAACTTTCCCTATATAAGTAGCTGTGTCTCTACACTCTACGTCATGCACTGCAGACACGGAACAGTATAACTGAAGTCGTTTGCAGTAGGCTAGGAAATGTTAGAGTGCAGTGTCACAGTGAGAGCTGGTTGTACGTTGGGGTTCTTGCACAGAAGATCAGGAGTCCTGTAAAACTTTCTCTATATAGGCATCTCTGTCCCTAAACTCTGCGTAATACACTGCAGACTAAGAACGCTATAGGTAAAATGCCCTGCACAGCCCGAGATGCTTAAAAAAAAAATTGGTGCATTACTGCTCCCAGCCAGCCACAACAGTAATGCACACGCTGTGGACTAGCCCTAAGAAGGACCGTTGGGGTTCTTGATGACAGGATCCTACTCTCACACTGTCCCTATATCAGCAGCAGCACTATCCCTAACCTCTGCCAGCATGTGTCTGAGGCGAGCCGCAGGCGGGACCAGTTTAAGTACTCGGCAGTCACCTGAACGGCCCAGCCACTCACTACTGTGGGTGGGGGGGGGGAGTGAGAGGGCTGGCACGTCACAGCAGGAAGTGGTAATGCCTTCTCTGCATGTCTATTGGCTAGAAAATGGCGCTAAACATGCGGGAAAGGAAATGCAATTGACTTGAGTACGTGTGGTGTTCGTCTCGAGTAATGAGCATCTCGAGTACCCTAATGCTCGAACGAGTGTGCTCGCTCATCTCTAGATATAATAATAGAAATACCAGTTTTATGAAGTCTGTTCAAATACTACGAGGAGCACATGGAAATATGGAGAGTCTGGTATCAGACAAAATTCCAAAATTTTGGAATGTGTGTGTCCTCAGTTTTAAAGGCATGTCTAAACTGCACCCCACCCCCAACCTCCCCTAATGACATCAGGGAGAGGCCTGCTGGGTGAATGTACAAATTTTAGTTACTAATTTCTCCTTTGAACGATAGCAGTATTTCATTTTAGAGATGTATAGTCTCCCATTTGTGAATTGTGTGAGGAGGAGAGAGACAATGATGAAGATGTTGATCAATAGAACTTCGTAATTTTGTCATGGAGATACAAGAGCTATAGCCATGCTAATTGCCACATCCTCAAAGTAAGGGTGGACACCCACTGGCGTTTTTTTCTCCACTGTGCTGCGAGACTAAAGTTAAAGTCTTGCATCGCAGTGCGAGAAAAAAGCCAGCATCATGCCGGCATATCGCCAGTCTTTTCAATGGGGCCAGCGGCAGCAGCGCTAGCCCCATTGAAAAAAGAAGCAGAATGCCGGGACTTCTGCCACAGCTGTGAGAGCTGTGAAAGCTGTGGCACCTGCAAAAGATAGGACATCCATGCGCTGGGAAGGTTCGTGCTGCACGTAAAGATTTCCGGCGTTGAGTCCCCTTATCACTGTCACTTTCACAGTGTTCAGTGATGAGGGGAATGCCCGTGGGGACTCCTGTGGCAGAGGATCACAATTTTCTCCCATTGTTTCCCATTGCTTTGAATGGGATTCAGGCAAGCCCCACAGTAATTTTCAGGAAAGGGCTTGAAATATAAGCCCTTCCCTGAAAATTATCCCTACCTGCTGTAAAAAATAAAAAATATATACATCACATCTCTGCCACTGTTGGGGCTCCTGCCTATCTTCTCGCTGGCTCACCAGCACTGTTCTGAAGCACTTTCTGCTGGCCGGGAATTTAAAAATCCCTGCCTCCTGAAAGTGCTGGGTCTGATTGGCTGAGCGCTCAGCCAATCACAGGCAGTGCTCAGCCATTCATTGAATGACAGCTGAGTAATACCTGTGATTGGTCACAGTGCACAGCCAATCAGAGGCAGCGCTCAGCCATTCATTGAATTCAACTGAAAAACATCAATTAATCTTTACCTCCTCCAGGAACTACATCTCTTTCAAAGATGAACAATTTGTAACCAAAACAATTTTCCAAGATTGGAGCAAGAGTGTGAAATGCAAAATGTCTTTCATTGGATTCATAGGTTGAAGAACTTTCAAAAGACAGATACGCATCATATTCTTTCCCATCTGAGTGAAGAAAAAAATGCATATTATCATCTGCACAGAACATTGATAATATGTATCTCAATAGTGACTAGCTAAATGTCTTTACAGGGCTATGGTAATGGATAGCAGTTATTCAAAACAACCATAGTTGTTGTTCTATGGTCTGATTCTGGTGTTCATGTTCAACACTCAATGTCTGATCTCCCCGTTCCTATTACACATGTCTGTCTTGGCTCCACAGTTTTTTACACACTCCTGTCTGGTCTTATTCCTGTCCTGTCATCACTGCTGCATCTGGCTGCCCACTGTGATTTTTCTGGGGACTGTAGCCTGTGAACCTCTTCTGGGGCCACACAGAGGGAACTCCATTACCTTGTGGAACCACACAGAGGGGACACCAGTGCTTTGTGGGGTCATAGAACACACACCAGTCTAGTACTATGGTGAAGCCACAGAGGAGAGGCTAGTATTATGGAGGTTACTGAGAGGTTCATTGGGGCAGGATGGTCATCTAGGCCCAGATAAAGAGCAAAACCAAAAATGCGCATCACTAATCAGAGAAGACACTACTTGTGATCACTAGAGATAACTGTACTGTAATCACTATGTAGAACTGCTATCTGACTATGACATAATGACTGCACTATATAGAAGTATTCTAGAGCTGAGTCGCTGTTTCTAAACCCACCATGTTGTAGATATGCTGAGTCTAATATAATTTTTTATGGGGTGCTCCGAATTCTACGTTTTGCTATGTAGCCCCATGGTTGCTATGTATGCCCCTGACTTACATTACAGAATGAAGTTAATATACAAGGATCTATGTTGAAGCCCTCATTTTGAAGAACTGCCTTACATATCCCTGTCTGCCTGTGACATCAAGTTAAATCAGAATCATGGGTTAGCTCTGCTTTCCCAACTATATTGAGAATTTTATTTTTTTGTAATCGGGCTGAATAAAATCTCCAGTGTCAACAGTTATCATGTAGCATCTCTGGAGTCTGAATTGTAGAATAGACCTAAAGTACATATCATCTTCTTAGAAATCTATAACGATGACCTAGAAGATAAGAGGATTTTTTACTCACCGTAAAATTTCTTTCTCGTGTCGTCATTGGGGAACACAGTAAAGACCGTGGGATATAGCTACTGCCACTAGGAGGAGACACTAAGCACAAAAAGTATTAGCTCCGCCCTCTGGCTATATGCCTCCTGCCGACACCAGGCTAATTAGTTTGTCATGCCAGCAGTAGGAGTAGACATGCAGGAACAGCGAGACAACAATAGTTAGTAATATGACACACCAACAAATCATAACTGTAATGAAAAACACTGCACCATTTGCATCCTACAGAATCTGGAGTCCGACTAGGACCACCAACTGTGTCATATAAAAGAAAGAGGGGTGGGTGCTGTGTCCCCCAATGAGGAGACGAGAAAGAGATTTTACGGTGAGTAAAAAATCATCTTTTCTCGCTCGTGTCATTGGGGTACACAGCAAAGACCGTGGGACGTCCCACAGCCATCCCTGTAGCCGCCTTACACACCTGTGACACTGTGGCACCATGACAGACCGCCCATGAAGCCCTCACCGCTCTGGCGGAGTGTGCTGTCACCTGAAACGGCGGTGTCTCACCCTTACCCCGATAGGCCTCCACCACCGCCGAACGAATCCAGCGGGCAATCGTCACTTTTGATGCAGCAAGACCATGTCTCGGACCGTCCGGTATCACAAACAAAGAATCCGAACGCCGAAAGGACGCGGTCTGGTCCAAATACGTCCTCAGGGCACGGACTAGGTCTAAGGTATGCAAAGCCCATCCCCTAGGATGAACGGCCTTCGGGCAGAATGATGGTGGACAATGTCCTCATTAATGTGAAAGGCCGACACCACCTTTGGAAGAAAAGACCGCACCGGCCGCAATACCACCTTATCCTGGTGAAAAAACGTAAAAGGGTGGTTTTGCTGACAGTGCCGCAATCTCAAAAACCCAACAGAGGGAGGTAACTGCCACAAGGAAGGCGACCTTCCAGGACAGTAGCCGCCACGGTATCTCCGCGAACGGTTCAAACACATGGGTCTGCAGGACATCCAGAACCAGGTTTAGGTCCCAGGGTGGCACCGGTGACCAAAATGGAGGTGCCGTATGAGCGACTCCCTGTAAGAAAGTGCGCACCGCCAATATAGAAGCAAACGGTCGCTGAAACAGAATTGGCCGATATCTGTCCCTTAAGGGAGCTGATGCTCAGCCCCATGTCCAACACGTCCTGGAGAAAAGACAGGAGGCAGGCCAATGAGAAACGCATCGGATGTACCCCCTTCTGTTCGCACCAATGAAAGAATGCTTTTCACACCCGATGATATACTCTTAATGAAGACGGCTTCCTAGCCTTAATCATTGTCTGGATAACCGGGTCTGAGAAACCTCGTGCTCTCAGTACCGCGGTTTCAACCGCCACGCCGTTAAACATATTGTAGCCAAATTTGGGTGGTAGAGGGGACCCTGAGAGGGGAGATATTTTCGCAAGGGGAGCCGCCAGGGAGTATCTGCCAAGAGGTCTATGATCTCCGCGTACCATGTTCTTCGTGGCCAGTCTGGGGCTATGAGAATCACTGGTAGCCCTTCCTTCCTGATTCTCCTGAGCAACCGGGGAATAAGAGGTATTGGTGGGAATGCATAGGGGTAACGAAAGTCCATGGAGCTGTTAGTGCATCTGCTGCTAGCGCTCTGGGGTCCCTTGACCTGGCCGGATAGGTTGGAAGTTTCTGGTTGAAGCCATCAGATCGACATCTGGCCGACCCCATCTTTGACACACGTCCTCCAAAACTTCGGGATGCAGCTCCCACTCCCCTTGGTCGACCTTCTTCCTGCTGAGGAAGTCGGCCACCCAATTTTCGACCCCCGGAATGAAGACTGCTGATATCGCCGGAAGATGATCCTCGGCCCATGCCAGAATTCTTCCTACTCCCTTCATCACCCCCTGCTGCAGGGCCCGCCTTGATGGTTTATATATGCCACAGCGGTCGCATTGTCCGACTGGATTCGCACCGGAGTTCCCTCCAGCCGAAGCGCAAAGTGCTGCAAGGCCCAGAATACCGCCCACAGCTCCAACACATTTATAGGGAGACCGGTCTCCTGCCTGGACCAGGTCCTCTGTGCCACTAGATCCCCCAGCGTGCATCCCCAGCCTGTCATGCTGGCATCTGTAGCCAGCACCTGCCACTGCAGGGGCAGGAACGACCTGCTGAATGTGGGGCGAGTCCATCCACCACCGGAGTGACTGCTGTACCCCTAGTGGAATCCTTATCCTCTGATCGAGAGATCTCGCCAATTTGTGCCACCTTGACAGTATCGTCCACTGCAAGGGGTGGGAGTGGAATTGGGCAAATGGAATCGCCTCGAAAGACGTAACCATTAGACCCAAGACCTTCATTGCGCACTGGATCGATACCGTGATAGAAGGGATAGTACCTGACTCTGAAGCAGCTGGCGTTTTGCCTCTGGGAGAGTCACTCGACCCTGTACTGTGTCGAAGCACATACCCAGGTACACCATGCACTGCGCTGGCACGAGTGACGACTTCTGGTAATTGATCAGCCAACCGAGCCTGGTTAGAGTGTCCAAGGTGATCTGCAGGCTCTCCAGGTTGTCCCGCCGGGTCGGGGCCTTTACCAGGATGTCGTCCAGATACAACATGGCAACAACCCTTCTGGGATGCAAGATTGCCATTACTGCCGCTAGGACCCTTGTAAATACCCTGGGAGCAGTTGCCAGCCCTAATGGTAATGCCGCAAACTGAAAGTGCTTCTCCTGTACCATAAACCGGAGGAAGCACTGGTGCGCAGACGAATAGATATGTAAATATGCATCCCGGATATCTATTGAGGAGAGGAACTCCCGTTTCGAAAGACACGATGACCGCTCGTACTGATTCCATGCGGAAATGACGTACCGCCACAAACTTGTTTACGTACCGCCACAAACTTTGCGAGCTCTCTCCCCCCGTAGCCTCTGAAATGAGCTCGTCTAGCTTGGTGCCGAAAAGGCGGGATCCTACAAAGGGCATACTGATCAGTGATCCCTTGGAGGAAGCATCTGCATCACATGACCTTAACCACAGGCTCTGGCGAGTCGCCACAGATGTTGCGGAGGCACGAGCTACCAGCTTGGCTGCATCCATAGAGGCTTCACAGAGAAACATGCCTGCTTGTTCAATCTGCTGCGCCATATCTTGCCCAATCAGTAACAGCCTTACTGACCCAGGAACAGGCAAACACAGGTCTAAGAGCAGACCCTGTCGCCTCGAAAACAGTCTTCGCCAAAGCCTCGATCTTTCGATCCTTGGGATCCCTGAGGGAGGAGGACTCTGCCGTGGTCAGCACAGTATGCTTTGCCAGACGAGAGATTGGCGGATCGACTATTGGTGGGGCCGAACACTTTTCCACCAACTCCTACGAAAAGCGGTACTTCCTGTCTAAACTACCTAACTTGGAAAAGCGTTTATCAGGCGCCTTCCATTCCTTAGACAAAACTTTATCAAAGTCTTCATGGGCCGGAAAAACGTTTTCGGGGAACGTCTGGGCTGCCTAAAAGAAAAAGACATCCGAGATGCTTATGGCTCCTGCTCAGTGAGCTGAAACGTATCACGCACTGCTACCACTAAGCTCTCCAACATTGCCGAAAATTTAGGAACCTGATCCTCCTCTATGACAGAGTCAGAGGAAGATTCTGACCACTCCTCCTCTGAACAGTCCTCTTCTCTCGACGACCGCCGCGACCTCATACCTGAGGAACACAAAAGCGATGAGGAGGATGGTGACTGGGAGGGCCTACCCCGTTTCCGTCGATGGCCGCGCTGCGAGCCATCCCTATTTTTCTCACGTGAACTGGAGGTGTCCCGTGCCAGTTTATCTAAAATTGCACCAGACGCCTGGGTGAGGTCAGACACCGCAAGGGACAAGGAGCAGGCCCACTCCGGCTCAACTATAAGTGTGGGCTGAACGGGGGGGGGGAAGTGCCTTGTATTGTCACCTGTTTAGCAGGGGAATAATCCTTACAAAAAGGCTCAGCCTGTCTGCATGTTAACTTTAGATTACAGCATGAGCAAGCAAAGTGCGTTACTCTTGCTGTTCGTGGTCCAGCCTCCAGAACTCTGGGGTCAGACATAGTGCTGGAATTTCAACCGGGCAAACCGCAAACTATCCACTACTATGCCAACCGCCGGCAGGAGGAATAAGCAGCGAGAGGGGGGAGCTAGCCGCCAAGCAGAGCTTACCCTAGGTCCTTGACGAGGTCTGAGGAGCCGCAGAGCCGAGAGCCTGAAGAGATTCCTGAAGACGTGTCTGCACTGCATAAGAGCCAGAAAAGCAGCAAGGATAGGAAGAGCAGGGCGGTTTAAATCCGGGTGCGCTGTCTCCTGATAGGCTGGCCATTCTATGAGGTCACCTCTCCTTCTCACAGCATGAGGGAGGGGGGGGAATGGCGCACATCACTGCCTTAGCCACGCCCCCTCCACAGCATCCGCAGAAGAGTAGCTGTGCTGTCGCGCCGCGCCAACCGCCGAGAGGACATGCCCCCACACACCCATGTCACCGGGGGCGTGGCCGCTTGTTGGAGCCACGCCCCCTGCCTTCCGGACGGATAGAGCGATCGGGGCGCCGCCCACTGCTGCGCCTGCTCGGCTGCACTGGGGTCCCTGCTGCTGAGCCCCTGCCATCAGCAACGGGTGTGCCACCAACGGGGATCCCGAAAGTGGACCTGTCGCTGCTGCCGCTGAGCTGCCACGTCTCCCCGTGGTCACAGGAATGCGTCAGAGTGCAAGCCACTCCCACTTCCGGGGGATTGTGCCCTGGACGTCCGACCATGCCGCCCAATACCACCGCCAGGTAAGCCGTGCCCCACTCCCCCCCCCCCCCCGAGGGGAGCGGAGGGAGATACTAGCCCCGGGCTCCCCAGCTCCTGTATCTTCCCAGGAAGAGAACCCCTTACCGGGCATCCCCCCAACTGTCCAGCACTACCCATGCTGGGACCTCATGGCGTTTAGGGTGCGCCTGTGCATAGCGACCACCTCGCGCAAAAAGCTATGGCGACCGCCTCTGCCGCGCAACTGCGAGACACGGGGGAGAAAACAAGGGAGGAAAAAAAAGGGAGAAGTCGCCGGCGCATACTCACCTCCTGCGCCTGCTTTGATAAAAATAGCAGCATCCAGCTCCAGCAGCCTACCCCTATGACATGGCCTACCTCATGGGTAGGGGATGCGAACCCTTGGCACTAGAATGGGGGGCTTTTTGCTGGCGGGTCACATGCAGATATACAGATCCAGATGTGCCACCTTTTCTTCTGAGGTAGGCCTGGCAGTAACAATCTGGACAGTACCGGGTTGTTCGCCCTCCTCTATCATTTGGGTTTGATGGGGAGAGACCTGCCTCGCCGTTTAGCCCTGGCCCTTTCTTCCGCCCTGACGGGCGTGACCGTCGTCTTATGAGACACTAAGCTAAAAACTAATTAACCTGGTGTCAGCAGGAGGGATATAGCCAGAGGGCGGAGCTAACAATTTCTGTGTTTAGTGTCGCCTCCTAGTGGCAGTAGCTATATCCCATGGTCTTTGCTGTGTACCCCAAGGACACGAGAGAGAGAAAGTATGGTTAAACTGCAGTAAACCTGAATTTTCAGGTTTTAAGTAGAGTTTTTAAGACCAATTTCATGTTTATAAAGTTTGTTGTTACACGGCAATCATATTAGCATTGACCATGTAGGGTTTAAGTTTCTCCTTTATGTTATAATTTTGTAAACTTTCATCTTTTTTAAACTAAAAAGTGAATTCCTTATTACACCCCTAATATCCAATGATAAAAAAAATAGTAACAGTAGCTATATGTCTTATGTACAGTACATACAGTGTATACAACATATGAGATGTTTCTAAGGATGCCTGTCCACGGGCGTTGCGGTATCCTGCGGCGGATCTCCGCCGCCTGGGAGTAGGAGCCGACAGACAGATCTCCACCGGTCAGCCTATCTGACAGATAGGCTAACCGCGGAGGACCGCGAAGAATCACGGCAAATGGCAGCATGCTGCGATTTGCCGGCAGCGAGCGGAGAATCGCAATGATTCTTAGCTCGTGGACAGGGCGGCTGCGCTCTCCATAGCAATGCTATGGAGAGCTTTCACTGCGTTATCCGGCCGCGGGGAATGCAATTCAAACTCACCCATGGACAGGCAGCCTTAGTGATATCTTTATTTTTGTGATGGGGTAAAAGAATCTATGTGGTCCACTGATCACAATTTGGATCTAGTGTATGAAGGTTCCCACACAGTGTCATGACTTCTATTATAAACAGAAACTTTGAAGCTAATGTGAACTTAAGCTTTAGATTCTCTTCAGTTCCAATTCTCTTTCAGAATTATTTCACATCACTCTTTTCTATTGGATTCTGAACGACATAATAGTCGAAGGATACTCTAATATTGCTGTTCATTCATACACTGTAACTGATGAAATAGAAAGATATGACACTTACCTCCAATGGTTTCATCTACTCCAGTTATACTACGGTATAAGAGAACAATTCGTATCCTGAACAGTATGCACAAGCCAATCAGAAATACAACTGAGACAGAGCAAGTGATAGATGCGATAACTGATGTTGTGAAAACTGTTCTAGAAATATCTTGACTTTTTTCTGTTGGAGAAATAAAGAAATTACAGTGATTTAACAGCCTTTCATCGACTTTTAAAATATTTAAATTACATGTAATATTGGACCCTGGGAGCCTTTCATAAGTTTGTAAGAATTGTCAGATTTATTTGAAGACTAAATTTATTTTCAAAACCACTTTTCTACAATGTAGTAACAACAGAATACATTGCCTCCTGCTAATGTGCATTTATAACTCAGATCCTGAGGAAAGTTCAGAATCAATTGATAGAAAAAACTAAGCAAAATCATCTGATTAAGTAGATATTACAAAACAACATATACTACCAGTGAAAAGTTTTAGAACACCTCAATTTTTTCAGTTTTTATTAATAATTACACAGTTTAATGTCTCAAATGTACTTTGAAATGAAAGCATAGAGCAAATACACAAGTTAAAGGGAATCTGTCAACTAGTTTTAGCTCTATAAACTAAGCTTATAGGCTGAAAGTAGCTGACTTGCTGAATATGATGTTTTATCATTCCCTTCCCCTCCTTTTTCCACATTTTAGGGCTCAAATCTTCTGCTGCAGTACATTGGGAATAAATAAGATTAATAAAAAATAATAAATTAACCATATTTCACCAAATTAAATCTAGATTTTTGACTCTTCAAAGTAGCTACCTCTAGTTGATGCAACAGCTTTACACAATCAAGGCATTCTTTCTACAATTCAGGTATTGTTTAGAAAATTCTTCCCACCATTGTTTCAGAGGTTCGCACAAATGTGCTGTACTTGTAGGTTGCTTTGATTTCACCTTACTGTCCAGTTCATCCCAAACAAGCTCAGTGGGGTTTGTCTGGAGACTGCGCAGGCCATTCCATTTTTGAAGCTATTGGCTTCTTCTTGTCATCTTACATAGTTTTGACATAACCTAGAAGTATGTTTTGGATCACTGTCTTGTTTTAATGTGAACCTCTGACCAACTAGGTGCACACCAGAGGGTATTGCATGGCATATCAAAAGGCTGTGTTGGCTTTTTTGTCCAGTGTGCCAGTCACCCTGTGTGAGTTGCCAACTCTGGATCCAACAAGAGAGGCCCAGACCATCGCACATCCTCCTCCATGTTTGACAGTTGGTGTCACACACTCAGGAACCATCCTCTCACCTACTCAATGATGTACAAAAACTCTGCATGATGTATCAAAGATGTCAAATTCAGATTCATCAGTCCATCAGTAGTTTGCTGGAGGTGCTGCTCGGCCCAGGCAAATCTTTTTTTTTTTTTTCTTGTGGGGATCTTAGCAGGGGCTTTCTTACTGATACTCTACCTGTCAAACCAGCAGATAGATGTCTCTTTATCACAGTCAAAAAAATTTTGCTACAGTATTTTTTACTACATGAAGACGTGCTTGAGGATTTTATGCTGTGAGGCGCAGATGACGCAAACTGTTGACTCTACATTAAATTTGCTGACTGCATGATAATATTTGATCTTTGTAGATTTCTATGTGCTGAATTCAAATATCACATTTGTTTATTCCAACCAGGTCTACTGTTCATCATGTGCCTATTAAACACATATGACATATCTATATGATTGACATATTAAATACATGAGCTAGAATCTGAAGATTGACTAAAAGAGATATCCATGATTGATCCCTTCAAACAACATTACATAAACAGAGCTAGAACTGATAAATAATATTGTAATCTTTCATGATTTCAGCATATGAATAAATGAGGTATTATACATTAATCTTATTGCAATATAATTACTTCAATAGACAGTTAACATTCAATTAATTCAACAGACAGTATACTTGTGAAAGAAGGTGCGAGGCAAGAGTGCAAGAAACTGGACAATATAAATAGTCCTACAAAGTAGAAGCCTGCAGATTTAAGTCATAGACTGCATTGAGTTTCTACAAGAGATCATCATTATGCAAAGAAGAAACCAGCGGTAAATGCTATGTGACACTTTTCACTTTACACGATTAAATAACTGTTACCATGAGGCCGGTCACGGACCACGGGTGGCAGTGGTGCAGTTCGCTGCAGCGTTCTGGGATGGTGTTGCGCCCACGTTCGGGTTGGCAAACGGCAGCGCCGTGCACCGGTGTGCCGGTGCAGTGTGTGGAGCGCGCGTCTGCTATGAGAGGCGAGCACTTTCTACCTCTGTGAGTTCTAGTGGCGGACTGGGAGCTTCAGTCAGCTGGCCTGATTGGTCTCCGCCCAATGGGGGGAGACTCCTGAATATAGTCTGGCAGCTGCTGATAGCAGTTGCCAGTTATTGGTTCCGTTCCCTGTGTGTCTGACTTCGGTCCTGCTCCAGTGAAAGTTACCTTGTCTCGATCCAGCTCTGCCTGTGTTCTGGGGTCTTCCTGTTGTGTTGGTTTATTCTATCAGCCTAACCTGTCGGTACTAGAAAGTTGTCATCTGCACAAGTACGGCGGTTCCTTCCTGTCCTGCCACTAGGCAGCGTAGGGTCAGTGTTGGCGACCTGGACCTGTCTACCTTTGGGGCTACCTCCAGGAAGGGACATTGGCGTGGGTGAGGGTCAGGGAGCTCCGGGCCGTGCGTACCTGTGCACACTACTAGTACTGTAACAATAATGTTTGATTAGACTAGATACCAAATACTATTTTTTTAATAGTTGTAAGTTCATTGCTACACATTCTGACACTAACGTACCATCTCGTCATACATATGGGTATGTCTTACATGCTAATATGCAACATGATACTGAGGTATGTGTAAACAAATATTTCTCATTTGTAAAAAATTTTAACCTGATGCATCATTTCTGGCATCATATTTGGAATCAGCACCTTCAAATTGTATAGGATCAGTACAGTTAGGTCAGCACAAAAAAAAAACATCATATGCAGACCAGTGTAACTTACAGTTTGTACTGTAGAACCTCACAACCAAAGTTATGATGACAAGACAGCCAGTAGAGTTCTGTTACACAAATACTGTTATACCATGGAGTTGCCATATGACAGTATATTAGGATGGCATCTCATAATAAAGAGGCAAGAGGTCAGGAAAACGGTATCCCTGGTCTGTCTGCTGTTAAACTCCTATCTGTGGGACACTCGCCCTGATAAGGGCATCCCCACTCCATGGCAGCTGTCACCTACACAGATCCCTGTTGCACCCTAGCATAAATAAACCACATCCCAATGTGTTACCCAGATACATGACATCCAAAGGTCTCCTTCTGCATGGTGCATGAGCATTAATGTCTTTTACACAGGGAAAGTGGAAAAAGCCACAGCCAGACTGCTCAGCTGGCAGCTTATCTCCTGGAAGAACAAAAGGATTGTGCACTGAAATTTATTGTGATTGATCATTTTTTTCCTCCCCGATGTCATTTGTAGTAGTTGTGATGCCCTCATATACATGCAACAGTTGCCTAATCTGACCAAAACTGGCTCAGTTTGGACAACTTTTTTATTGTGCCATTCTAGCATAGGAAAGAGAAGGTTAGGATCAGTTTATATAATCTTCAACAACTGCAACGAGCGCCAACGTCACCACCAAGGTCATTAGCGCTCATGCAGAGCATTTGGACAGGCACAGTTCTATGTAAAGTGCTGAGCGGGGAGCATTTATACTCAGCAAGAATCCCACGATCCAGCAATGTTTTTAATGCTTACTGAAAGTCAGTGATAAAGAGAAGTGAACGAATAGTAAATGATTTTTTTGCATTTACACAGATAATTATTGCTCAAAAGTTATACACGGTATCATTGGCTATTCACACAGATGCGAGAAACTGATTTTATGTTGATTATACAGCCACGATACGTAACTAAATTGTCCTTCAAAACTGTGAGAGATTACAAAACTTGTTCACGTTAACAAACATGTAAATAAAAAGTTTACTTGAGTCTTTACACAATGCACATACATTGTTCAAAAGTACTTTAGGCACTTGCTTTTGTGCTTGTGAGTGTTTGTTGTTGACCACTGCAGAAGCCAGCTGTAATCGCCCATCATGTTGGGGTTGAAGTGGCCTTGATATTGTTTTTCCAAGGTGGCAATATCCTGGTGGAATCTTTCCCCATGTTCATCACTCACGTCACCCAACAAATCCAGATGAGAATGTAAGAAATGAACTTTGAGTGACATTTGGCAGCCGAGTTGCTGATACACTGCTAACATGTTGCTTACAAGTTCAGCATGGTTGTCAGCCCGATGGTTGCCAATAAGGTTTTGCACAACTTGCGCAAATGCATCCCAAACGGAGAGTTCAAGCGTGTTCAATTTGGATCTGAATGTGTCATAATGCATTAATTTGTGGATTTCAGAACAAAAAACAATTCCTGCTTTTAGTTTTGGCTTTTCCTAACTTGTCCTCCCGATACTGAAAACCATTTCCATTATGATCCATAGCAACAACAGTTTTTCATCATGCCCAGCTTAATGTGAAGTGGTGGAAGGTACACTGACATTGGATCAACTAGTGATACATGTAACACATTATATCTGTCAACAGCGTGCTCAACTCTGGATGGCCACTGCGTCACTTTGTAATAATTGCTTACAATCAGGAGAAACAATTTTTTACTTGTTCTTATTTGAAAATCGAGCAACATTGGTCTGCAGAAATAGCAGTCCAAGTAATGACTGCTATTTCTGTTCATGTCATAGGCACAGCAAATGGCATTGCCTTCCTCTTGCCATTGCCATTGAGCCACTGTGTCTGAGTCAGAGTAGAACATGGTGCAGCAGATGTGAGGTGACCATCTTATGTCTTGATCTCCAACTTTACATCTAAAATAATATTTGTAAGGAATCTTCACTCACTGTCTGTTTTTTGCACTGAACACGTGGTATTTTTGCAACGTGTGACAAGCGGAAAGAGGCCTGCACTTGCTGAGTGGTTTCTAACATGTGGCTGAGGAGCCATGTCACAGTGGCAATGCATGCTGCACGCTCTTTGTAATCTCGCACACCATTGAAGGTATACACCAGGATCTGGATGACAAATGGAATTAGGTGATCGTGACGCCAGTGCCTGGATTAAAAGCGCTTGGTAGCTAAATAAGATGTACCCATGTATTTAAGCAAATGACAAGCACACTATTTACTTTCAGGCACCAGCAAATATACACCTTGCATATACACAGTTTAACACTTTATGCACAGATAAACAAACCTTCCCCCTTAGCTCAGGTGCATTTGAGCTAAAGGAGGAGCTATATATAGAGAGAGAACTGATGAGAAAATACCCCTTTCTTCCAATTAACATTAAATTTTCCACCATGAAACACTGTGCTCAGGTTTCCTTCAGTACTCACAAAATTCCTATGAAGATTCTCTACTGCTTGTTTGAAGCTTTGAGTCTGTTTTTCTGTCCGATAGAAAGCAACGCTGGCTTGAATGGACTTGGGTTTGGGAAAGCAAGCAGCTTCTCAGCTTCTGTGTGATTTATTAGCTGCTGCACACAAGATTGCTCTAAATTTTACATAACACCATCTCTAATTACAGCAGGACAGAGAAGAAGGAGAAGCTGGGTTCTTCACGACTGTCAGTTTCCTCCCTGTCCATCTCACCTCATCCCTCTCCTTCAACTGAACTACTCACTGCCTCACTCCATACTCCCCCTTGACTTCTGTCTTCTAACACTATCAATTTCTATCTGGGCAATATGAAATGAGACGGAAAAAGCCCCCTCCTTTCTTTTTCCTCTCTCCGGAGGGGGCTTGTCAGAGCTCAGCTCTTACGGTATTTACAATGGGGAACTGCCTAAACAACCTTACATCCTTAGTTCCTATCCTGACTCTCTTTTCTTATTAAATGAAGTCCAGCATAACTACCCTTTGGTAAATGAACTGGTAGTTAGAACAGTTGCTCTTATCTTGCAAATAAAATACATCTATTCTGTAGTGCCAGTCCAGTACACTACATATTTACTAGAGATGAGCGAGCACCAAAATGCTCGGGTGCTTGTTGCTCAAGTCAAACTTTTCGCGATGCTCGAGAGCTTGTTTTGAGTAACGAACCCCATTGAATGGGGGACTCGAGCATTTTTGTATATGACCGATGCTCCGCCTAGGTCTTCACTTGTGAAACATCCAAAACATCCAAAACACTTTTGAAAAACATCCAAAAGTCATGGAAACACCACAGAAACGGATAGGGAAGGGCAGGGGCAGCATGCAGGGCTGCATCTTAGGCTCCCAGGTCCCACTATTAAGCCACAATAGGGGCAACAGTCTGCCCCCCCCCCTAACAATTTTAACTTCGGACAAACCCTCATTAGCAAGGCACACCTTAGCTAAGCACCACGCTACCTGCAACCAAGCACAATCACTGCCTGCGGGTCACACCGCTGCCTCTTCTCCATATGTTACATGCTGCCCAACCCCTCGCACGACCCTGCAGCCTTCAGCTGCCCTCATGCCACACGCTCGCTTCATAGCTACACCACCCTCATGTCTATTTCTAAGTGCGCCTACGATGAGGAGGAACCAGAGGCACACACTGCAGACCCTCTTTGAAAGGTGGGGGCGATAGCCCACAATGCTGTTGAGAATCGATGATAAATTGACTTACAATCATCATTCCAATCCCGTGGCACCTCCGTCGCAAAATTGTCAGGAGCCGCAAACGTGGGCATAAAGGGGACTCAGGTGCCAGCCCAGCACTTCTACACATCTCCACAATGCAGCAATACTCTGGGTCCGGCTCGGTCCCAGCAAACACCTTGTGTGGCCCAAGGTGCCGCGAGTAACATAGCAATGGGGAATCCATGTGTCCACACACTACTCATTCTGTTTGAGTGCCGGATACCTCATCGACAATGCAAAGGGGAAAGCCATCTGCACCCTACCCAAGTCAGTCAGTGACTTTGTGCCAGGCAGGTAAAACACTGTGATGGGAAGTCTGTGTGCACCCACAGCATAGGTGGGTCCAAGGAACCCAAAGACATTAAACATGAAGAAAGCACAGTGCCCAAACATGGCAGACTTTCACTGCGCCGAGGACATAGGCCTCTGCCCACACCCTTAGCAATCACGGGCATAGAGCAGACTCCGATGCTAGCACAACTGTGAATGTCTTATGAATGCAGTAACGCTCCTCCGGTTTGGCCCAAACCAGTGTCTCAGATAACTGTGGTAACACAACAGAAAATACATGTTGCCCAGTGCTGATCCTATGACCCCAAGCTGGAGGAGGAGGTGGCATTACAAGGCTAAGACACCATGACCAGGAACCGCTGTAGTCTGTGTGGGAAGTATGTGAGCGGGCCCTGGGTCAGGCTTGGTCCCAGCAAACACCTTGTGCGGGCGAAGGTGCCGCGAGAGACATAGCAATGGGGAATTCATGTGTCCACTACTCATAATATTTGGGTGCCGGATACCTCATCGACAATGCAAGGGGAAAGCCATCTGCACTCTGCACCCTACCCAAGTCAGTCAGTGTATTTGTGCCAGATAGGTAAAACACCGTGATGGGAAGTCTGTGTGCACCCACAGCATAGGTTGGTCCTAGGCAACCCAAGTCATGGACCATAAAGAAATCAGAGTGCCCAAACATGGCAGACTTTCACTGTGCCGGGGACATAGGCCTCTGCACAAGCTCTCAGCAATCGCGGGCATAGAGCGGACTCCGATGCTAGTGCAGCTATGAACGTCTCATTTCTGCAGTATCGCTCCTCTTATTTGGCCCAAACCAGTGACGCGGATAACTGTGGTAATGCGAGAGAAAATACATGTTGGCCTTGGCCCACAATTCATGCCCTAGTCAGTCAGTGTTTTTGGGCCAGATAGGTAAAACACCGCGTTGGAAAGACCTTGTGCACCCATAGTATAGACAGACCCCTGTAACATTCCAGTAGCAAAGGTATAAGCAGACCCCAGTAACATTTCCGTAGCATATGTATAGGCAGAGCCCCTGTAACATTTCTGTAGCACAAGTATAGGCAGACCCCTGAAACATTTCTGTACCAGAAGTATAGGCAGACCCCTGTAACATTTCTGTAGCAGCAGTATAGGCAGACCCCAGCACTATTTCTGTAGTAGAAGTGTAGGCAGACCCCTGTAACATTTCTGTAGCAGACGTATAGGCAGACCCCTGTAACATTTCTGTAGCAGCAGTATAGGCAGACCCAGGTAACATTTCTGTTGTAAAAGTACAGGCATACCCCTGTAACATTTCTGCAGCAGCAGTATAGGCAGACCCCTGTGACATTTCTGTAGCAGCAGTACAGGCACACCCCTGTAACATTTCTGCAGCAGCAGTATATGCACACCCCTGTAATATTTCTGTAGCAGCAGTATAGGCAGACCCCAGTACTATTTGTGTAGTTGAAGTATAGGCAGACCCCTGTAACATTTCTGTAGCAGACGTATAGGCAGAGCCCTGTAACATTTCTGTAGCAGCAGTATAGGCAGACCCCAGTACCATTTCTGTAGTAGAAGTTTAGCAGACCCCTGTAACTTTCCTGTAGCACAAGTACAGGCAGACCCCTGTAACATTTCTGTAGCAGCAGTATAGGCAGACCCCAGTACCATTTCTGTAGTAGAAGTATAGGCAGACCCCTGTAACATTTCTGTAGCAGCAGTATAGGCAGACCCCTGTAACATTTCTGAAGCAGCAGTATAGGCAGACCCCTGTAACATCTCTGTAGCAGAAGTATAGGCAGACCCCAGTACCATTTGTGTAGTAGAAGTATAGGCAGACCCCTGTAACATTTCTGTAGCAGAAGTATAGGCAGAGCTCTGTAACATTTCTGTAGCAGCAGTATAGGCACACCCCAATACCATTTCTGTAGTAGAAGTATAGGCAGAGCCCAGTAACTTTTCTGTAGTAACAGTATAGGCAGACCCCAGTAACATTTCTGTAGTGAAAGTATAGGCAGACCCCTGTAACATTTCTGTAGCAGCAGTATAGGCAGACCCCAGTACCATTTTTGTATTAGAAGTATAGGCAGACCCCTGTAACATTTCTGTAGCAGAAGTATAGCCAGACCCCTGTAACATTTCGGAAGCAGCAGTATAGGCAGACCCCTGTAACATCTCTGTAGCAGCAGTATAGGCAGACCCCTGTAACATTTCTGTAGCATCAGTATAGGCAGACCCCTGTAACATTTCTGTAGTAAAAGTACAGGCAGACCCCTGTAACATTTCTGTAGCAGCAGTATAGGCAGACCCCAGTACCATTTCTGTAGTAGAAGTATAACCAGACCCCTGTAACATTTCTGTAGCAGAATATAGGCAGACCCCTGTAACATTTCTGTAGCACAAGTATAGGCAGACCCCTGTAACATTTATGTAGCAGCAGTATAGACAGACTCCAGTACCATTTCTGTAGTAGAAGTATAGACAGACCCCTGTAACATTTCTGTAGCACAAGTATAGGCAGACCCCTGTAACATTTCTGTAGCAGCAGTATAGGCAGACTCCAGTACCATTTCTGTAGTAGAAGTATAGGCAGACCCCTGTAACATTTCTGTAGCAGAAGTATAGGCAGACCCCTGTAATATTTCTGTAGCAAGAGTATAGGCGAACCCCTGAAACAATGGTGTACCATTAGTGTAGGCGAAGTCTGGAAAAATTAGTTAGATAGCAGTATAGGAGAGGGCTATAAAAATTAGTGTACCAAGAGTACAAGTGTACTTCTGAAAAATGTATCAACCAAGAGGGCAGGTGAAACCCAGAAATATTTCTTAAAGATACAGCTCGCTGTGCCTTAATTTGTAACAGAGCCTGGAGGCAGCCCAGTGAAAAAAATTGGTTTCTGGTAAAGTATCAATACTTTTGAAACTGAAAAATTGTAAAAAAAATTGTAAGCAGAGCCTTTTGGGCTGCAGAAAAATTGGCAGTTCAGCGTGATGACATGATGTTTCAGGAGGAGGAGGAGGAGGAGGACTAATATCCGAGAGTGATTGACAAAGCTAATTCCCCCCTTTTTTTCGGTGATAGAGAATGCTTATTTATCCGTTTGCAGCTAAAAGAATCTTTAGGTACCACTGCTTTCCGCCGGTGGAGAAGAGAAGTCTGGGGAAATCCAGGCTTTGTTCATCTTGATGAGTGTAAGCCTGTCGGCACTGTCAGTTGACAGGTGGGTATGCTTATCCATGATGATTCCCCCAGCTGCACTAAACACCCTCTCTGACAAGAGGCTAGCGGCAAGGCAGGCCAGCACCTCCAGGGCGTAAAGCGCAAGTTCGTTCCACATGTCCAGCTTTGACACCCAATAGTTGTATGTAGAAGAGGCATCACAGAGGACGGTGGTATGATCGGCTACGTACTCCCTCACCATCTTTTTACAGTGCTCCCTCTGACTTAGCCTTGACTGGGGAGTGGTGACACAGTCTTGCTGGGGAGCCATAAAGCTGGCAAAGGCCTTGGAGAGTGTTCCCCTGCCTGCGCTGTACATGCTGCCTTATCTCCGAGCCTCCCCTGCTACTTGGCCCTTGGAACTGTGCCTTCTGCCGCTAGCGCTGTCAGATCGGAAGTTTAGCATCACTTTTTCCACCAGGGCCCTGTGGTATTCCATCACTCTTGTATCCCTTTCCTCTTCGGGAATGAGAGTGGACAGATTCTCCTTGTACCGTGGGCCGAGAAGGGTCTACACCCGGTAATCCGTGTTGGCCAGAATGTGTCTAACGTGAGGGTCACGAGAAAGGCAGCCTAAAATGAAGTCAGCCATGTGTGCCAAGGTACCAGTACGCAAGACATGGCTGTCCTCACTAGGAAAATGACTTTCAGGATCCTCCTCATCCTTCTCCTCCTCCACAGCCAATACACGCCAAACAGATGGGAGGCAAGCAGCATGGGTACCCTCTGCAGTGTGCCCAGCTGTCTCTTCCCCCTCCTCCTCCTCCTGCTCCTCCCCTTCCTCCTCCTCCTCCAAAACGCGCTGAGACATAGACATGAGGGTGGTCTGGCTATCAAGCGACTTACTGTCATCCCCTGTCTCCTGTTTCAACCACAAAGCGTTAGCCTTTATGCCTTGCAGCGAGCTTCTCAGCAGGCATAGCAGCGGGATGGTAACGCTAATGATTGTCACATCGACGCTCACCATCTGGATAGACTCCTCAAAGTTTCCGAGGACCTGGCAGATGTCTGCCATCCAGGCCCACTCCTCAGTAAAGAATTGGGGAGGCTGACTACCACTACGCCGCCCATGTTGGAGTTGGTATTCCACTATTGCTCTACGCTGCTCATAGCGCCTAGCCAACATGTGCAGCGTAGAATTCCAGCGTGTGGGCACGTTGCACAGCAGTCGGTGCTCTGGCAGCTAAAACCGATGTTGCAGGGTCTTCAGGGTGGCAGCATTCGTGGTGGACTTGCGGAAATGTGCGCAAATGCGGCGCACCTTGCTGAGCAGGTCAGACAAGTGCAGGTAGTTTTTCAGAAACCGCTGAACCACCAGATTGAAGACGTGGGCTAGGCATGGCACGTGTGTGAGGCTGCTGAGCTGCAGAGCCACCACCAGGTTACGGCCTTTGTCACACACGACCATGCCCGGTTGGAGGCTCAGCGGCAAAAGCCAGAGGTCGGTCTGCTCTGTCAGACTCTGCAACAGTTCGGGGGCCGTGTGTCTCTTGCCAGCCAAGCTGAGCAGTTTCAGCATGGCCTGCTGACGCTTGCCCACTGCTGTGTTGCCGCGCCACGCCAGACCGACTGCTGTCGATGTGCTGCTCACACTTCTTAATTGAGAGGTAGAGGTTGCGTAGGAGGAGGAGGAGAGGGAGGGTTTAGAGGAGGTGGCATAGACCTTCGTAGATACCAGCACCGAGGTAGGACCCGCTATTCTGGTTGTGGGTAGGACGTGAGCAGTCCCAGGCTCTGATTCGGTCCCAGCCTCCACCAAATTCACCCAATGTGCCGTCGGGGAGATATAGTGGCCCTGCCTGCCAGTACTTGTCCACGTGTCCGTGGTTAAGTGGACCTTCCCAGTAACCGCATTGGTGAGGGCACGATTTATGTTGCGGGAGACATGCTGGTCTAGGGCTGGGATGGCACACCGGGAAAAATAGTCGCGACTGGGGACCGAGTAGCGTGGGACCGCTGCCGCCATCATGTTTTTGGAAAGCCTCTGTTTCCACAAGCCTGTACGGCAGCATCTCTAGGCTGATTAATTTGGCAATGTGCACGTTTAAAGCTTGTGCGTGTGGGTGCGTGGCGGCGTATTTGCACTTCCGCTCCAACGCTTGTGCTAGCGACAGCTGAAACATTGCTGGATGGGGTCGAGGACAGTGGAGGTGAGGGTGTGGGTGCAGGCCGGGAGGCGCTCATGCCTGTGTCCTGAGAGGGGGGTTGGATCTGAGTGGCAGGTTGGAGCACAGGGGAAGAGGCAGTGGTGTGACCGGAGGCGGTGAACGGCCTTCGTCCCACCTTGTGGGATGCTTGGCAATCATATGCCTGTGCATGCTGGTGGTGGCGAGGCTGGTAGTGGTCACTCCCTGGCTGATCTTGGTGCAACACAGGTTGCACACCACTGTTCGTCGGTCGTCCGCGCTCTGACTGAAAAACATCCACACGTTTGAACACCTAGCCCTCTGCACGGAGGCTTGGCGTGAGGGATTGCTTTGGGAAACAGTTGGGAGATTCTCCGCTGTGGCCCTGCCTCTAACCCTGGCCACCCCACTGCCTCTTCCAACCTGCCCTGCTGCTGCACTTGCCTCCCACTCTGAAACCCTGTCCTCAGTAGGCTTAGCAAACCAGGTGGGGTCAGTCACCTCATCGTCCAGCTGCTCTTCCTCCGAATCCTCTGTGCGCTCCTCCCTCGGACTTACTGCCCTTACTACTACCTCACTGATAGACAACTGTGTCCCATCTTCATCATCCTCCTCACCCAATGAAAGCTCTTGAGACAGTTGCTGGAAGTCCCCAGCCTCATCACCCGGACCCCGGGAACTTTCCAAAGGTTGGGCATCAGTCACGACCGACTCTGGGAGAGGAACGATTTTTTCCCACTCATGGCAGGGACCCGAGAACAGTTCCTGGGAGTCTGCCTGCTCATCAGAATATGTCATTTTCATGGAGTGAGGAGGCTGGGAGGAAGGAGGAGCAGCACCCAGAGGATTCAGAGTTGCAGTCCCTAAGCCAGGAGTAGTGGACTGCGTAGAAGACTGGGTGGTCGATACATTGCTGGATGCATTTTCTGCCATCCACGACATGACCTGCTCACACTGTTCTGTTTGTAATAAAGGTCTACCACATGCACCCATAAATTGTGATATGAAGCTGGGGACCCCAGAAACTTTCCTCTCTCCTAATCCTGCAGCAGTCAGCTGTCATTCACCTGGACCAGGAACTCGGCCTGTGCCCACACCCTCACTTGGACGTCCGCGTCCACGTCCTCGACCCTTACCCCTACTCCTCATCATGGCGGATTACGAATACAGCAGAGGCCAAATAAATTACCCCACTGTGCAGCACTGACAACTAAGCCTTAATTCACCGCACACAGAGACATGTAGATAGCAGAGCTCTATGCTGTTACTAGGAAAAAAGTAACCCATTGTCTTGCGCTGATACCTAGGGGTAATTTACTGCTCACAGAGACTTGTAGATTATAGAGGCTGTGTGGAGTGGGAAAAGACTGTAAAGCCAGTGGATAGTGCTGGTAACTGCGGCGATCTCAACCCCAAAAACAGAAATGGTATTGTGAGACGCTCTGCACAGCGGCTGAGCTGAAATACTTTGCAGTGGCCCCGGTAATATTACAGTACTGTTTAGCGGTGAGACCGCTGTCTAATTCAGTGCAGACAGAGAACGGTATAAATAAGTATGGAATTATTTGCGTGCACTTTCACGCTGAGCGGTATTTTAACGCAAACTCCAGCAAGAAAAAAAAAAATTACGGAAGGCTGCAAACAGGCCTAGCTGTGTAATAATATAATGGAAGCACTACAACTCCCAGCAGCCACCCAGTAAAATGCACACGTTCAGATGTTGCCCTAAGAAGGAGCTTTATTTTTTTTTTTTGGACAGAGGATGCAGGCTGTATAGTGTATATCACTTTCCCTCTAGAAGTGGCTGTGTTGGCCCTACGCTGTGCGTCTAATTCACTGCAGACACAGACCAGTGTAAATAATTATGGATATATTTGCATACACTTTCACGCTGAGAGCGGTATTGTAACGCAAACTCCAGCCAGAAAAAAATATTACAGAAGGCTGCAAACAGGCCTAGCTGCGTAATACTATAATGGAAGCACTACAACTCCCATCAGCCAACCAGTAAAATGCACACGGTCAGATGTAGCCCAGCGAAGGAGCTTTTGTTTTTTTTGGATAGAGGATACAGGCTGTATAGTGTATATCACTTTCCCTCTAGAAGTGGCTGTGGCCCCAACGCTCTGCGTCTAATGTACTACAGACAGAGAACGGTATAAATAAGTATGGAATTATTTGCGTACACTTTCATGCTGAGAGCAGTATTTTAACGCAAACTCCAGCCAGAAAAAAAAAATTACGGAAGGCTGCAAACAGGCCTAGCTGCATAATACTGAAGCACTACAACTCCCAGCAGCTACCCAGTAAAATACACACGGTCAGATGTAGCCCAACAAAGGAGCTTTTGTTTTTTTTGAACAGAGGATACAGGCTGTATAGTGCATATCACTTTCCCTCTAAAAGTGGCTGTGGTGGCCCTACAGTGTGCATCTAATTCACTGCAGACACAGACCGGTGTAAATAATTATGGATATATTTGCATACACTTTCACGCTGAGAGCGGTATTGTAACGCAAACTCCAGACAGAAAAAAAAAAATTACGGAAGGCTGCAAACAGTCCTAGCTGCGTAATACTGAAGCACTACAACTCCCAGCAGTCACCCAGTAAAATGCACACGATCAGATGTAGCCCTAAGAAGGACCGTTGCAGTTCTTGAAGACAGGAACTACCACTACCACTTTCCCTATCTCAGCAGCAGCTTTTTCCCTAGACTCTGTATGATAGACTGCAGACTGAGAACGCTATAGCTGTAATGGCCTGCACAGCCCGAGATGGAAAAAAAAAATTGTGCAAAACTGCTCCCAGCCAGCTACACAGTTATGCACACGGTTAGATGTGGCCCTAAGAAGGACCGTTGGGGTTCTTGAAGACAGGATCCTACACTAACACTATCCCTGAATAAGCAGCAGCACTATACTCTCCCAGTGTGTGTCTGAGATGAGCCACAGGCGGGACCACTTTAAATACTCGGCAGTCACTTGATCTCGCCAGCCACTCACTGCAGGGGGGTGGGATAGGGCTGGCACGTCACAGGAGGAACTGGTAATGCCTTCCCTGCATGTCTATTGGCTAGAAAATGGCGCTAAACATGCAGGGAAGGAAATGGAATTTACTCAAGTAACGAGCATCTTGAGCACCCTAATGCTCGAACGAGCATCAAGCTCGGACGAGTGTGCTCGCTTATCTCTAATATTTACCAGAAATGTAGCAAAAAGTTGCCTGGATGGTTAAAGGGGTTGTCCCGCGAAAGCAAGTGGGTCTATACACTTCTGTATGGCCATATTAATGCACTTTGTAATGTACATTGTGCATTAATTATGAGCCATACAGAAGTTATAAGAAGTTATTCACTTACCTGTTCCGTTGCTAGCGTCCTCGTCTCCATGGTGCCGTCTAATTTTCGGCGTCTAATCGCCAAATTAGACGCGCTTGCGCAGTCCGGGTCTTCTTCTTTTCTCAATGGGGCCGCTCGTGCTGGATGCCGGCTCCGTGTAGCTCCGCCCCGTTACGTGCCGATTCCAGCCAATCAGGAGGCTGGAATCGGCAATGGACCGCACAGAAGAGCTACGGTCCACCGAGGGAGAAGATCCCGGCGGCCATCTTCAACCGGTAAGTAAGAAGTCACCGGAGCGCGGGGATTCAGGTAAGCGCTGTGCGGATTTTTTTTTAGGTCCCTGCATCGGGTTTGTCTCGCGCCGAATGGGGGGGCTGTTGAAAAAAAAAACCCGTTTCGGCGCGGGACAACCCCTTTAACACAGCTTCGATTACTCATCTTTAGGCTGAAACAGACACACTAACAATATAACAAAACAGCAAAGACATGCTACATTAACGGCATAGCATGCTGCAAAATTTAATTTAGAAAATTCTGGATCTGTACTTCATATTATTTTTTTTACAGTATGGCTACAATTATATACAGAACTAGCGTACCCGTCACGCGTTGCTGCGAAGACAGACATACATACATACTTCGTTTTTATATATCTAGATGACGGCAGCAGCGACCACTGAGGTTTTGTAGGCTGCTGCTTCCCCCTTGCAGGCTGAATAAAATAGCCGTTGTGTGGAACATCCAATTTATCCGACTGCTGTGGCTTCTTGGGAAGATAGCCTAGTACATGTTTGCCCACTTCCAACTCCAATGGAGACTGACTGTAAATGGCTGGCGTGCTCTAGTATTTATGGTTTCAAGCTGTACGTGTCATTGCATACAGTCTATCTATCTATCTATCTATCTATCTATCTATCTATCTATCTATCTATCTATCTGGGTTATTGCATACAGTCTATCTATCTATCTATCTATCTATCTATCTATCTATCTTTCTATCTATGACATCAGGAAATGAGAGAATTAGATTTTGTAGGCCGCTGCTTCCCCCTTGCGGGCTGAATAAAATAGCCGTTGGGTGGAACATACAATTTATCCGGCTGCTGTGGCTTCTTAGGAAGATATCCTAGTACTTGTTTACTTCCAACTCCAATGGTAATTGGCTGGCATGCTCTAGTGGTTCCAAGCTGTACGTGTCATAATAGAGCCTTAATTACATCACAATGCAGCTTTATAGAACATTTTGGGGCATGTTCAAGGGCGTCCGATGTTGATGACATCAGTGATGACATCACAATAGCAGGTGGCTTACTTATTCGATCTACGTGGGGGGGTGGTAACTTTCGACGACGCTCGCGCGCGCGCCATTTATCGTAGGATAGTTGTACTATGCCTATAATCTTCCCAGGAGTGTACTCAACAACTTCCCAAAGTTTCATGGCGATCGGATGAATGGTGTAGTAGCGCATAAAGGACAAACAGACAGACAGACAGACACGCAGACAGACAGACAGACACGCACGCACGCACACAGACATACATTCAATTTTATATATATAGATGTAGTCAAATAGACTGATCCAGGACTATATTGTACTCAATAGCGGTGCTCTATATTGAAATGACAATAGCATAGTTAAAGGGGTTGTCTCGCGGCGAAAGTGAATTTTTTTTTTTTAAATGGACACCTGCATTATGCCCTGTGAAAAAGAAAGCATTTGTTAGTTTTTAAAAAGCACATTGCGCTTACCTGCATTAGCGTTCTGCAGCTTCTTTATTTCTTCTTTTAAAGATGGCGCCGCTGGTCTTCTCCCACGGTGCACCGCGGGTCTTCCCATGGTGCACCGTGGAGTTTCTTCTTCTGTCTTTCGCGTTCCATTGCCAATTCCAGCCTCCTGATTGGCTGGAATCGGCACACGTGACGGGGCAGAGCTACGATGACGACGCGGTGACCTGCTCTCCGGCACGAGCGGCCCCATTTACCAGGCAGAAGACCGCACAGCGCAAGCGCGTCTAAAAGCGCCAGAAGGCAGCGAAATTAGACGGAGCCATGGAGACGGGGACGCTAGCAACGGAGCAGGTAAGTGAATAACTTCTGTATGGCTTATATTTAATGCACGATGTATATTACAAAGTGCATTAATATGGCCATACAGAAGTGCTGAACCCCACTTGCTGCCGCGAGACAACTCCTTTAAATAGGAAGGCATGGATCTGCTACACAATGGTACAATATTACAAATGCTTATGGGCCATATTACAAGTTTTGTATTGGTGCCCTGAATGTTAAAGTTACACTTCTGCTTGTCATTCTGTCTTAGCAATAAGGGAATATCAGATACAAGCTACACTTTGGACTTTGATAGCATACATTGGCTTGATAAAATTTAGTTTCTTACCTTTCAGTTTCAGAACAAATAGTTTGATGTCGCCAACGATAGAAGTGCGAAGATGGCACCTATATGGATACTTGATATCATCGTCACTTACATTTATTAAGTGCAAATCTCTACACAGATCCGAATTTTTCCATTCTGTTGACCTAAAGAAAATTGGGAAACCATAAATTTGTTATATTAAGAGTTTTATAAATTTAAATAATAAATAAGTTTTTTCATGGGAAGCTATTATCACTTTGCAGCCACTATAAGATCTCACCATATGTGCAAACTGTGCAAGAGGTGCCAAATAAAAGTATTGCACATAAAGATATGTCGCTCTGCTATGCTTGCAATTGACTACTTGGGCTTCCTATGATATTCATTTTATTTACCAGACTTTTTAAATGCATCTGATTAATGGAGTGTGTTTAGAGAGTGAAGAAAAATATATAAAAATGAAGTGCATAAAATGATGCATAAAAATTTAAGCCAGGCAGCATTCAACTACTTCCTGCAATAGAATTGCAGTCCATAAATGCTGGACTCCCGTGTATTCCAGATCAAGCAGCACAGACTCAAAATTTAGATGCAATCCTGCAATCTTGTTGTGCCTTCCTAAACCAACAGTGTATCTTTTGTGATGACAGCAAGGAGGTCTTTTGGGACTCGGAAACGATCTCAATAGTAGAGCTAGTAAGGTCAATGAAACAAGAATAGCTTTACCTATACAGAGAATGTCAATTAGCACTGTACTTTACATTACATGGAATCTCAGTTGATTCAGTGCAGAACTTAATAAAGCTCAGTATGTATAACACAGATATAGATGAATATAATCAATATGAATCAAAGATGAGAAAACAATATGGCACTCACCAAGATTCAATATATGTCATGTAGACATATATTGTGACAGTGTTCTGTTTAGCAGAAACCGAAGCTACATAACATTCCATTCTAGGTGCTTAGTGGTTACAGCACCATCTAGCTGTGTTGAAAATGTATTACAACTTGTTTTCTATCATAAAGAGTGATGTATTATGGGTAGTTTGCAAGGCATTGTGGGAAGAAGGAACTTTCAGCCAGAACTTCCAGTCAGAGACAGACTTCTCTTTGCTCCCTCCTCTTCAAAATCCACCATCCTTGTAAAAGCATATCTGGTAAGAAAGCTACCCTTGTTTCTGAGACAGTATGTTATGCAGAGCTGTTCAGTAGCCAGTTGTATTGTTACTCAGGGAGTTATAACTGTTTAGTTAGCCATGCAGCACTATGTGTAGCAGCCATTTTGCCATGTGCCTTCATGTTAATGTTATGTAATGTTTCCTATGCATCATACTTATACAAATTATCTGTATTCTTATAGTTTTACCAATCAATCAATCCACGCATTATCACAAGCCTCAATCGCATCTAATGCACGCTTGTATGCTACGATCTGTTAACCAATAAACCTGTCAGATTAAGAAGAACAGTTTGTTTATTTGGAAGACAGAAATGGTTAAGCTGAATGTTGGACTGCACACTGTGTGAACGTGTAAGAAGACAGAACAGACAGTGCTAGGACAGAAGCAGGGTGCATTCTCTTAAGCATTGCAAACATTTACCTCTCACATGATGCTTTATCCAGATAAAGCTTTAGTATCGTAACTATGTATGTTTACCTGAATCTATACAAATAAATGCTCAAGAAGACTTGGTGACTGCCATATTAATACCTCTTCTTCAATGCAAATTATTAGCACCTAATGTAGTGACCCAGAGGGTATGACAGGGTAATCAGACACTCAGAAAATTGAATATCTGTCTATGAGCTCCTCAGGAGACATAGAAGGTGTCATACAGGAGAGAGACCCTGTCTTTCCCTAATGCACGGGTTAAAGCTATTCTACCCAGTAACAGCTTGCTTTGGATTGGCTGCTTGTCAATAATTGCCCTGATTGGTTGAGGGGAAGGAGTTGTGAGAAGCCCAGGAAAGTGAGCAGGGTGAGGTAGGAAATGAATTGGAGTCAGGAGGAAAAGTGCGGGAAAATACGGGAAGTGAAGGAGGAGTTAAGAGGAGTCGTTGTCAGGAGGTGGACAAGTTTACCAGAGTGAAGTTGAGAGAAAACAAATTGGAATAAGCACAGAGTGGAAGCGTGGATTAAATGACAGTCTTCACAACAGTGAGTGTGATCTACCCCCTGAAACAATTCAGTAAAAGCACAGGCGGTTGGGTCTTAATCACCTTCTACCTCTAGAAAGTAATTCTTAGGAAAATCCCCAGATAACTGAGACTGGTGGGTTTATCTTTGGTAACCAAAAGAGAGAGTGAGCATTGAAGAAAAAGAAATGTGCTATTCATGTTTCTAGAGTAATTGTGAATGCAAACTGAAAATCTGCAAAACAGTGAACTGTATTTCCTCATTTGTTCAATAAGCATTCAGTAAACTGTGTACCTTCGGTTTACCACAAAAACTACGTGGACTCATGTCAATTATTTATCTACCATCCATCTGGGTTCACCTCTCAAAAGGTAATGGCAGCACGTGACAATTTATTAAATCCCTTTTTATTCAAAAGATTTTCATTTAACAATGCAGCTAAAGACATAGTCTTGCATTTTCGTATTCATATACCAGCATACAAGAAATCTTGCATTTTCAGTTAAAAAAACAAAATACTGACATCAACGATAATTTATTAACGAACAGCCTCTGTGTGCAACTGAGTTGGACCCTATTTTGCCATTACGGGGAGAGACCACAGAGCCACCATTGACATCCATCTTGTTTTCCCCCTGAGGTCTCCCCTATAACAGCCAGCGCCCCGCGAGGGCATCGCACTACTGCCGAACAAGGGCATCATAACTCTCCTCATAGTACAGGGAAGTTCATTCTTGGTGCAGCAGTTAGTGGGAGGCAAGTTATGGGGACAGTCTCAGAGGCACACGGTAGCCCAGAAAACCCCTGAAAGCCTGATTAAAACAAAGGATTGCAGCAAAGCCATATATTGCCTTGATACTGCCCTATGGGGGGTTGCAGCCACAATACAGAGGAATCAGAGACAAGGGCAGATGAGCACTAGTGCACACAGGACTGTGTCAGTTTATGTGGGGCACTGTTAAAACGTTCTATTTTGGGGACGTATTTTTATATGGAGCACTTTTCGGGTCATTAGTTACAGTAAAGGATTTAAAATGCTGCAGTTTTATGATATTTTTATGTCACTGATTTTTTATGGGGCACAATTTAAGGCCTCATGGCCACGGGATAATTTTTATTTTAAATCCGCAGCGTTTTTCCTGCACGCGGATCCGCGCCACATAGGGATGCATTAGACAGCCGCAGGTAGTTAAATACCTGCGGATGTCATTTTTCCTGTCAGGCGCGGATCCGCATACGGGAAAAAAAATGGACGTGCTCCGTTTTCGTGCGGGGACGGCTCCCGCAGGCTTCTATTGAAGCCTATGGAAGCAGTCCGGATCCGCGGGTGACCCGTACCAGAATTAAACTTACCTGCTCCGGACGATGCAGATCTTCCTTCCTTCGTGGCCGTATCTTCTTTCTTCGGCCTGGCGGATGTGCCCGGCGCATGCGCGCGGCACGCTGCCGGCGTGTCGAGCAAATCCACCATGCCGAAGAAAGAAGATCCGGCCGCGAAGGAAGGAAGATCTGCATCGTCCGGAGCAGGTGAGTTTATTCTGATTTTTAGGCCTCATGTCCGCGGGGCAGGAGGGACCCGCTGCGGATTCTACATGAAGAATCCCCGGCGGGCCTGATTTTCCCCGTGGACATGAGGCCTAAGGCATGCAACTGCTGCCACTTTAAGAAGAGAACTACTGTAAATATGATGATCAAGATGATGTTAGCCTTTAACCTTACTTTAATTCAGGTAATAATCCATTATGAAGCTGAGCCACGTGGTTTTGTTAGGGATGTGTTGCAAACACTCTGTTTACCTTGAATGTCTAGCTATGCAATACATAAATATATTGTACGTATATGTATATACACATATTGATTTATGCATTGCATAGCTAGACATTCCAAGTAAACAGAGTGATTTGTTTGTAAAGTATATATATATTTTTCTTTTACAGACAAATGAGTGAGGATTACTCACGAAGGTATGAAATTATTGAACTCTTAGCACTTACATATTCCCCGTGCAGGTTTTGTTCATGGCTGGATTGCATGGATCCAAAATGTCATCAAGATCTTCAGTGTTACTCTTGTTTGTTCTTCTCCAGTCAAGTCTAGAGAAAGCCGTATCATCACCAAAAGCCTCACATGTTAAGGTATAATTTTTTCCTAAGAAAAATGAAATCCATACAAAACTTTCAGCATATTTTTTTAACAGTGATATTCTGCTAGAATGAACCCGAAGAAAACATGGGAACAAAGCTAGTAGTTAATATGCAGAGTTGTAGCACATAGCTCAGGTCATATAAGATGATAGTTTTACAATACAGTTTTAAAGCCCAACCCCACTTAAAAAAATATTCACGTGTGTAGGTAACTCCTATTCATCTAAATGTCATTCTCACAGGGATCCTGGAGCCCGAGCTCTGGAAATTATTTAGTGGGGTCTTTATGCTGTTAGCTGCTTTAGCTGTCTATGTGCCTGCTAAATCTTTCAGTCTTTAGAAGGTGTGAAATGAAGATGGCAGCAATCAACCTGAAACATCAAAAGCCCTCTATGGATGGCCAATTATGGCTAGTTTGAAGAATGATCCAGTCCTTTTGGTTTCCAAGATAAAGGTTTCAGAATAAGCCCCCCATTACCCCTATGCTTAGCATGATAGCTGTTTAAAAGACCATTGTTAAACCAACAGCTATCAGCCCTGATAAGGGAGTAGAGGTATGGGCCTGTACCACCTAGACTGTCAGTTGTCTACCCATACACAACTTTCAAAGAATGAAGAGAGGGACAATCCTTTTATCGTGTGTACATTTTTTTAATATTAACTGCACCCAATCTCACCCGGTCTCCTTTGTGCCTCCCACACATTAATTGTGTCTTCCTTCATGCAACATACAGTAATGGTGCCCCTTAACCCCTTAGTGACCAAGCCTGTTTACGCCTTAATGACCAGGCCAAAGTTTGCAAATCTGACACGTGTCACTTTAGCATGGAAAAAGACCAGAAAGGTTTTGCATATCCAAGCGATTCTAACATTGTTTTTTCGCCACATATTGTACTTCATTTAGGTGGGAAAAAAAGGCCGATAGAATTTGTGTTTATTTATTGAAAGCGCCAAAATTGGGAAAATTTTGAAAAACTCGTCATTTTTTCACATTTCCAACTGCAATATCTCAAATATGTGCAAACATAATATAGAAATTTTTGCTAAGATTTATATTTCCATCCGTTTACTTTATTTTGGGCGCACATTGGAAAAACTTTCGGGTTTTTTTTAACCATTTAGGAGACGTGCAAATGTAACATTACTTTTCAGCATTTTGAGGAACACTTCGTTTTCCTACACCAATCCAAGATTGGAAAGGCTCATAGGAGTCAAAATGATAGATACCCCCACAAGTGACCCCATTTTAAAAACTACACCCTTTAACATATTCACTAAGGGGTGTCATGAGTATTTTAACCCCACAGTTTTTTTTCAGGAGTCAATGCAATTTAGAAGAGAAAAACAAAAATTTCATATTTTTGCAAATATGTCATTTTAAAGACAGGACTTTTTTCTATAGTACACATACAAAATTAGGATTTGCGCCCCAGAATGGATAGCCCTGTTTGTCCCATGCTCAGAAACATACCCATTGTGGCCCTAATCTTACGTTTGGATGCACAATGGGGCCCAAAATGAAAGGAGCAATCGGTGGCTTTCGGAACAGAAATTTTGCTTGAAGGAGAATTAGGCCCCATTGCCCACTTGTAGAGCCATTGAGTGACCAAAACTATGGAAAACCCCCACAAGTGACCCCATTTTGAAAAGTAGACCCGTTAACGAATTTATCTAGGGGTACGATTACTTTTTTGACTTCACAGTTTTTGAATGAATCTAAGCCAAGCCGAAGGAAAAAAATTAAAATTTTCATTTTTTTGGTAATTCTGTCATTTTAAAAGCAGTTTTTTTGTACAGCACATATATGAATGAAGACTTGCACCCCAAAATGGATACCCCTGTTTCTCCCGTGCTCAGAAACATACCCATTGTGGCCCTAATCATATGTCTGGATGCACAATGGGGCCCAAAATGAAAGGAGCAAGCGGTGGCTTTCGAAACAGAAATTTTGCTTGAAGGAGATTTAGTCCCCATTGCCCACTTGTAGAGCCCTTGAGTGACCAAAACGATGGAGAACCCCCACAAGTTACCCCATTTTGAAAAGTAGACCCCTTAACAAATTTATCTAGGGGTACGATGACTTTTTTGACTTCACAGTTTTTGAATGAATCTAAGCCAAGCCGAAGGAAAAAAAATACGATTTTCATTTTTTTGGTAATTCTGTCATTTCAAAAGCAGTTTTTGTTGTACCGCACATATATGAATGAAGACTTGCACCCCAAAATGGATACCCCTGTTTGTCGTGTGCTCAGAAACATACCCATTGTGGCCCTAGTATTACGTCTATATGCACAATGGGGCCCAAAATGAAAGGA
This sequence comes from Eleutherodactylus coqui, assembly GCF_035609145.1. Lineage (NCBI taxonomy): Eukaryota > Metazoa > Chordata > Amphibia > Anura > Eleutherodactylidae > Eleutherodactylus > Eleutherodactylus coqui. Next base: position 361,190,690 of record NC_089837.1, on the reverse strand, counting down.
GCAACCGGTGGCTTTCGGAACAGAAATTTTGCTTGAAGGAGATTTAGTCCCCATTGCCCACTTGTAGAGCCATTGAGTGACCAAAATGATGGAGAACCCCCACAAGTGACCCTATTTTGAAAAGTAGACCCCCTAACGAATTTATCTAGGGGTATGATGACTTTTTTGACTTCACAGTTTTTGAATGAATCTAAGCCAAGCAGAAGGAAAAAATTATGATTTTCATTTTTTTGACAATTGTGTCAATTTAAAAACTGTTTTTTTTGGAAAGTGTACATAGGAATGAAGACTTTCACCCCAAAATGGATACCCCCATTTGTCCAGTGTTCAGAAACATACCCATTGTGGCCCTAATCTACTTAAAGGAAACATAGCTAGGCCTATAATGGAAGGAGCACCCGTTGGATTTCAGGGTACAACGGAATAAATTCCAGTCCCCATTGCCCACATGTAGAGCCATTGAGCGGCCAAAACGATAGAGAACGCCCACAAATGACCCCATTTTAAAAACTAGACCCCTTAACAAATTCATCTAGGGGTGTACTGCATATTTTGACCCCAAAGTATTTGAATGAATCTAAGCAAAGCAAAAGGAAAAAATTACGATTTTCATTTGTTTGGCAATTTTGTCAATTTAAAAACTGTTTTTTTTGTCCAGTATACATAGGAATGAAGACTTTCACCCCAAAATGGATACCCCTGTTTATCCTGTGTTCAGAAACATACCCGCCTGTGTGAGTAGGCAGTTATGGCCCTAATCTACTTACAGGACACATGGCTAGGCCCATAATGGAGGGAATGCCCGCTGGATTTCAGGGCAGAACTGAATAAATTCCAGGCCCCATTGCCCACTTATACGGAAAAAAATGTGACTTTCTAAAAATAATCCCCCCCCCCTCCCCCCCGACATCCCCATTTTTTGGCATTCCCTAAATATTAGATAAAGGTAATAATATAAACTGCGTTTTATGTCCGAAGACAGGGGTAATTACGGAGGCTGGTTGGGTTGGGCACATGGGGCAAGAAAACTGGGTATCCCCCCCCTCCTCTCATGTATTTTGGGGGGTATTTCGTAACCTCAGTGGCAGGGATGGGGTGTAGAAAGTGGCGCTCTGTGAGGCTTTGTAATCTTGCTGCGGTGCAGCGGTCTCACAGAGAAGGCGCTCAACAAGCTGCTCCTGGAACTGCAGGAAGACGAACGTTCCCGGGGCTTCTTGTAAATTACGGATTACAGGTAGCGGTCTGAATAACGCCGGGCTCGTGTAGGCGGAATCCGCTTGCCGAGGCCCGCAGCGGATCCCATCTGTGAGCCCGGCTGTGACCCTGCGTACGGTTGCGTAATGTACTGCGCATAACTGCCTACTCACACAGGCGGTTTTTTGTTTGCATTTCCTGTGCCGTCGCTTAGAGATGACTCGGGTACCCACAGCCCGTACACAATGTGTTTGCATATGGGGTGCGAGTATATCTGCGGTCATAGAGCACAAAGGGCTCTAGGTCGCAGATATTCATGGTAAAATATAGCATGCTGTGTTCTGTTTCTGCGAGTGGATTACGTAATTCCGACCCGCTAATTGGGGGAAATTGTCTAATCCAATGCATGCGATTGATCCGTGGATTACCGCTGATCAAGCGCATGCAGAACCTGTAATTCCTCGCGTGACCGGCCTAATGTTAGATCGCTACTTTATCATGTGACCGGGGACCGCTCAGCGAGGCCGCCGGTCACTGCTCCAAGCACTCAGCGACCATTGGTCGCTGGGAGCAAGGAGATTTAAAATTTCCTGGGCTTCCCGGCTCCTGCGAATGTGTCCGGCATTTTGCCGGCGGGCGCATGCGCAGCAGCCGGAAGGGTCCATGGAGGATAATCGCATCTGGATTCAAATGCGGAAGCCTCCGAGAAGATGTTTCATCTCCCCCAACCGATCGCATCGGTGAGGGGAAATGAAACTGCCACTTTTTAAAGAACTTTTACGTGATCGCCATTATGCATTGGATAACGGCGATCACGTGACCAGTAACCGCATACCGCGGCTCCCCGTGACATCTCCAGGCTCTTGGCTACCTTTTGTAGCCAGCAGCAGGGAGATTTTATATTTCTTGGGCAATATTTCACTTTTGCGCATGCGTCCGCCATCATGATGACGGGCGCATGCGCCGAAGCTGGGGTAAGATCCGCGGATCAACATCCCACCAGGGAACAAATCCGGGACCTTGGGTACGTAATTTCATCCCCCCTTACGGATACGATCCATAAGGGGAGATGAAACTTTAACTTTTTAAACTTTTTTTTACTTTTAACTTTTTAAACTTTTTTTACTTTTTAACTTTATATGATCACCGTTATCTGATGGATAACGGTGATCATATGACTGGAAACCGCATACAGCGGTCCCCAGTCATATCTCCCTGCACTCGGCTATCTGTGACCGGCGGGTGCAGGGAGATTTTGAATTTGCCGGGCTCGCCGGCTTCTGCGCATGCGTGCCGCATCGGCACATCGCAGAAGCCAGCGGGGGGTCCCGACACCGGCCGGAGGACATCGGCGGACCTGAGGTGAGTATTTTCACCTCCCCTCATGGATCTGATCCATGAGGGGAGGTGAAACTTTTCTTTTTTTTACACTTTTTTTCACTTTTCCGCGATCGTCGTTATCCATTGTATAACGGCGATCGCGGTACCGGGGACCGCTCACCGCAGTCCCCGCTGACATCTCCTGCGTCCCGGCTACCTACAGGAGCCGGGAGCCAGGAGATTTTAAGTCTCCAGCGCCGCCGGGCCTTCTGCGCATGCGGCTGACGTAATGCCGCCTGGTGCGCATGCCCAAAAGAACGGCTACGGTGCCCGGAGCATCGGGACAGCGGGGAGTCGTGCGGCGGACCTCGGTGAGTAATTTCAGCTGCTCCGATAGATCCGATCCATCAGAGCAGCTGAATCTTTAACTTTTATTGCACTTTTATTTACTTTTTTGCGATCGGCGCTATCCATTGCATAGCGCCGACCGCAATTCCAGGGGGGGGGGCTCCGAACAGCCTGGGATGACAGCTCCATGCTGTCAGCTACCTGCGGACACCGACAGCATGGAGCTGTCACGTCCAGAGCTCGAGGGGCGTTATTCTCTGCAGGACACATGTTTTTACGTCCTCAGAGAATAAAGCCCACTTCGGGAGGACGTAAAAACACTATGGGCTGGTCGTTAAGGGGTTAATGCAATCTGTGCCATGGTAAAGTGGGGAGCTGACAGCTCCACACTTCACTAGGTCACCAGTGGTACTAACGGGCAGCATTACTGTATGTGACACAAAGGTAGACAGTAGACACCATTACTGTGTGACAGCATGTTCTGGTGTGTTTTCTGGCATATATGGAAAATGTAGAGCTCTAACATGATGTGAACAGAGATTATTGTGATTGTACTTATTTTACAGCTCACGCTAAATGCTCATAATTAGAGATGAGCGAGCGTACTCATCCGAGCTTGATACTCGTTCGAGTATTAGGGTGTTTCGAGATGCTCGTTACTCGAGACGAACACCACGCGATGTTCGAGTTACTTTCACTTTCATCTCTGATACATTTGCGCGCTTTTCTGGCCAATAGAAAGACAGGGAAGGCATTACAACTTCCTCCTGTGATGTTCCAGCCCTATACCACCCCCCTGCAGTGAGTGGCTGGGGAGATCAGGTGTCACCCGAGTATTTAAATCTGCCCCGCCCACGGCTAGCCACAGATGCATTCTGACAGAGATCAGGGAAAGTGCTGCTGCTGCTGCTGCTGCTGCTGCTATAGGGAGAGAGTTAGGTGTTATATTAGGCTTCAAGAACCCCAACGGTCCTTCTTAGGGCCACATCTGACCGTGTGCAGTACTGTTGAGTCTGCTGTGAGCATTGTTGCACAATTTTTTTTTTTTTTTGTATATCGGGCGTGGAGAGCATTGCGTCCTCAGTCTGCAGTCATTTTACAGACTATAGGGGCAGTACTGGTGAGGCAGGGACAGTGGTACAGGGTAAGAGATATACAGGCTATATAGGCAGTGGGCTTTTTCAAAAAAATTGGGGAAAAATACTACATTTGGGCTGCCTGTGACCGTCTTCAGTGTACTGTGTGTCTGCTGGGGGTAGTAGTCCTAATTAATACGCAGCTAAGCGTTACAGCAGGCGTGCGCAAAATTGTTTCCTGGCTCTGCTGTCTCCGTTACATCACCACCGTCATCCCGCCAGAGGGAAACAGTATACATAATATACGCTGCCTACAGTATCTGTCTGCTGTATCAGCTCAGCATTTAATAAAATAGAAGCAAAATACTTAAGGCCTACTAGTGGCCTTTGGCCACTTGACTGCTTCTGCGCTGTGAATTCCACTAGCTCAGTCATACGCACCTACGTCTCAGTGCAGGCGTGGGCAAAATTGTTTCCTGGCTCTGCTGTCTCCGTTACATCACCGCCATCATCCCGCCAGAGGGAAACAGTATACATAATATACGCTGCATACAGTATCTGTCTGCTGTATCAGCTCAGCATTTTTAAAAATAGAAGCAAAATACTTAAGGCCTACTACTGGCCTTTGGCTATTTGACTGCTTCTGCGCTGTGAATTCCACTAGCTCAGTCATACGCACCTACGTCTCAGTGCAGGCATGCTCAAAATTGTTTCCTGGCTCTGCTGTCTCCGTTACATCACCACCGTGATAGCGCCAGAGGGTAACAGTATACATAATATACGCTGCATACAGTATCTGTCTGGTTTTTCAGCTCACCATTTAAAAAAAGGGAAGCCAAATACTTAAGGCGTACCACTGCCCTTTGGCGACTTGACTGCTTCTGCGCTGTGAATTCCACTAGCTCAGTGATACGCACCTACGTCTCACTACAGGCGTGCGCAAAATTGTTTCCTGGCTCTGCTGTCTCCGTTACATCACCGCCGTCATAGCGCCAGAGGGAAACAGTATACATAATATACGCTGCATACAGTATGTGACTGGTGTTTCAGTTCACCATTTAAAAAAATTGAAGCAAAATACTTAAGGCCTACCACTGCCCTTTGGCCACTTGACTGCTTCTGCGCTGTGAATTCCAGTAGCTGAGTCATACGCACCTACGTCTCACTGCAGGCGTTCGCAAAATTGTTTCCTGGCTCTGCTGTGCGTTCCGTAAGCAAAGTCAGCCTCCAACCACAGGCCAATAAGCGGCACATTTAATTACAGCGTTCTGTTTCTGCTCTACTCGTAATACACCATGCTGAGGGGTAGGGGAAGGCCTAGAGGACGTGGACGCGGGCGATGACGCGGAGGCCCAAGTCAGGGTGTGGGCACAGGCCGAGCTCCTGATCCAGGTGTATCGCAGCCGATTACTGCGGGATTAGGAGAGAGGCAAGTTTCTGGTGTCCCCAGATTCATCTCACAATTAATGGGTCCACGTGGTAGACCTTTATTAGAAAATGAGCAGTGTGAGCAGGTCCTGTCGTGAATGGCAGAAAGTGCATCCAGCAATCTATCGACCACCAAGACTTCTACGCCGTCCACTGCTGCAACTCTGAATCCTCTGGCTGCTGCTCCTCCTTCCTCCCAGCCTCCTCACTCCATTACAATGACACATTCTGAGGAGCAGGCAGACTCCCAGGAACTGTTCTCGGGCCCCTGCCCAGAATTGGCAGTTATGGTTCCTATCCCACCGGAGGAGTTTGTCGTGACCGATGCCCAACCTTTGGAAAGTTCCCGGGGCCAGGGGGATAAGGCTGGGGACTTCCGGCAACTGTCTCAAGAGCTTTCAGTGGGTGAGGAGGACGATGACGATGAGACACAGTTGTCTATCACTCAGGTAGCAGTTATTGCTGTAAGTCCGAGGGAGGAGCGCACAGAGGATTCGGAGGAAGAGCAGCTGGACGATGAGGTGACTGACCCCACCTGGTTTGCTAAGCCTACTGAGGACAGGTCTTCAGAGGGGAAGGCAAGTGCAGCAGCAGGGCAGGTTGGAAGAGGCAGTGCGGTGGCCAGGGGTAGAGGCCGGGCTAGACCGAAAAATCCACCAACTGTTTCCCAAAGCGCCCCCTCGCGCCATGCCACCCTGCAGAGGCCAAGGTGCTCAAAGGTGTGTCAGTTTTTCACTGAGAGTGCAGACGACCGACGAACAGTGGTGTGCAACCTTTGTCGCGCCAAGATCAGCCGGGGAGCCACCACCACCAGCCTCACCACCACCAGCATGCGCAGGCATATGTAATGCCAAGCACCCCACAAGGTGGGACGAAGGCCGTTCACCGCCTCTGGTTTGCACCACTGCCTCTCCCCCTGTGCCCCAACCTGCCACTGAGATCCAACCCCCCTCTCAGGACACAGGCACGACCGTCTCCCGGCCTGCACCCACACGCTCACCTCCGCTGTCCTCGGCCCCATCCAGCAATGTCTCTCAGCGCAGCGTCCAGCCGTCGCTAGCGCAACTGTTTGAGCGCAAGCGCAAGTACGCCGCCACGCACCCGGACGCTCAAATGTTAAACGTGCACATAGCAAAATTGATCAGCCTGGAGATGCTGACGTATAGGCTTGTGGAAATGGAGGCTTTCAAAAACATTATGGCGGCCCCGCGCTACTCGGTTCCCAGTCGCCACTACTTTACCCGATGTGCCGTCCCAGCCCTGCACGACCACGTCTCCCGCAACATTGTACGCGCCCTCACCAACGCGTTTACTGCCAAGGTCCACTTAACAACAGACACGTGGACAAGCACAGGCGGGCAGGGCCACTATATCTCCCTGACGGCACATTGGGTGAATTTAGTGGAGGCTGGGACCAAGTCAGAGCCTGGGACCGCTCACGTCCTACCTACCCCCAGAATTGCGGGCCACAGCTTGGTGCTGATATCTGCGGCGGTGTATGCTTCCTCCACTAAACCACCCTCCTCATCTTCCTCATCCTCCTACGCAACCTCTGTCTCACTATCAAGATGTGTCAGCAGCAGCACGTCGCCAGCAGTCGGTGTCACGTGGCAGCACAGCGGTGGGCAAGCATCAGCAGGCCGTGCTGAAACTACTCGGCTTAGGAGAGAAGAGGCACTTGGCCCACGAACTGCTGCAGGGTCTGACAGAGCAGACCGACCGCTGGCTTTCGCCACTGAGCCTCCAACCGGGCATGGTCGTGTGTGACAACGGCCGTAACCTGGTGGCGGCTCGGCAGCCTCACGCACGTGCCATGCCTGGCCCACGTCTTTAATTTGGTGGTTCAGTGCTTTCTGAAAAGCTACCCACGCTTGTCAGACCTGCTCGGAAAGGTGTGACGGCTCTGCGCACATTTCCGCAAATACAAGACGGCCGCTGCCACCGTTCGCACCCTGCAACATCGGTTTAATCTGCCAGTGCACCGATTGCTGTGCGACGTGCCCACACGGTGGAACTCTACGCTCCACATGTTGGCCAGGCTCTATGAGCAGCGGAGAGCTATAGTGGAATACCAACTCCAACATGGGCGGCGTAGTGGGAGTCAGCCTCCTCAATTCTTTACAGAAGAGTGGGCCTGGTTGGCAGACATCTGCCAGGTCCTTGGAAACTTTGAGGAGTCTACCCAGATGGTGAGCGGCGATGCTGCAATCATTAGCGTCACCATTCCTCTGCTATGCCTCTTGAGAAGTTCCCTGCAAAGCATAAAGGCAGACGCTTTGCACTCGGAAACGGAGACGGGGGAAGACAGTATGCCGCTGGATAGTCAGAGCGCCCTCATGTCTATGTCTCAGCACGTTGAGGAGGAGGAGGAGGGGGAGGAGCATAAGGAGGAGGGGGAAGAGACAGCTTGGCCCACTGCTGAGGGTACCCATGCTGCTTACCTGTCATCCTTTCAGCGTGTATGGCCTGAGGAGGAGGAGGATCCTGAAAGTGATCTTCCTAGTGAGGACAGCCATGTGTTGCGTACAGGTACCCTGGCACACATGGCTGACTTCATGTTAGGATGCCTTTCTCGTGACCCTCGCGTTACATGCATTCTGGCCACTACGGATTACTGGGTGTACACACTGCTCGACCCACGGTATAAGGAGAACCTTTCCACTCTCATACCCGAAGAGGAAAGGGCTTCGAGAGTGATGCTATACCACAGGACCCTGGCAGACAAACTGATGGTAAAATTCCCATCCGACAGCGCTAGTGGCAGAAGGCGCAGTTCCGAGGGCCAGGTAGCAGGGGAGGCACGGAGATCAGGCAGCATGTACAGCACAGGCAGGGGAACACTCTCTAAGGCCTTTGACAGCTTTCTGGCTCCCCAGCAAGACTGTCTCACCGCTCCCCAGTCAAGGCTGAGTCGGCGGGAGCACTGTAAAAGGATGGTGAGGGAGTACGTAGCCGATCGCACGACCGTCCTCGGTGACGCCTCTGCCCCCTACAACTACTGGGTGTCGAAGCTGGACACGTGGCCTGAACGCGCGCTGTATGCCCTGGAGGTGCTTGCTTGTCCTGCGGCTAGCGTCTTGTCAGAGAGGGTGTTTAGTGCGGCTAGGGGAATCATCACGGATAAGAGTACCCGCCTGTCAACGGACAGTGCCGACAGGCTTGCAATCATAAAGATGAACAAAGCCTGGATTTCCCCAGACTTCTCTTCTCCACCAGTGGACAGCAGCTATACCTAAACAATACGTAGGCTGCACCCGCGGATGGAAGCATCGTTCTCTATCACCATAAAAAACGGGGACCTTTTAGCTTCATCAATCTGTGTATTCTATTCATCCTCCTCCTCCTGCTCCTCCTCCTGAAATCTCACGTAATCACGACGAACGGGCAATTTTTCTTAGGCCCACAAGGCTCAGTGATATTACTTTTGTAAACAATGTTTATACGTTTCAATTCTCAATTCAATAAAGCATTGAAACTTGCACCTGAACCAATTTTTATTTTAACTGGGCTGCCTCCAGGCCTAGTTACAAATTAAGCCACATTAACCAAAGCGATTAATGGGTTTCACCTGCCCTCTTGGTTGGGCATGGGCAATTTTTCTGAGGTACATTAGTACTGTTGGTACACCAATTTTTTTGGGCCCTCGCCTACAGTGTAATCCTAGTAATTTTTAGCCCACCTGCATTAAACCTGACATTACCTCAGCTGTGCTGGGCACTGCAATGGGATATATTTATGTACCGCCGGTGGCTTCCTGGGACCCACCCATGCTGTCGGTCCACACGGAGTTGTAACTGCATGTGTCCACTTCTAAAGAACCCCAGTCTGACTGGGGCATGCAGTGTGGGCCGAAGCCCACCTGCATTAAACCTGACGTTACCTTAGCTGTGCTGGGCACTGCCATGGGATTTATTTATGTACCGCCGGTGGGTTCCAGGGAGCCAGCCATGCTGTGTGTGCACGTGGAATTCCCATTGCGGAGTTGTACCTGCCTGTGACTATTTATAAAAAACCCCGGTCTGACTGGGGCATGCAGACACCTTGAATGAATAGTGTGTGGCACATGGGTTCCCCATTGCTATGCCCACGTGTGCAGCTCCTGATGGAGGTGGCACAGGATTGGATTTCTCATTGCTTCTGTACAGCATTGTGGGCCATCGCCCCACCCCTTTTAAAGAGGGTCGCTGCCTGGCCGTGCCAACCCTCTGCAGTGTGTGCCTGCGGTTCCTCCTCATGGCAGACGCACTTATAAATAGACATGAGGGTGGTGTGGCTATGAGGCCAGCGTGTGGCATGAGGGCAGCTGAAGGCTGCGCAGGGACACTTTAGTGTGTGCTGTGGACACTGGGTCGTGCGGGGGGGTTGGGCAGCATGTAACCCAGGAGAAGTGGCAGCGGAGTGTCATGCAGTCAGTGATTGTGCTTTGTTGGAGGTAATGTGGTGCTTAGCTAAGGTATGCATTGCTAATGAGGGTTTTTCAGAAGTAAAAATTGTTGTGAGGGGGGGCCCACTCTTGCCGCTATTGTGGCTTAATAGTGGGACCTGGGAACTTGAGATGCAGCCCAACATGTAGCCCCTCGCCTGCCCGATCCGTTGCTGTGTCGTTCCCATCACTTTCTTAAAATTGCCCAGATTTTCACAAATGACAACCTTAGCGAGCATCGGCGATATACAAAAATGCTCGGGCCGCCCATTGACTTCAATGGGGTTCGTTACTCGAAACGAACCCTCGAGCATCGCGAAAATTTCGTCTCGAGTAACGAGCACCCGAGCATTTTGGTGCTCGCTCATCTCTACTGATAATGTATTCATATCAGTAATTTTGATTACTTATTATCTTTATCAAGTATTGTTCGTTTACATTTTGTCCATGATTTGCTCAACCATGTATGGAAAGTTCCTGACATGTATGTACAGTTCAGTCCATATTAACCTAATTTAATGAGTGGATAGTCTTCTGTTACCCATAATATAATCCCTCTTCTACTGTGAAGTTTAATCACTTTAACCCCTTAGTGACCAAGTTTTTTTGATTTTTTTTTCCATTTTCGTTTTTTTCTCCCCCATTTTAAAAAATCATAACTCCCTTTTTTATCCATCGACATAGCTGTATGAGGGCTTGCTTTTCGCAGGTTGAGTTGTATTTTTCAATGGTACTATTTAATGTACCTTATAATCTACTAAAAAACATTTATTATTTGGATAATTTTATTATAAATATAACAAAAGATTTTTTTTTTTTACTTTTATTACTTTTTTTTCCATTAGTAAAACTTTATTGTTATGATTTTTGCTTTTTATTTTAGTCCTAAAGAGGACCACAACTTGCGATGCTTTGATCGTTCCTAAAGTATGATGTAATATCATAGCATTACAACTTACTGCAATCTAACAGGCAGCCTATCAGGCCACCCCACTGGGATGGCTTGATAGGCATACTGCCAAGACAGCCCTGGGGCCTTTCCAATCTCCCTGAAATCTCATCAGGGGAAAACTGTACGGGACCCCCGAACATCGGTCAGGGGATTTAAATACTGCTGTATGAATTTACAGCAGCATTTAAAGGGTTAACAGCCCCAGTCGACCATGCGGCTTGTGGTAGCTGTTGCCCACATGTGTCAGCTGTAATAAACAGCTGACATTTATGATGTATGGAGGGAGATCGGCAGAACGTAAAAACACTATAGGGTGGTCACTAAAGGTTAATCTATTCATTCCCACTTTACTTATGCTTAGAACTGTGGTCTACTTTAACCCCTTAAGGACTAGGAGCTGCAGAATAAGTTGGCGCTATACAAAAGATGCTGATAAGTCTTTGGCTTTCTGTTCTTTTTTTGTTTCTATGGTAATGAATGTTACATCACATGAAAAAGCCTTATGTGTCTAATATATGTTTTCAAAATTTTGAGTTTGTAGCTTATGGCAAGGCACGCGGGAAAACAAAATGGCAGAGTCTAAGGCGATATTCACAGCAAATGAGAGCAGAGGAGTGATACATTTCCTGTTTATGCAAGGAAAGTCCGCGAAAGAATATTCATGGTGATATGTCACAGACATTGGGGGATCAATGTCCTTCATATTCTACAGTTAAGAACTGGGTTGCCAATTTAAAACAAGCCACTTCAGCACCAATGATGAGGAACGTCCTGGACGACCGAGAGAGGTGGTTGTTCCGGAGATCGTCCATGCTGTGCACAACCTCATACTGGAGAATCGGCCAATTTCAGCTAAAGGAATAGCAGACATCATGGGGATTTCTCATGAACGTGTTTGTGTCATTATCCATGAACATTTGAACATGAAGAAGCTATCTGCAAAGTCGGTTCCCGAATGTTTGTGTTACGTGTGCTGCTGGGATCTGTAGTTCTAGGCTTCCTAGCAGCACAGCTACAGGTGGCTGAGTGTTAATTGAGCTGGCTGGGTGTGGTACTTCCTGCTAGCCAATCTCCTGGGTCTGTGCTCACATATAAACCCAGCTCCTGGTCAGTATGTGTCTATTGTTAAGGGTAAGCAGTCATGAATCCTTGTCTGTTGCAAGCTTGCTGTGTGATGTGTCTAGCATACATATGAAAACCGCGCACGTGTACAGAATTTAAACGTACAAACGGACATGAAGCAGCAAGACACAGATGAGACATGACACTATGGATGAGACCTGGATTTATTTGTATGACCCTGAAACCAAGGAGCAGTCAAAAGAGTGGAGGCACAGTGCTTCTCCCCACCCAAAGTAGTTCAGGGTACAAAAATCAGCCACTAAGGTGATGGCATCTGTGTTCCGGGATAAGGAGGGCGTGCTGCTAGTGGACTACCTTCAAAATAGTTTCACCATCAATGCAAGGTATTACATTGAACTTTTGGACCAATTGAAGGCACCTCTGAAGGCCAAAAGGCGCAGCAAGCTGTCCAAAGGAATATTGTTCCTGCAAGACAACGCCTCTGCTCACACTGCACAAGCGACTATGGCAAAACTGGTGGAGCTAGGCTTCCAGCTGGTTGACCACCCTTATTCACCAGATCTAGCTCCCTCTGACTATTATCTGTTTCTAAACCTGAAGAAACACCTCAAGGGTACCAAATTTCACACCATTTCTGATGCCATGGCTGCTATGGATGACTAGTTTGAGACACAACCAAAATCCTTCTTTTTGCAAGGCTTACAGAACTTGTAATACCGATGTAAGAAGTGGGTTGACATCAGTGGAGAAATAGCACTATGGTGATTAATCAAATAGAAAATATTTCCATTTCAGGATTTTTCAACTTAATATGTTATACATGAACTAAGCCAAATTGGGGTGGTGAAATCACAGAGGTGAGGGAAAAAACAAAGACATTATTCACAGAAAAAGCCAAAAATACAATACCTGAAGGTCTGCAAAGCAGACACGGTCGCCATAGGCACGATCGCCATAAGGCAGGCACAATCGCCACCGGCACAATCGCCGTAGGGCAGGCGCAATGGCCGTAAGCCCTGGAGATATGCAGTCAGCCAGACAATAATGTGGAGGAGCAGCTTGTTCATGGCAGGCCAATATGCAGTCACCCACTCAACCCAGCCCAGATTGGGGAGGAGTGACTGCATATACTAATAGCCTGCACATGTGAACGATACCAAAGATGCCAGCCATAGATGGATGGTGACCTATCATACAGGATATCAACCCTGGCTGATATAACAGCGGGTTGCCCTGTATCTCTAAAGTGGGCCACACTGGCTGACATCTTGGGCTCCCCCACCAACTAGCAAACTACATACAAAAGTACTAATGAATACTAATAAAATGTGGGTGTTGGTACTGCATTTTGGCCAAAACGCATAGGCTGACGGGCCGCGCCGAGGCCACACCGCTTCCGTCAGTACCTACGCTAACCCACTATAAATTACATAAAGTCACAGAGGTGAGGGAAAAAACAAAGACATTATTCACAGAAAAAGCCAAAAATACAATACCTGAAGGTCTGCAAAGCAGACACGGTCGCCATAGGCACGATCGCCATAAGGCAGGCACAATCGCCACCGCACAATCGCCGTAGGGCAGGCGCAATGGCCGTAAGCCCTGGAGATATGCAGTCAGCCAGACAATAATGTGGAGGAGCAGCTTGTTCATGGCAGGCTAATATGCAGTTACCCACTCAACCCAGCCCAGATTGGGGAGGAGTGACTGCATATACGACCGTGTCTGCTTTGCAGACCTTCAGGTATTGTATTTTTGGCTTTTTCTGTGAAAAATTGTGGTGGTGAAAGCAGATAATTTACTGAACAGACTTTCTTTTGAAGATACTTTCTTTTTCTGACACTGAATAAGATGAATTGTAAAGGTCGTACTGAGAGTTATCTGGTAAGAGGGAGAAATATATGGACACATATTAGTGTTCTTATTACAAATGCTAGTGTTGTGTACCTATAATGTGTTGTATAACTTTTATTACATTTTTCAGGAATGAAAGGGGGATGGAAAAAACGTCCAGAAATTCCACCATTGTTTTTACAGCGTTCACCATTTGGTAAAATAACATGATAAGGCAAGGCCCCCTGATCTTTGCCTGAGTATTAGTCCCTTGCCTCTAGGTTGCATATTCTTATAGCTGTCTGCCTGACCCTATTTTGAACTGTATCTTGCCTTTTGTCTTGTGCATTTGTCACCTTCTGCCCTCTGGTTTGATCTCTAGCCTGGATTTCTGAGTTTGCCTCAGTGGTGCCATTTTGATTTGTCATTCCTGAATGATATTCTATTTCTGGCCCACAGCTCTGTCTGACTACTCTCTAGTTCCCTAGTACAACAAGGAAAATGTTACAGAGAAATCATTGAATTCCTTCAAAGGATCATGTTCAACCTAGATGGCTTCCAGCAAGCACCTGCTCCATCTGCTATGGGACACATCCAGAGATATGATGGTGATTCTAAAACACTCAGGATTTCTGAACCAGCGTTCTAATCACATGAACTTTGCGAACTCTGATCAGACTAAAATCACTTGCACTGTTTTCTTACTCACTGAAGAGCCCTTGGAAACACCTCTCTGGCTATGAATAACCCTATATTCTTCTCATTACAACTTTCCCAATAACCTTCTGAAGGATCCTGTGCACATTTCGACAGCTACTTCTGCAATTTTCTGCCTCAAGTAAAGATATTCTTCCATAGGCCAATATGGCATCAAGTTCTTGTTGCGGCTTCAGATTTATCATGGAACAATCAAACTTTAGTGGCTGTCTGCTAGAAGCGTCTGGCAGGCCATATTGAGAATAAACTGACCAGATATGCCCTGTTTCTTGGATGACATCATCACTCTTGCCACTTGGGTTGATATCCATTTCAGGTAAAGGGCTCAGGAGACAGAGGATTCCCTTCACTTTCCACATCTGCCACCTGTGCTTAACAGCTCACCCATACCTTCAGTATCTACCACCCTGCCTATCTCTTATGCAAATAGGCAATACTGTTCTGTTCTCAGAGGAGAGGTCAAGGACATTGTTTAAGGATCTATGCCTTTACTGGGGTAGAAGAACCATCTCCACCTGAATTGTCTCATTTTTCTTCCTAGACCAGGAAACTCCCCAGCCTAAGCTTGACTGAGAGATTACCTTAGGCCTGTCTGCGAATAGCTCTCCTATTCAAGAAGGCCTTGTATGCTTCTGCACCCCACCTGTTCTGCCGCAGGTTAATCTTTTGCATCATGAAGTTTAGTTTCTGTCTCTACCATCTGCCAATACAGGTGCCACATGGCTGGTAAGTTTCCGACTTGGCTGGTAATTCGATCCAAAGGCTGGTGTCAATATTAATTTATCCTCGTTAAGAGTACAGTGTGTGTAAGACACTGAGGGGAGATGTTGGCTATGTTGTGCAGAACAGAGTGAGGTCTGGCTGCAACAGATTTGTGCGTGACAAAGTGAGGAATTCCTACTGCTGGCAGAGATTTGCAAGCAGGGAGCTATATGTAAAAAAGGGAAGACAGAATGAGAAACTATATATAAGAAGAACCACAGAGGGGGGAACTATATTTAAAGGGAGGCAATAGAGGTAGAACACTATATTGATGGAGGCAAATGAGAGGGGAGCACTATATCCGAAGGGGGCCACAGAAGAGGCCATGATATCTAAGTGGGGCCCTATTACTTTGTGGAACCACAGAAGGCGGCATTATTTCTAAGAGGGGCCATGTAGGGAACACTGCCACTAAGAAGTGCCACATGAAGGACATTGTTACTAAGAGGTGACACTATTACTTTGTGGGGCTACGCAGGCAACACTAATACTGTACTTTGTAGGGCCAGAGAAGAGGACACTAGTACTATGGAGAGGTACTTAAGGGTAGCATCAGGATGGGGAGAGTGCGTAAAGAGAACTTGTGGCTGCAAAAGGTCTTCATAGTGGTCTGGACCCAGATAAAGAAGAAACAGGAAACTAAACAATGACTATCAGAGGTAATTGCACTGTAATCACTATCAGGCCTTAGTCACACGGGCGTTTTTTGCCGCGATTTGCGGATCGCATGACGGATGCGCATCCGCAAATCGCGTGACCGGGGCCCAAAAATCGCACGAAAATCTGCTCCTAGCCACGTTTTATTAGAAACGGGCCGGAGCTGTCCAGCGCATTGAATTCAATGGAGCCGGCAATACAGCCGGCTCCATTGAAAGCAATGCGATGCGGGCGAGCGCGGGATGAATTGTCGGGAAGGGCTTAAATATATAAGCCCTTCCCTGCAATTCATCCAGAAATGTGTTTGAAGTCATGAGTCAGTGACTGCTGCCTCTCATTGGCTCAGCGGGAGAGCTTCCCCTGATTGGTCCGGCTGAGCCAATGAGAGGCAGCAGTCACTCACCCATTCATGAATTCATGAATGGGTGTGTGAGTGAGGGCTGCCTCTGATTGGTCAGGCTGTGACCAATCAGAGGCAGCTCATTCAGCAGAGTTTAAAGCCCCGCCGGCTGAATACTACAGAGAAGCAGTTCAGGAGAAGTGCCGACGGCCGCGGCAGAACTCCGGCTGCAGCGGAAAGGTGAGTATACATTTTTTTTTTTATCTAACACATTTCTGGATGAATTGCAGGAAAGGGCTTATATATTTAAGCCCTTCCCGACAATTCATCCCGCGCACGCCGGCAGCCCATTGCTTTCAATGGAGACGGCTGTATTGCCGGCTCCATTGAATTCAATGGGCAAACATCATTCTTCTCTGCCACAGCTGTTACCAAAAAGAACACTATGTAAACTTGGTATGGCAGTAATCATACTGACCCATAGAATACAGTAATCATCTCATTTTTGCTGCATTGTGTAAATCTGAAAATTAAAGGAAAAAAAGCGGATCGAGCATTTCCCCTTTCATTACCAAAGACAGTTGTCAAACGGAGTAATTCACTAGACACATCTCCCCTGCCCCTACATAGTGCAGTCTGCAGTTTTACATCAGAAAAAATTTAATTTTGTGCAACTGCAAAGAAGTAATGAAGGCGTGCTCACAATGAGGAACGAGCCGCAGTTTATAAATATAATATGTGCCAGTAAAGTATTGGCGCCTCTGTGTAATGTACCAAATCTAATTCTCTAAACATGAAATTTGGGATGATCATTCTTTAGGTCCTAAAAAGGAGAAGTAAAGGGGTCACAACTCGATTACTCAATGCAAAGTGCAAATGAATTGGCGCCCCTGTGTAATGTACCAAATCTAATTCTCTAATTTCCCCAGTGTCGTAAAAACATGAAATTTGGCACAACCATTCTTAAAGTCCTAAATACGAAAAGTAAAGGGGTCACTATTCGATTATTCAATGCTAATTGCAAATGTAACAGCCCCCCTATGTAATGTAACTTCCCGATGATGTACAAGCGTGAAATTTGGCACAATCATACTTTAGGTCCTAATAGGAAAAGTAAAGGGGTCAGAACTCAATTACTCAATGCTAATTGCAAATGTAAGAGCAGCCCCATATTTTGTAACTTCCTGATGTCGCACAAGTGTGAAATTTGGCATAAGCATTATTTAGGTCCTAAGTTCGAAAAGTAAAGGGTTTCGCAACTTGATTATTCAATGCTAATTGCAAAGGTGGTGCACCTCTATGTAATGTAACTTCCTGGTGACGTACAAGCGTGAACTTTGGCCCGAGCATTCGTCAGGTTCTAAATAGGATAAGCAATAGAGATGAGCGAGCACCAAAATGCTCGGGTGCTCGTTACTCGGGACGAAATTATCGCGATGCTCGAGGGTTCGTTTCGATTAACGAACCCCACAAGTCAATGGGCGAATCGAGTATTTTTGTATATCGCCGATGCTCGCTAAGGTTTTCATTTGTGAAAATCTGGGCAATTCAAGAAAGTGATGGGAACGACACAGCAGCAGATAGGGCAGGCAAGGGGCTACATGTTGGGCTGCATCTCAAGTTCCCAGGTCCCACTATTAAGCCACAATAGCGGCAAGAGTGGGCCCCCCCCAACAACTTTTACTTCTGAAAAGCCCTCATTAGAAATGCATACCTTAGCTAAGCACCACACTACCTCCAACAAAGCACAATCACTGCCTGCATGGCACTCCGCTGCCACTTCTCCTGGGTTACATGCTGACCAACCCCCCCCCGCGCACGACCCAGTGTCCACAGCGCACACCAAACTGTCCCTGCCCAGCCCTCATTCAGCTACCCTCATGCCACGCCACACTCATGTCTATTTATAAGTGGAGAACGATGCTTCCATCTGCGGGTGCAGCCTACGTATTGCTTAGGTATCGCTGCTGTCCGCTGGTGAAGAAGAGAAGTCTGGGGAAATCCAGGCTTTGTTCATCTTGATGAGTGTAAGCCTGTCGGCACTGTCGGTTGACAGGTGGGTACGCTTATCCGTGATGATTCCCCCAGCTGCACTAAACACCCTCTCTGACAAGACGCTAGCCGCAGGACAAGCAAGCACCTCCAGGGCATACAGCGCGAGTTCAGGCCACGTGTCCAGCTTCGACACCCAGTAGTTGTAGGGGGCAGAGGCGTCACCGAGGACGTTCGTGCGATCGGCTACGTACTCCCTCACCATCCTTTTACAGTGCTCCTGCCAACTCAACCTTGACTGGGGACCGGTGACACAGTCTTGCTGGGGAGCCAGAAATCTGGCAAAGGCCTTGAAGAATGTTCCCCTGCCTGTGCTGTACATGCTGCCTGATCTCTGCGCCTCCCCTGCTACCTGGCCCTCGGAACTGCGCCTTCGGCCACTAGCGCTGTCGGATGGGAAGTTTACCATCAGTTTGTCCACCAGCGCCCTATGGTATAGCATCATTCTCGAACCCCTTTCCTCTTCGGGAATGAGAGTGGAAAGGTTCTCCTTATACCGTGGGTCGAGCAGTGTGTACACCCAGTAATCGGTAGTGGCCAGAATGCGTGTAACGCGAGGGTCACGAGAAAGGCATCCTAACATGAAGTCAGCCATGTGTGCCAGGGTACCTGTACGCAAGACATGGCTGTCCTCACTAGGAAGATCACTTTCAGGATCCTCCGCCTCCTCCTCCTCCTCCTCCTCCTCCTCCTCCTCTGGCCATATATGCTGAAAGGATGACAGGCAAGCAGCATGTGTACCCTCAGCAGTGGGCCAAGCTGTCTCTTCCCCCTCCTCCTCATGCTCCTCCTCCTCCTCCTCTGGCCATACACGCTGAAAGGATGACAGGCAAGCAGCATGTGTACCCTCAGCAGTGGGCCAAGCTTCTCTTCCCCCTCCTCCTCATGCACCTCCCCCTCCTCCTCCTCCTCCTCAACGCGCTGAGATATAGACATGAGGGTGCTCTGACTATCCAGCGACATGCTGTCTCAAAGTTTCCAAGGACCTGGCAGATGTCTGCCAACCAGGCCCACTCTTCTGTAAAGAATTGAGGAGGCTGACTCCCACTACGCCGCCCATGTTGGAGTTAGTATTCCGCAATAGCTCTACGCTGCTCATAGAGCCTGGCCAACATGTGGAGCGTAGAGTTCCACCGTGTGGGCACGTCGCACAGCAATCGGTGCACTGGCAGATGAAACCGATGTTGCAGGGTCCGCAGGGTGGCAGCGTCCGTCTTGGAGTTGCGGAAATGTGCGCTGACCTGGCGCACCTTTCCGAGCAGGTATGACAAGTGTGGGTAGCTTTTCAGAAAGCGCTGAACCACCAAATTAAAGACATGGGCCAGGCATGGCACGTGCGTGAGTCTGCCGAGCTGCAGAGCCTCCACCAGATTACGGCCGTTGTCACACACGACCATGCCCGGTTGGAGGCTCAGCGGCGCAAGCCAGCGGTCGGTCTGCTCTATCAGACCCTGCAGCAGTTCGTGGGCCATGTGCCTCTTCTCTCCTAAGCTGAGTAGTTTCAGCACAACCTGCTGACGCTTGCCCACCGCTGTGCTGCTGTGCCGCGCGACACCGACTGCTGGCGACGTGCTGCTGCTGCTGACACATCTTGATTGCGAGACAGAGGTTGCGTAGGAGGTGGAGGAGGGTGGTTTAGTGGAGGAAGCATACAACGCCGCAGATACCACCACCGAGCTGGGGCACGCAATTCGGGGGGTGGGTAGGACGTGAGCGGTCCCAGGCTCTGACTCGGTCGCAGCCTCCACTAAATTCACCCAATGTGCCGTCAGGGAGATATAGTGGCCCTGCCCGCTTGTGCTTGTCCACGTGTCTGTTGTTAAGTGGACCTTGGCAGTAACCGCGTTGGTGAGGGCGCGTACAATGTTGCGGGAGATGTGGTCGTGCAGGGCTGGGACGGCACGTCGGGAAAAGTAGTGGCAACTGGGAACCGAGTAGCGCGGGGCCGCCGCCGCCATCATGCTTTTGAAAGCCTCCGTTTCCACAAGCCTATACGGCAGCATCTCCAGGCTGATCAATTTGGCAGTGTGCACATTTAACGCTTGAGCGTGCGGGTGCGTGGCGCTAGCGATGTCTGGACGCTGCGCTGAGAGACATTGCTAGATGGGGCCAAGGACAGCGGAGGTGAGGGTGTGGGTGCAGGCCAGGAGACGGTAGTGCCTGTGTCCTCAGAGGGGGGTTGGATCTCAGTGGCAGGTTGGGGCACAGGGGGAGAGGCAGTGGTGCAAACCGGAGGCGGTGAACGGCCTTCGTCCCACCTTGTGGGGTGCTTGGCCATCATATACCTGTGCATGCTGGTGGTGGTGGCTCCCCAGCTGATCTTGGCGCGACAAAGGTTGCACACCACTGTTCGTCGGTCGTCAGGCGTCTCTGTTAAAAACTGCCACACCGTAGAGCACCTTGACCTCTGCAGGGTGGCATGGCGCGAGGGGGCGCTTTGGGAAACAGTTGGTGGATTATTCCGTCTGGCCCTGCCTCTACCCCTGGCCACCGCACTGGCTCGGCCTGTGCCTACACCCTGACTTGGGCCTCCGCGTCTTCGCCCGCGTCCACGTCCTATAGGCCTACCCCTCAGCATGGTGTATTACCAGTAGTGCAGAAACAGAACGCTGTAATTAAATGTGCCGCTTATTGGCCTGTGGTTGGAGGCTGACTTCGCTTATGGAACGCCAGGAAATAATTTTGCGCAAGCCTGCTGTAACACTTAGCTGGCTGCGTATGAATTAGTAGGACTACTACACCCAGCAGAGACCCAGAACACTGAGGACAGTCACAGGCAGCCCAAATAGATATTTTTCCCCAAATGTTTTGGCAAAGGTCCACTGCCTATATTCAATAAATATATCTCTTCTCTCTCTGCGTCACAGCTACTGGCCCTGGAGTATGTCAAATAACTGCAGAGTGTTGCACTGTGGACTGGAATACAGCGGTGATTTAACAGCCAACACAGACCCAGGAAATAATTTTGCGCAAGCCTGCTGTAATATTTAGCTGGCTGCGTATGAATTAGGAGGACTACTACACCCAGCACAGACCCAGAATACTGAGGACAGTCACAGGCAGCCCAAATAGATTTTTTTCCCCAAATGTTTTGGCAAAGGCCCACTGCCTATATTCAATAAATGTCTTCTGTCCCTGCCTCACAATATATGTGTTCTGTCCCTGCCTCACAATATGTGTCTTCTGTCCCTGCCTAACCACCACTTCTGGCCCTGGAGTATGAATAATTACTGCAGGGCGCAATGCTCTGCACGGCCGATATACAAAAAAAAAATGTGCAACACTGCAAAAAGCAGCCTCCACAGTACTGCACACGGTTAGATGTGGCCCTAAGAAGGACCGTTGGGGTTCTTGAAGCCTACAATACTCCTAACACTCTCCCTATAGCAGCTCCGGCACCAACAGCACTTTCCCTCCTCTATGTCAGAACAAATCTGTGGCGAGCCGCGGGAAGGGCCGATTTTTATACTCGGGTGACACCTGATCTCGCCAGCCACTCACTGCAGGGGGGTGGTATAGGGCTTGAACGTCGCAGGGGGAAGTTGTAATGCCTTCCCTGTCTTTCTATTGGCCAGAAAAGCGCGCTAACGTCTCAGAGATTAAAGTGAAAGTAACTCGAACATCGCGTGGTACTCGTCACGAGTAACGAGCATCTCGAACACGCTAATACTCGAACGAGTATCAAGCTCGGACGAGTACGTTCGCTCATCTCTAATAAGCAAGGTTCTAAATAGGAAAAGTAAAGGGGTCACAACTCAATTATTCAATACCAATTGCAAAAGTAAGTGCACCCCTATGTAATGTAACTTCCCGGTGTTGTGCGAACGTGAAATTTAGGTCCTAAGTGAGGAGAGCGGGAGGGGTGCCACATTCTACACGGGGACATCGATACATGCAGCTTAAGGGGAATCTAACGTTCCTCTATGTTTATACATATTTTATTCCTCGGTTCCTCTAAAGTAAGCTTGACTTCAATTTTCCATGCGAACAACACGTAAACACCTGTACCAAATTAACTTGGGTGAAGCTGGGTATATCAGCTAGTAGTGATATAACTAAAAGAATATTATCTAATTGATGATGCTAATTGCACACTTTTGGTCAAGTCGTTGGGTCTGTAAATGAACAATCAGGCTGCAGTGACACTTGTCCTAGTTGATACTTTTGGAGTATACTTCTATTATAGTGTGTTCTGCTCTCTACCCACGGCTCTATACCTTACATGGTAGGACCTTGTGGGATTTATGTGTGTTTTGTTAGCCCTAGGTTTTAATATTATGCTGCACTGCATCCATATTATTCAAATTCACACTAAGTTATTAGATGATACTTACCAAGTTCTACTATTGTTGTTACAATCTCACCACCTAGAATTATCGGTCTTGTATTTTCTCTATTACCTATAATTGTTAAAAACAGAATACAGGTAATTCTGAATTATATTAGTAAACAAATACCTTACTAGCCAAATAGTAATAAACAAGTAACAACCATAATAGTCCCATTAACCTGGAAAAGTTGATTATGTAGGAGCCTTATTTTTCCTGCTTAGTGAGGCTACATTCACACGAGTGAGCGCAATATTGGGTTGAGAAATACAGCCCGATATCGCACTAGTCAACGGGCATGAGATGTTTTTGATACAATAACACCCCGCATCAATTCAGGTAAATTCCAATCCTCCGCCTCTTGCTTCACATGCACTGGAGAATCGGCAAGTGAGTCCGAGTTTATTCAATAGGAAACATCACATCGCACTCACGTGCACATCGTATAGTATGCAATGTTTTTGACTGTCCCATTGAAAATAATGGGTGATGCGTTCCGAGGGACGCAAAAAAATAGAGCATGCAGTGATTTTTACCTCGCAGCATCAATGTAAAAAGGTGAAATAAAGTTTCTTCATTATTAAAAATAAATACTAAAATGTTTTTGTCTGCATGCTGAACACCGTTCAAAATAAAAACAGAATTGCATTTTTTGTAATCTCATCTGCAATGTAAAATTTAATTTAAAAAAAACATCCAAAAGACGTATGTAACTCAAAATGATACCAACTGAAACCATGGGTGGTTTCTCAAAAACCAAGCCTTCACACCACTACATTGGCAGAAAAATAAAAAAGTTATGGTATTCAGAAGATAGCAATAGAATTTTATTTTTAATAAAAACAAAAAAAAAATGTTTATATAAATTTAGTATCTTTGTGAGGGCTTATTCACAGGAGCGTAAATCGGCCACTGTTTTCACGGCCAGCCGATATACGCTACCATCTGAGCTGTCTATTCCCTTCCCTCCCCCTTGCCCACTCTCTGCCACTCTCCTCCCCTCCAGCTATTTGCAATGGGAGGGGGTGGGGCTGGGGCAGAGATAACCTCCCACCCCCTCCCTACAGCCAGAAATAGGAGGGGGCGGGACAGGGTTGGGTTTTATCTCCACCCCGCCCCCTCCTATTTCAAACAGCTGGAGGAGAGGAGAGAGGCAGAGAGACAGTGAAGGGGAGAGAAGGGGAAAGACAGCTCAGATGGTAGCGTATATAGGTCGACTGTGAAAACGGCAGCCGATATACGCTCCTGTGAATAAGCCCTCATTCTGACCTACTAAATAAATGTATCATATCATTTTTGCCAAGGTATGTATGATGTAAAAATAAGACCCCCCCGCCCCCAAAAAATGGCATAATTGTGATTTTTTTTCTATTTCAATCCACTTCAAAATATGCAAATGTTTTCCAGTACATTATATGATACCTCTGAGAAATACAACTTGTCCTGCAAAAAACAAGCACTCAGACAGCTACGTTCACAGAAAAAAAAAGAGCTATGATTTTTTGAAAGCAGATAAGAGAAAATATGAAATAAAAAAAACATTTCCTTAAGAACTCCAATGCCAGTCCTCGCAGCAGGGGGTAGTTGCAGGGGAAGCCACAGCCCTTAATTAGTGACTTCCCCACATTCACTTTACAGCTGTGCTCAGGTAATGGCTTTTTCCTTTTACCCGAGCACAGCTTGGGTCAAAGCAACACTCCAGTCCAAAAACAAAGATCGTTTCACCAGCTTCTTTGACTACCTGATGTACACTGTACATCATTAGGCTAAAGGCCCATTTACACGGGGTAAGAGTCGGGCAAGCGATGCCCGACACCCGTCTCCTTGTATACTTGCCCCTGTGCTGTTACACAGGAGTAAGTATCGCTAGATCGGTCACAGTGCGGCCATCATGGAGGTGGAGTGGCTGGAGGAGAGTTCTCTGCCCGCTCTTCCCCGCCCCTCTCCATTCACAGTAAGCAGCGGCAGTTAAGTACTGAACGACTGCTGTTTACACTGAATGGCTAGTTGTTTGGTTTTCAAGCATGCTGAAACTGGAGGACTCTCTGCAGTCTCTGCATGCTTTTACACGGGACGACTAGCATTCAAAACCCCACAGAAGCATGGAATTGTGAACAACTACCAACGATATCATCCCGTCTAAAAGGGCCTTTAGCTTCTACATCTCCTTTAATTACCCAGTGCTGGCCAGTCAGAGCAGAATGAAGTGTCTTAGATTACCGATCGACAATATGCACAGTGTGCATCAGGTACTTAGAAAAGCGGTTCAGCCATCTTTGTTTCTCCTGGAGGCCTGGAGGGTCATTTTAATGGAGCTCATTCGGTAAAATACCAAAAATGAATATTTTTATACAAAAATTATTTTTTATGACATTATTATAGGAAAAACTGACAGTGACTCTTAAAGATGTTAAGAAAAGAATTTAGTGACAGTATATTTGCTGTGCTCATTTGTATTTCACTAGAAAAAAATGTTTTTTATTTACTGCAGCGACCAAATGTAATCAATGTAAATTTATGAATCCCACTAATGCATATTAGTTAATGCACCTGTGCTGCCAGCACTGACTCAAGCCAGTCTTTCCACTACACTCCTGTTCACACCATCAGGTACTGCGCATTGGCCTAGTGAGACATCAGCAGCCACACAACAAGGACTTTCTGTGCATATAATGGCTTGGGGAACTTGTCAGATTGTTTTGGTGCCAAGTACAGGGATTTCTGCAAGACCCCTTCAGGTGAATGGGCCAATTGGGATGGTTGCAGAAATTTCTGCAGGAAATCTGCCATGTGTGAATCCACCCTAAATGATGTACGCTACTACAGCTCAAAACTAGAGGAGCTTTCCATAACAGCAATCAGATTCCAGCAGTCATATGTACAGCACAGGTTGAGGGCTTATTCCGATGTGCGTATATCGGCCGGGTTTTCACGCCCAGCCGATATATACTGTCCCTCTCTGCAGGGGGAGGAGGCAGGCCGGGAGCAGTGTACTGAGCCCCCCCCCCCCCCCCCCCCCATCTACTCCCCTTGTCATGGTTTGCAAAGGGAGGGGTGGGCGGAGCTAGGTTCCGCCCCTCCCATTGCAAATAGTGGTGAAGGGCAAGGAGGGGGCAGGAGCT
This sequence comes from Eleutherodactylus coqui, assembly GCF_035609145.1. Lineage (NCBI taxonomy): Eukaryota > Metazoa > Chordata > Amphibia > Anura > Eleutherodactylidae > Eleutherodactylus > Eleutherodactylus coqui. The sequence continues at coordinate 361,165,055 of NC_089837.1, read as the reverse complement.
CAGTGCACTGCTTTCGGCCCAGCCCAACTCCTCCCCCTGCAGAGAGAGACAGCGTGAAAACCCGACCGATATACGCACATCGGAATAAGCCCTCAAAATCAAAGTGTTGATATTTAAGGAGCATTATTTAACTTTTTTTTCATACACCAATTGTACAACAGGATGAAGAAACATGGTTATATAGCCTATTACAGAAAAAAATGTTGTTTTTCGTTATCTTTACTTACTCCTCTGCCCATTGCCTTTTCTACTGATCACTCAATTAATTGATAAAATTTATACTTGGAGTGGAAAGGAGACAGATCAGAAGGAGACAGATTTGTAGCATTTATTTTTAATGAAAGAGCCAGTTACAGTGTTTCCTACACAAGTCAAAGTAGAGAGGAGGGCAGGAATGGGAGAGCAGCTGCAGAGGAACATAGAGATACTGCAGCAGCTTCTGATAAGTGTTCTATAGAGATGAGCGAACCTACTCGGCCACGCCCCTTTTTCGCCCGAGCGCCGCGATTTTCGAGTACTTCCGTACTCGGGCGAAAAGATTTGGGGGGCGCCGTGGGTGAGTGGGGGGTTGCAGCGGGGGGGAGAGGGAGAGGGCTCCCCCCTGTTCCCCGCTGCTACCCCCCGCTCCACCACGCCTCCCCCCGCCCCCCTGCGCCCCCCGAATCTTTTCACCCGAGTATATTTGCTCATCTCTAGTGTTCTACTGTTTCACCCTAGAGCTAAATTAACAGCAACACTGCTCGTTAATGCTGTAAAATGTCCTTCATACTGCTGCTGCTGGAAAAGAATTTACATAAATTAGGAAATCTTGAAAGTTATTATACTATGGTATACAATAGTTGGGTTACCTTTCACTATAAGCCTTATCTTTCCACATGCACTGTAGTTTTTCGCATTGTACATATGAGTGATAGTGTACATGTATACAGCTGAGTCCGCTTGCTTTAGGGATTTGAATGATATTTCACTTCTATTCTTCACAAATTCTTTACAGTCCTAAAAAAAACAAACAGTATGTATTTTATCACATTGATTGTTAAAATGTGTAATATATTGCCAATAACCTTCCAACATAGCCTAGATCAGAGGTTTTCAACTCCAGTCCTCAGCGGCCCCCAACAGGTCATGTTTTCAGGATATCCTGTAGTAAGAACACCTGTGGCAGTGTCTGAGGCACCAGCAATAATTACATCACATGTGCAAAACTGAGGAAATCCTGAAAACATGACCTGTTGGAAGTCATGAGGACTGGAGTTGGGAAACACTGGCGTAGATGATAGTCTGTTTAATGGTAGTCTCTCGAGATTATATTCAAGAATTGATATTTAACAAAATTTCCTGATATAATTATCACACTCCCTCACATTTTTCAGTCCCCAGCCACCAGAATACAGATGAAGGCTGCCGGGGATGGGGGAGAAGAGCCGGACAGCACTTCTAGGTGGGTTCAATTTTTTTCTTTTTTTTAACAGTTAGGGATGATTTTCGGGGTAGGGCTTATATTTTAAGCCACCCCCTGAAAATCATCACTGCAGGGGGTTGCCTTCTTCCCATTGCTTTCAAAAGCAATGAGATAGCATCGCGGTCCTCTGCCACTGCTGTGGCACGGGAATCTTTTGTGCCCGAAGGGAGTCCCATCATCACTGAACACTGTGACAGTGCTGTCACAAAGTTCAATGATGAGGTGACCTTTGTGGAGCAGCTGCGCTTTTGCAAGCACAGCCGCTCAAGTAAAAGGGGATCTGAAACCTTACCCGTTGAAAGCCTGCTTTTGGGCACGTGAAAAAAAAAGCACAGAGCTTTGGTCACGCGCATTTTGCACATCCGTGTAGCGCATTCTTTTGCACACATAGGCACGCAAAAAGAAAAACGCTCATCTGACCGAGTCCTAAGGGTGGTTTCACATCTGCATTGGAACCTACAGCGGGAGCATGCAGCGCTTTTTCTTCCATCCCTAAAACCAGGCAGCTGGGTGAAAAGCAGGCAGACGCCATTATACTCAATGGGGTCTGCCCGGCGCTGTTCAATTTAGTCCAGAGATGGAACAGTTCGCAGTTCGACCACGGGGATTCCCAGCGTGTGAAAGTACCCTAATCCCTCCATTCCCCCCCCCCCCCAAAAAAAAAAAACAAGATAGGTGCCACAGAAAATGCAGCTCATTCCACAAAAAAATAACTATCAAACTCCTATGTCAATGGCGAAGTAAAAAAAGAATGGCTGTGAGAATGTAGGGATGCAACAAAAAGTGAAAAACTCCTCTTCCAAAAAAGCATTGTATCATTAAAATGAATAATTTTATCAAGAAAAAATAACAAGATTCTTAATACTCCCTGGACAACTAATGACTACTCTCAATTTTACCTTAAGGGCTCAGTCACACGGGCGCATCGGCACCCGTACACCGGCGCCGATGCGCCCGTGTGACTGACAGTTAGGCCTCATGTCCACGGGCAAAATAGGATTTAAAATCCACAGCGGATCACCTGCATGCAGATCCGCATCCCATAGGGATGCATTGACCACCCGCAGGTAGATAAATACCCGCAATGGTCAATAAAACGGAATTTTAAAAAAATGGAGCATGAAAAAATCTGGACCATGCTCCATTTTCATGCGGGTCTCCCGCAGGGACGGCTCCCGCAGGCTTCTATTGAAGCCTATGGATGCGCAGGAGACATAAAATAAGAATTAACTTACCCGCAGCGGACCGGGCAGTTCTTCTCTTCTTCACGGCCGGATCTTCTTTCTTCGGCCAGGCGGATGTGCCCGGCGCATGCGCGCGGCGCGCGGCCGGCGTGCCGAGCACATCCACCGGCCAAAGAAAGAAGATCCGGCCATGAAGAGGTGAAGACCTGCCCCGTCCGCTGCGGGTGAGGTAATTCTCATTTTAAGCGCTCATGTCCGCGGGGCAGGAGGGACCCGCTACGGATTCTCCATGTAGAATCCGTAGCGGGCCTGATTTTCCCCGTGGACATGAGGCCTTAGAAGACGGCCATACCTGAAGACGGACGTCTCTCTGCAGTGCTGATGAAAGAACACATGTTCTTTCTCCCGACGCTGCAGAGACGTCCGTCTTCAGGTACGGCCGTCTGCTATCTGCAGTTGTGATGGCAATCCCAGTATATAAATCTTTGTGTATTGGGATTTGGGGCCTTACGGGGAATTGTTAATTCAAATGCTTTAACTCTGGTTTGATTCAGCTATAGAAGTGTACGTACACAATACACAGTTACACAATGGTATGAGGCAATGCTTATATGAAATATCTGTTTTTCATAACTCTGCTGACAAAGATGAAAGTTAGCAATTTAGCCGTAACCAACATGTATAAATATATTTGACTGTCCAGCTGCATGCACTAATACGGAACTAGGAATCAGACAATCAACCGCATCCGAGACGGACTACCGTTTTTTGATTACCGCAAAAATACCCCAGCGATTTTACTGGAAACAGATGCAAATAACATGGGCGGTCTATGCAATTACTAATTCATGAAATAGCCTCCAATCATATCGGTTTGACACACGTGGGGCGAGACAGCCCATTCCACTCTCCAGAGTGCCACCACGTGACAGGCAATACCAGATGACCGGATGAAGGAAGACGCTTATCCAATAATCAATCAACACATTGTGTCTATGTAATTCTTGCCTGCCCCAAAAGGGCTGTGTTTGATGTGCCTTGATGTGCCTTATAAAGCTTTGTTACACTCCAAGAATAAACAGGAAGTTACTTTTTCTTGAACTTGGGTCAGACTGAGTTTCTTCTGGGAGACAGTGCACTGTCCGATACCTTATCAATCAATCTGGAAGGGTGTGATCATTCCTAATTGAGTAGGCCGTGGTTCCAAAAACAGGAAGGTTCTACGACATCTGGTGGAGAATGCGGGCAAGACATGTGTGGTATTCTCATACCATAGACAAACAGACAAATAGACGGAGCACCAGTACGGCTGGTTTGGTCTAAACTACCCCTCGGGATACTGTCTGGCAGGCCCCCCTCCTAGGTCTATTACCAGACTTTACCGGAACAGCGGTGCCTGTCCAGACGTTTGACCGTTTCCTGACTCTAAGGTTTTAGACACCAAACCTGACCCGAGCAAGGACCTCCTAGTCAAACTACCACGTCAGGCCCCCCTGTCTCTAAGGCTTTAGACACCAAGCCTGACCGAGCAGGGGCCCCTGCGGGGACTTCCTCTCCCTTAAAGCAATTCACTGACCTTGCCAACCGACCAGTACTCTCAAAACGACAGGCATGTAATCATTCCTCTATATATTATATAACAGGTTCTTTCCACGTGATCGAGACTTAAAGAAGTACCTGTTGTATGGCTCCAAGGTGTCCGGCCTAGGCACAACACAGGCAAACCTGAACCTAGCCACACAGGTATAGATAATTAATTTATCTCACCGTGTTCTGATGATGGGCCCACTAGATCCAAGGTTGTCTGTCCGGTGCCTTGTGTCCGGGCTTCTTTGGATCCTAATCGATCACGCTGCCCGCATTCTCCACCAGATGTCGTAGAACCTTCCTGTTTTTGGAACCACGGCCTACTCAATTAGGAATGATCACACCCTTCCAGATTGATTGATAAGGTATCGGACAGTGCACTGTCTCCCAGAAGAAACTCAGTCTGACCCAAGTTCAAGAAAAAGTAACTTCCTGTTTATTCTTGGAGTGTAACAAAGCTTTATAAGGCACATCAAGGCACATCAAACACAGCCCTTTTGGGGCAGGCAAGAATTACATAGACACAATGTGTTGATTGATTATTGGATAAGCGTCTTCCTTCATCCGGTCATCTGGTATTGCCTGTCACGTGGTGGCACTCTGGAGAGTGGAATGGGCTGTCTCGCCCCACGTGTGTCAAACCGATATGATTGGAGGCTATTTCATGAATTAGTAATTGCATAGACCGCCCATGTTATTTGCATCTGTTTCCAGTAAAATCGCTGGGGTATTTTTGCGGTAATCAAAAAACGGTAGTCCGTCTCGGATGCGGTTGATTGTCTGATTCCTAGTTCCGTATTAGTGCATGCAGCTGGACAGTCAAATATATTTATACATGTTGGTTACGGCTAAATTGCTAACTTTCATCTTTGTCAGCAGAGTTATGAAAAACAGATATTTCATATAAGCATTGCCTCATACTATTGTGTAACTGTGTATTGTGTACGTACACTTCTATAGCTGAATCAAACCAGAGTTAAAGCATTTGAATTAACAATTCCCCGTAAGGCCCCAAATCCCAATACACAAAGATTTATATACTGGGATTGCCATCACACAGTAACACGGGCACCGATGCGCCTGTGTTACTGAGCCCTCAATGGGTTGCCCTAGCAGTTTTTGCTGCAGGAAGCAAACCACTCCATACATTGCTCAGTGGTTCAGGTTGGTACTGCAGGCTGAGTCTCATTCACTTCAATAACAATCAGCCTACAGTACCAACCTAGACTGCTGCCTATAGTTACAAATCCTGAATCAGACAGTGCAGTCAAGTTGTTTTTGATGCAATTATCATAAAAACATGTTCTCTAATTTAGCCGTAATTTTACATGAGCCGCTATAGTTTGATGCAGTTTTGTGGTAATTGCAGTTATATACCACAACCTAACCACACTAATTAACACAAAGGGCTTGTTCACACCTGCACATGCTATATACATTTGTGGAGAAGAAAAGAGGTACTGAAACGGTGTGTTCTGCAAATATTTCAGCATTTGTCCCCATTGATTTTGATGTGTTTTCAAAAAAACAAATTCTGTTTGATTGTGTTCCATTATAGTTTTTTTTTTTTAAACAGAATGGAATCAAACGGAAATCATTTTGTTTTTGAAAACCCATTGAATTCAACACTTTTTTTCGTTTCAGTTCTATTTTTCTGCTCTCAAAATGGAACAGCCAGACAGAATTCAAATAAAAATAGCAAAAGTAGATGTGAATGAGCCCTAACATGTTTGTATATATGGTAATGGGTAATTCAGGACATTCATTAATATGACTGAATTATATTTAGCACTAGCTTACCCGTCGCGCGTTGGTGCGAATACAGACATACATACATTCGTTTTTATATATCTAGATAACAACCAATCACAGCGCAGCTTTTTTAGGTTACCTCAGTGGTATAATATATAACACCCAATCACAGCGCAGCTTATATGTTACCTCAGCAGTATAAAATATAACAACCAATCACAGTGCAGCTTTCATGTTACGTCAGCAGTAAGATAAATAATTTCCCGTTTCTATGACACCGGAAAGTGAGAAAATAACATTCCATACGTAAAATTTGGACGCTAATTCTTTTGCGCATTGAATTGAATAATGGAGTTGGGACCCATTAGCTTTTCCTATTTATGACATAATCAATGCTCGGGCCAAATTTCAAGTTTCTATGACAACGTGAAGAGAGAGAATTAGATTCTGAACGTAAAATTTGGACGCTAATTCTTTTGCGCATGGAATTGAATAATCAAGTTGGGACCCATTAACTTTTCCTATTTATCACATAATCAATGCTCGTGCCAAATTTCGAGTTTTAATGACATTGGGAAGCGAGAAAATTAGATTCCGTACGTAAAATTTGGACGCTACATTCTGTACATAAAATTTGGACGCTAATTCTTTTGCGCTTAGGATTGAATAATCGAGTTGGGACCCATTAACTTTTCCTATTTATGACATAATCAATGCTCGTGCCAAATTTCCCGTTACTATGACATTGGAAAGTGAGAAAATTACATTCTGCACGCTTTTGCGCATAGAATTGAATAATCGAGTTGGGACCCATTAACTTTTCCTATTTATCACATAATCAATGCTCGTGCCAAATTTCAAGTTTCTATGACATTGGGAAGCGAGAAAATTAGATTCCGTACGTAAAATTTGGGCGCTAATTCTTTTGCGCTAAGAATTGAATAATCGAGTTGGGACCTATTAACTTTTCCTATTTATGACATAATCAATGCTCGTGCCAAATTTCAATTTTCTATGACATTGGAAAGCAAGAAAATTAGATTCTGTACGTAAAATTTAGACGCTAATTCTTTTGCGCTTAGGATTGAATAATCGAGTTGGGACCCATTAACTTTTCCTATTTATGACATAATCAATGCTCGTGCCAAATTTCAAGTTTCTGTGATATTGGGAAGTGAGAAAATTAAATTCCGTACGTAAAATTTGGATGCTAATTCTTTTGCGCTTAGAATTGAATAATCGAGTTGGGACCTATTAGCTTTTCCTATTTATGACATAATCAATGCTCGTGCTAAATTTCAAGTTTCTATTACATTGGGAAGTGAGAGAATTAGATTCCGTACGTAAAATTTGGACGCTAATTCTTTTGCGCTTAGAATTGAATAATCGAATTGGGACCCATTAACATTTCCTATTTATGACATAATCAATGCTCATGCCAAATTACATTGGGAAGTGAGAGGATTAGATTCCGTACGTAAAATTGGATGCTAATTCTTTTGCGCTTAGAATCGAATAATCGAGTTGGGACCCATTAGCTTTTCCTATTTATGACATAATCAATGCTTGGGCCAAATTTCAAGTTTCTATGACATCGCGAAGTGAGAAAATTAGATTCCGTACGTAAAATTTGGACGCTGATTCTTTTGCGCTTAGAATTGAATAATCGAGTTGGGACCCATTAACTTTTCCTATTTATGACATAATCAATGCTCATGCCAAATTTTAAGTTTCTATGATATTGGGAAGTGAGAAAATTAGATTCCGTATGTAAAATTTGGACGCTAATTCTTTTGTGCTTAGAATTAAATAATCGAGTTGGGACCTATTAACTTTTCCTATTTATGACATAATCAATGCTTGTGCCAAATTTCAAGTTTCTATGATATTGGAAAGTGAGAGAATTAGATTCCGTACGTAAAATTTGGACGCTAATTCTTTTGCGCTTAGAATTGAATAATCGAGTTGGGACACATTAGCTTTTTCTATTTATGACATAATCAATGCTCGTGCCAAATTACATGTTTCTACGACATTGGGAAGCGAGAAAATTAGTGTCAATGATGGAAATTGAACGATCTACGAGGGGGGTCGTAACTGTCGACGACGCTCGCACGCGCGCCATTTATCATAGCATAAATTTACTATGCCTATAATCTTTCCAGGAGTGTACTCAACAACTTCCCAAAGTTTCATGGCGATCGGATGAATGGTGTAGTAGCGCATAAAGGACGAACAGACACGCATACAGACAGAAAGACACACACACAGACACGCATACATTCAATTTTATATATATAGATTTCTTTGGGAAGAACAGACAAAGGGTCCTTGGCTGAACACTATTTCACCTCATTCAGGGCTCCCACCCACTGGCGATATTTTCTCCATTGCGATGCGATTCTAAAGTTAAAGTCTCGCATCGCAGTGCAAAAAAAAAATCGGCATGACGCGGGGATGAAGGAATCCTCTGCCACAGCTGTGGCAGAAGTCCCCGGCATTCTATTCCATTGCTTTCAATGGGATCGGCTTCTGCCGATCCTATTGAAAGCACTACTTTCTGCAAGCCATGCGGAATGATTATCGGGGAAGGGCTTGAAATATAAGCCCTTCCCCGATAATCTGCCAAAAGTGTGAAAAAAAAATGTAAAAAATCATACTCACCTCTCCTGCACTCAGCCGCGTCCTCCTGCTGGCTCCCCGAAACTGCTATGAAGCTCTTTCAGCAGTCGGGGATTTAAAAATCCCCGCCTCCTGAAAGAGCTATGCAGATTGGCTGAGGGCTCAGGCAATAGCAGCTACTGCTTAGCTATTGGCTGAGCACTCAGACAATCACACATAGCCCTTAGCTATTCATTTATGAATAGCTATATTCTTATGAATGAATAGCTAAGAGCTATGTGTGATTGGCTGAGCGCTTAGCCAATAGCTAAGCAGTAGCTGCTATTGGCTGAGCCCTCAGCCAATTTGCACAGCTCTTTCAGGAGGCGGGGATGTTTAAATCCCCGACTGCTGAAAGAGCTTCATAGCAGTGACGGGGAGCCAGCAGGAGGATGCGGCTGAGCGCAGGAGAGGTGAGTACGATTTTTTTACATTTTTTTTTCACACTTATTGATGATTATCAGGGAAGAGCTTATATTTCAAGCCCTTCCCCGATAATCATTCTGCGGGGCTTGGCCGAAACCATTGATTTCAATGGGATCGGCAGCAGTGCCGATCCCATTGAAAGCAATAGAATAGAATGCTGCAGACTTCTGCCACAGCTGTGACAGCTGTGGCAGAGGATTCCTTCATCCTCGCGATCCCCGCGGGGATGAAGGAAACTCCTGCCACAGCTCTCACAGCTGTCACAGCTGTGGCAGAAGTCCCCGGCATTCTCCCTATGCTTTCAATGGGGCTAGCGCTGCTGTCGCTAGCCCCATTGAAAGCACTTGCGATATGTCGGTTCTATACCGGCCTCTTTCTTGCGCTGTGATGCGAGATTTTTCTCGTGCTCTCGCAGGACAAGAAAGAAAATATCGCCAGTGGGTGGAAGCCCTCAGAGACTTCTTGCTGTGTAAGACAGCAGCAGTGTGTCGAGGCCAGTGTTTCCAAACTCCAGTCCTCAAGGCACCCCAACAGGTCATGTTTTCAGGATTGCACAGGAGAGGTAATTAATATCAGTGCCTCAGACATTGCCACAGGTGTTCTTACTATAGGAGATCCTCAAAACGTAATCTGTTGGACTTAAGTTTAGAAAGAAACGCTGGTCAAGGACCTCACTTTGTCCAGCTGAGTGATTATTGCAGGGTGCACTTTAGTCTCTTTTAGAACTACTTCTGAATGTCCTGTGGAGTCGGTCTTTCTTCTCCTAAGGGGCTGACATCGTCCCTTCTTTTACCAGAAAAGTAGAGGTTTGCTGCAAGCAGCCCAGAACCTTTTAAGAGTTAGTGGCCGTGTAGTGACCTGGAAAACAGGCACTACAGAGCACTGTTTAGTTATGGGGATCGGTAATATAATAACTGGCCCTATGGTTTAATCTGAGTCAGTTTACACAAGGGATGCAGGTAACCAAGCAACCAGTTAGGACGTTTATTAGCCAGCTGCACAATACAGAAAAAATGCATAGAGACTCAGATGAGGAAGGTAGCCTAGCAACCAGAAAGGTTGTGATTGGCTGCAGACAAACTGGTCAGGTGACAGAGATGATAAATAGAGGGCAACGGTCACAGGAGTGAGTGAGACGCACCAGGCAAAGCAAGTGCCAGAGAGTAGAGGCGGAATAAGTTTAAGCAATAAGTAAAGAGAGTAAAGAGTAGTGAGAAAAGAGAGGTGACAGGCAGAGGAGCGCCAAGAAGAGCAGTGCCAGGCAGAGAGAGAGCGAGATACAGAAAAAAAGCAACCTGCAGGAGATAAGAAAGTGCCAGGCAGGAGAGAGAAGTGAAAAGAAACAAAGAACAGCTGTGAGAGTGAGAGAAAGAGAGAAACAAGAGAAAAATACATGAGGAGAGACAAAAGTAAAAGAGATGTAAATATGAAGAGATGGAGATAAAGAAATAAAGAGATATAAATACACAGAGGTATAGAGAAAAGAAATCCAGAGTAAGCTCACAGTATATGGATGAGTTAGACAAAGGTGTCTACATTGTTGCTATTTGTGTATCAGTTATTATGCACTAAATGTGATGAAGAAAACGACCCCATCTCACTGCCTTATTTAATAATATCGTGGTTGCAACAATTTAAGCAAAATATCTGTGTCTCTGTATTATTCCACACCTCACCACTCACGACTACAAACTGTGCCCAAGGGTGCTGGCGTCCAAACAAAACAAATCACAATTAATTGCCAGCCACAAATAATGATAATAAAATTAGCGCTCACCATAGCGTTTTGTGGCGGCATGACAGCTGCATCTCCGAAAGACACAGAGCTGGTAGTTACGATGGGCTGAATTTGCAGTCTCTACAATAGGTTGGATCTGTCTACAAACAGCGTTCTCTTGCCCACATTGAAGCCTTCCTCTTCAATGCTGGCAGGGAGAAGGAGTTAGAAAGCTTCTTTTTTGCTGCAGGGAAGACTTCTTACTGCTTAAAATTTTCAACTTTGTCCAGAGGACGCGAACATAGTTGAAAGCAATGCATTGTCATCACCAGCGGGCCCGATACAAGTGATCTATTTGCCCTATGCTTAAACCTGGACCCAAAGCTGGTAGCTGTAATGTCCTAACAGCTCTATAGCCACAGGTTGGAGATCACTGGTTTAGAGCTATGTTATACTTTACAGTATGCCATGAATAATAGTTTACATACCTTATACCAACTCGTGGAGTAGTTAGAGCTTTTATACAGATAAGGTATAGAGATTGTTACAGATTCTCTCGAAGTTTTTTTTAATGATTTTGGTGAGGAGGAGTTAATACAGTGGAGAACACTCTTCTCTATCTGTGTCAAATTCATGGCTTCGTATGTTCTGTCCTGTCTAACAAAACAAAACAGTATTTAAAGGAGTTACTAATGAAAAGAGAAAATGGAGCATCAGGTACCACAAATACATATGTATGCACCCCTTATCTATTCATTGTACAAGGCTTTGAGCTTCCTATACCTGCTTTTAAAGTATGTTACAGTTACTGTATGTCAATGTAACAAAAGAAATCCCCAGGTCAAAGGGGTTAAAGACTGGGGGAAAAAATTGGTTTCTAGAAAACTATGAAGCTCCAATACTAGATAAAGCATATGGCCGACAAAGTATCACAATTACTACATTAAAATAAATAGAAATGGAGGTACACAGTGATGCCATGCTCTGTGAAACCTAATGAGATAATGTTACAGTTATTACAATATATGCATCAGATCACATGGCGATATTCCTGCGACGTAAAAGCACCCGGCCAGCCAATATAGCGCCGGGTGCTTTTAGGTCGGGCCTAAAAGATAGTCCTGGAACTATCTTTTGGTCCGGAATCAGTCAGGTGCTGCATGGGCTCCTATGGGAGCCAATGACAGTGGCTGGAGAAGAGAGGTGGGAGGGAGTTTAGCAGTGTGACTGCTAAACTCCCTCCCTCTTCTCTCCTCCCTTCCGGCTGATTGCAATAGGAGAGGGCGGGGCTAAGTGCTACCCTATCCCGCCTCCTCCCATTGCTGGCTGCGGACGAGGGACAGGATGGGGGGGCGGAGCTAAGCTAAGAATTTTTTTAGTGCGCCTATAGATGCACTACGAAATCGCTCCTCTGACTGCACCCTAAAAGAGCTAACTTTGAAAAATAGTAAATCTTTTCTTGAACCACAATTTGACCCCTTTGCGTCACCTTTGGTGGATGATTTTGGAGTCATTAGATTTGTGACATCCTCACCACCACCGTAAAATCATAAAATTTGAGTATGATATATTGAGTGACTGTCAGGCAAGGTCAAAGTTCCTATGTTAAGTCTAGCGGTGCTGTTGTGCTTCAGCCAGCAGTGCCTCTAGGGAGAGTCAAGAATTGCTAAGTGAAGTTCATATCTAGTGCTTACCAGTTTGACTGTTGCCATGTCCCTAAAACGTGGAAGACCAAGCCGTGGGCGGCGTACAGTTCAAAGAGTACGCTCAGATGGAAGTTGGAACACTGAAAATGTAGTTTATCCTGAAGTCCTTGCCAATTAAAATAATCAGTTCTTAAAACATTTGCAACCATTTTTCTAAACACTTTATGTTTACTTAGCGAACATTTGGATAGAGCTGTACCCTCTGTTCATAAACCTTACACAGTGCTATAGAGCCACCAAGATGTTAGCCAGGGGAAGACATTTAATGGTAACCACAATGACCCTCCCATTTGTGGCTTGCAACTCATATTGCCACAAACAGACAGCAACATATGAAAAAACAAAATCAGCGCCTACTATTTCACGATGATTTCAATATTGGTGAATATAGAATGGACTCACCTGGTGCCCAATGGAACTCCCTGCCCCGAGAGTCCACCGGCACCTTCTATTCACGTTCGTCTATCACACCACCCTGGGTCTTGAATCCGGATCACCAGAGAGTCGTCAGTGGGTTAACAGCCTTCAAACCGGCTGTGATATGAAGCACCATATAAAAGCAAAAGAAAACCCGCGCTCGCAGACTCCAGGGATTCAGAAAAAGACGCAGCGGTCCGTACAATGTAATTTTATTAGCAATATCAAATACAATGCGTTTCGGCGATCTTCGTTAATCACCCTTTTCAAGCATAAAATTCTAACATCATCATCCAAAGATGGCCCCTGCCAGCAGCGTCTGTATGAAATTGTGAGTTAAAGATTTTGTATAAATATAAGATGATGATGTTAGAATTTTATGCTTGAAAAGGGTGATTAATAGAGATGAGCGAACGTACTCGTCCGAGCTTGATACTCGTTCGAGTATTAGCGTGTTCGGGATGCTCGTTACTCGAGTACCACGCGATGTTCGGGTTACTTTCACTTTCATGTCTGAGACGTTAGCGCGCTTTTCTGGCCAATTGAAAGACAGGGAAGGCATTACAACTTCCCCCTGCGACGTTCAAGCCCTATACCACCCCCCTGCAGTGAGTGGCTGGGGAGATCAGGTGTCACCCGAGTATAAAAATTGGCCCCTCCCGCGGCTCGCCTCAGATGCGTTGTGACAGAGATCAGGGACAGTGGTATCGTGTTGGAGCTGCTGTAGGGAGAGTGTTAGGAGTTAGTGTAGGCTTCAAGAACCCCAACGGTCCTTCTTAGGGCCACATCTCACCGTGTGCAGTAGTGTGGAGGCTGCTTTTAGCAGTGTTGCACATTTTTTTTTTTTTGGTATATCGGCCGTGCAGAGCATTGCGCCCTGCAGTAATAGTCCAGGGACAGAAGTGTGGAGGCAGGGAGAGCGTTAGGAGTTATTGTAGGCTGCAAGAACCCCAACGGTCCTTCTTAGGGCCACATCTAACCGTGTGCAGTAGTGTGGAGGCTGCTTTTAGCAGTGTTGCACTTTTTTTTTTTTTTGGTATATCGGCCGTGCAGAGCATTGCGCCCTGCAGTAATAGTCCAGGGACAGAAGTGTGGAGGCAGGGCCAGAAGACATATATTATTGATTGAATATACGCAGTGGTCCTTTTCCAAAAAATATTGGAAAAAAATCTATTTGGCCTGCCTGTCACTGTGCACAGTGTTCTGGGTCCGTGTCTGCTGGGGGTAGTAGTTCTCCAAATAAATACGCAGCCAGCTAAGTGTTACAGCAGGCTTGCACCAAATTATTTCCTGGCTCTAAAATCACCGCTCTGTTGCAGTTAATAACAGTGCAACACTGCAGTTCCGTGACACACACATCAGGGACAGAATTGTGTAGGCAGGGCCAGAAGACATATATTATTGATTGAATATACGCAGTGTGGTCCTTTTCCAAAAAATATTGGAAAAAAATCTATTTGGCCTGCCTGTCACTGTGCTCAGTCCTCTGGGTCCGTGTCTGCTGGGGGTAGTAGTTCTCCAAATAAATACGCAGCCAGCTAAGTGTTACAGCAGGCTTGCGTCAAATTATTTCCTGGCTCTGAAATCACCGCTCTGTTGCAGTTAATAACAGTGCAACACTGCAGTTCCGTGACACACTGCAGGGACAGAATTGTGTAGGCAGGGCCAGAAGACATATATTATAGATTGAATATACGCAGTGTGGTCCTTTTCCAAAAAATATTGGAAAAAAATCTATTTGGCCTGCCTGTCACTGTGCTCAGTATTCTGGGTCCGTGTCTGCTGGGGGTAGTAGTTCTCCAAATAAATACGCAGTCAGCTAAGTGTTACAGCAGGCGTGCGCCAAATTATTTCCTGGGGTTCCGTAAACGAAGTCAGCCTCCAACCACAGGCCAATAAGCGGCACATTTAATTACAGCGTTCTGTTTCTGCACTACTGCTAATACACCATGCTGAGGGGAAGGGGTAGGCCTAGAGGATGTGGACGTGGACGCGGGCGAGGACGCGGAGGCCCAAGTCAGGGTGTGGGCACAGGCCGAGCCAGTGCGGTGGCCAGGGGTAGAGGCAGGGCCAGACCGGATAATCCACCAACTGGTTCCCAAAGCGCCCCCTCGCGCCATGCCACCCTGCAGAGGTCAAGGTGCTCTACGGTGTGGCAGTTTTTCACAGAGACGCCTGACGACCGACGAACAGTGGTGTGCAACCTTTGTCGCGCCAAGATCAGCTGGGGAGGCACCACCACCAGCATGCACAGGCATATGATGGCCAAGCACCCCACAAGGTGGGACGATGCCCGTTCACCGCCTCCGGTTTGCACCACTGCCTCTCCCCCTGTGCCCCAACCTGCCACTGAGATCCAACCCCCCTCTGAGGACACAGGCACTACCGTCTCCTGGCCTGCACCCACACCCTCACCTCCGCTGTCCTCGGCCCCATCCAGCAATGTCTCTCAGCGTAGCGTCCAGACGTCGCTAGCGCCACTGTTTGAGCGCAAGCGCAAGTACGACGCCACGCACCCGCACGCGCAAGCGTTAAACGTGCAAACTGCCAAATTGATCAGCCTGGAGATGCTGCCGTATAGGCTTGTGGAAACGGAGGCTTTCAAAAGCATGATGGCGGCGGCGGCCCCGCGCTACTCGGTTCCAAGTCGCCACTACTTTTCCCGATGTGCCGTCCCAGGCCTGCACGGCCACGTGTCCCGCAACATTGTACGCGCCCTCACCAACGCGGTTACTGCCAAGGTCCACTTAACAACAGACACGTGGACAAGCACAGGCAGGCAGGGCCACTATATCTCCCTGACGGCACATTGGGTGAATTTAGTGGAGGCTGGGACAGAGTCAGAGCCTGGGACCGCTCACGTCCTACCCACCCCCCGAATTGCGTGCCCCAGCTCGGTGTTTGTATCTGCGGGGGTGTATGCTTTCTCCACTAAACCACCCTCCTCCTCCCCCTACGCAACCTCTGTCTCGCAATCAAGATGTGTCAGCAGCAGCACGTCGCCAGCAGTCGGTGTCACGCGGCGTGGCAGCACAGCGGTGGGCAAGCGTCAGCAGGTTGTGCTGAAACTACTCAGCTTAGGAGAGAAGAGCCACACGGCCCACGAACTGCTGCAGGGTCTGACAGAGCAGACCGACCGCTGGCTTGCGCCGCTGAGCCTCCAACCGGGCATGGTCGTGTGTGACAACGGCCGTAACCTGGTGGCGGCTCTGCAGCTCGGCAGCCTCACGCACGTGCCATGCCTGGCCCATGTCTTTAATTTGGTAGTTCAGCGCTTTCTGAAAAGGTACCCACGCTTGTCATACCTGCTCGGAAAGGTGAGCCAGCTCTGCGCACATTTCCGCAAATCCCACACGCACGCTGCCACCCTGCGGACACTGCAACATCGGTTTAATCTGCCAGTGCACCGACTGCTGTGCGACGTGCCCACACAGTGGAACTCTACGTTCCACATGTTGGCCAGACTCTATGAGCAGCGTAGAGCTATAGTGGAATACCAACTCCAACTTGCGCGGCGCAGTGGGAGTCAGCCTCCTCAATTATTTACAGAAGAGTGGGCCTGGTTGGCAGCCATCTGCCAGGTCCTTGGAAAATTTGAGGAGTCTACCCAGATGGTGAGCGGCGATGCTGCAATCATTAGCGTCACCATTCCTCTGCTATGCCTCTTGAGAAGTTCCCTGCAAAGCATAAAGGCATACACTTTGCGCTCGGAAACAGAGGCGGGGGAAGACAATATGTCGCTGGATAGTCAGAGCAACCTCATGTCTATATCTCAGCGCGTTGAGGAGGAGGGGGAGGAGCATAAGGAGGAGGGGGAAGAGACAGCTTGGCCCACTGCTGAGGGGACAGATGCTGCTTGCCTGTCATCCTTTCAGCGTGTATGGCCAGAGGAGGAGGAGGAGGAGGGGGAGGAGCATGAGGAGGAGGGGGAAGAGACAGCTTGGCCCACTGCTGAGGGTACAGATGCTGCTTGCCTGTCATCCTTTCAGCGTGTATGGCCAAAGGAGGAGGAGGAGGAGGATCCTGAAAGTGATCTTCCGAGTGAGGACAGCCATGTGTTGCGTACAGGTACCCTGGCACACATGGCTGACTTCATGTTAGGATGCCTTTCTCGTGACCTTCGCGTTACACGCATTCTGACCACTACGGATTACTGGGTGTACACACTGCTCGATCCACGGTATAGGGAGAGCCTTTCCACTCTCATTCCCGAAGAGGAAAGGGGTTCGAGAATGATGCTATACCACAGGGCGCTGGTGGACAAACTGATGGTAAACTTCCCATCCGACAGCGCTAGTGGCCGAAGGCGCATTTCCGCGGCCCAGGTAGCAGGAGAGGCGCAGAGATCAGGCAGCATATACAGCGCAGGCAGGGGAACACTCTCTAAGGCCTTTGACAGCTTTATGGCTCCCCAGCAAGACTGTGTCACCGGTCCCCAGTCAAGGCTGAGTTGGCGGGAGCACTGTAAAAGGATGGTGAGGGAGTACGTAGCCGATTGCACGACCGTCCTCGTTGACGCCTCTGCCCCCTACAACTACTGGGTGTTGAAGCTGGACACGTGGCCTGAACTCGCGCTGTATGCCCTGGAGGTGCTTGCTTGTCCTGCGGCTAGCGTCTTGTCAGAGAGTGTGTTTAGTGTGGCTAGGGGAATCATCACGGATAAGCGTACCCACCTGTCAACCGACAGTGCCGACAGGCTTACACTCATCAAGATGAACAAAGCCTGGATTTCCCCAGACTTCTCTTCTCCACCAGCGGACAGCAGCGATACCTAAGTAATACGTAGGCTGCACCCGCGGATGGAAGCATCGTTCTCTATCACCATCCAAAACGGGGACCTTTTAGCTTCATCAATCTGTGTATAATATTCATCCTCCTCCTCCTGCTCCTCCTCCTGAAACCTCACATAATCACGCCGAACGGGCAATTTTTCTTAGGCCCACAAGGCTCAGTCATATAATTTTTCTAAACAATTTTTATGTTTCAATGCTCATTAAAGCGTTGAAACTTTCACCTCAACCAATTTTTATTTTAACTGGGCTGCCTCCACGCCTAGTTACCAATTAAGCCACATTAACCAAAGCCATTAATGTGTTTCACCTGCCCTCTCGCTTGGGAATGGGCAATTTTTCTCAGGTACATTAGTACTGTTGGTACACCAATTTTTGTGGGCCCTCGCCTACAGTGTAATCCAATTAATTTTTTGCCCACCTGCATTACAGCTGACATAACATCAGCTGTGATGGGCAATGCAATGGGATATTTTTATGTATCGCCGGTGGGTTCCAGGGAGCCACCCATGCTGTGGGTCCACAGGGAGTTGTAAATGCATCTGTTTCCACTTCTAAAGAACCCCAGTCTGACTGGGGCATGCAGTGTGGGCCGAAGCCCACCTGCATTAAACATGACATTACTACCTCAGCTGTTATGGGCAATGCAATGGGATATATTTATGTACCGCTGGTGGCTTCCTGGCACCCACCCATGCTGTGGGTCCACAGGGAGTTGTAAATGCATCTGTTTCCACTTCTAAAGAACCCCAGTCTGACTGGGGCATGCAGTGTGGGCCGAAGCCCACCTGCATTAAACATGACATTACTACCTCAGCTGTGATGAGCAATGCAATGGGATTTATTTATGTACAGCCGGTGGGTTCTAGGGAGCCACCCATGCTGTGGGCGCACACGGAATTCCCATTGCGGAGTTGTGCCTGCCTGTGACTATTTATAAAAAACCGCGGTCTGACTGGGGCATGCAGACACCTTGACAGAATGAATAGTGTGTGGCACATAGGTTCCCCATTGCTATGCCCATGTGTGCAGCTCCAGATGGAGGTGGCACAGGATTGGATTTCTCATTGCTTCTGTACAGCATTGTGGGCTATCGCCCCACCCCTTTTAAAGAGGGTCGCTGCCTAGCCGTGCCAACCCTCTGCAGTGTGTGCCTGCTTTTCCTGTGGCAGACGCACTTATAAATAGACATGAGGGTGGCGTGGCATGATGGCAGCTGAAGGCTGGGCAGGGACAGTTTGGTGTGCGCTATGGACACTGGGTCGTGGGGGGGGGGATTTGGCAGAATGTAACCCAGGAGAAGTGGCAGCGGAGTGTCATGCAGGCAGTGATTGTGCTTTGTTGGAGGTAGTGTGGTGCTTAGCTAAGGTATGCATTGCTAATGAGGGCTTTTCAGATGTTAAAGTTGTTGGGGGGGCCACTCTTGCTGCTATTGTGGCTTAATAGTGGGACCTGGGAACTTGAGATGCAGCCCAACATGTAGCCCCTCGCCTGCCCTATCCGTTTCTGTGTCGTTCCCATCACTTTCTTGAATTGCCCTGATTTTCACAAATGAAAGCCTTAGCGAGCATCGGCG